>NC_089791.1:17125875-17188375 GCF_040412425.1 Macrobrachium rosenbergii
CTATTTATCTATATATATATATGTATATGTATGTATATATATATATATATATATATATATATATATATATATATATATATATATATATATATATATATATATATATATATATATATATATATATATATATATATATTATATATATATATATATATATATATATATATATATATATATATATATAACTTCAACATTAAGCTGTTTCGTTTAACAGGAGATGGCTCCAGATAAAACAAGACAATAATCACTGCCACATCGAGTTCTGAACATGCAAAAGTCTTTCACCTAATCAGTCATGTCGTGCCCCTTCAAAGAACGCTCATCAGCAGCATGTCGGAAAAAAACACAGGACACACACTGTGCATTTTATCTTCATTTACCTGTACATATAATTTCTATCACTGGAATAACAACGTGAAATAAAATATAAACAAAGTATTTAGCCACGCGGAGGGTGAAATAACGGAGGGCAAGATCATTGGCCTTTACCTCAAGGCATTTTCCACGAACATAAATACAATGGAACAAAAGATTACAAAAGAAGACTGTTTTAAAAACAACTCTGTAATCTTTCAGTGTAATCTGTTCGACTGCATGCAGTTTGCTTGAAAATGCCTTCAGATAAAGACACAAGATCTTGTGCTCTGTTGTTTCTCTTTCCTCGTCGCCAAAGAAAAGGCAGTAAGAAATGTATTGCATATAATTTTAACATTTTAATAATAATAAAAATAATGGCAAAATATTGGAAATATGCGCAAAGAACAATAACATAAAATGAAGGTATATTGGTGAAAAAAAAAACTAGATCAAATCTACACAGCGGTATCCTGCACAGCAATACATAAGTACGTCCAAAAGTAGTAAAGCCTCAAAAGGAAATGAATAATACGGAAGACTTTAGAGTAATAATGACGATAACGACAGCAACGATGGTAAAGCAAAGCACGGGAATAATAAAACAACAGCAAAAGAAGTCAACCATACTGAAAAAGAAACACCAAGTCCAGTCACTAAGAATGAGAAGACCTTAACAAAATCAAACTTCCTTGTAAACAGAGCTCTAACATTCGGCTACGGAAACATCTCAATACTTACTTACAATACTGCAACAGCCTCCTGTAGCAGCACTGAAGTGCTCACTTGAGGCAACACACTAGAACGTAGATTCTGAAGACTGATTTATTCCCAATCCACCAATAAGGTATTTAGTCTATTATATCTGTGGTTTCTCCTGACTTTACAGAGAGAAGAGAGAGAGAGAGAGAGAGAGAGAGAGAGAGAGAGAGAGAGAGAGGTGAAGAGCAAAATATATGAATTTAAGGATTCAATGTTTGCTGAAGAGCTTTGTGAAAATGTATGACGCGAATCATGTTGTGAACGTTTTTGTGCACAGTGGTCCATTTAAGAAACAGCAGTTAATAGGTGCCACTGTGGCAATGACAGATGAGTTGTTTTCCCTCAGAAGTCACTTTCTTTTATGCTGCTTAACTCACTTATATATAATTATACACACACACACACATATGTATATATATATATATATATATATATATATATATATATATATATATATATATATAAGAATCAAGGGAAAACAAACCCGACAAACATCTCAGGTTGCAGAGGTAAGACATATAAGTCGCTCACAGGATTAAGTTTATTATGCCAACGTTCCACATCACATGATGCATCTTCAAGGCTGGAAATTACAAACAATAAATACTTAAAAATGTTACTTTCTTATAAAGGGAAAAACTTTAAAAATATTAACATTTACAAATACAAAAATTAAAAACAAGAACTGAAAGGAACGCCTACCAAAGCAAGAGCCAAAAGTGACTAAAAGACAGGGAGAGATAAACAAACGAAAGAAACCTATAACGAACGGAGAAAACAAACAAGCAGTTATGCTATAAACAGTTGTGTGGACGACGATTGGGTGTTTAGTGTTGGTACATTAGTTTTTTAAAAACGACTCCAACACCATCAACTCGTCCTTACGGGCAGATCCTAATAATTTAAAATCATTTATATCCAAGCGGGTATCACAAATCTTAGATTGGTTCCGAACATTGGATACAGGTTGGATAACGTGCAACCCGTCCCGAAGCTGACGCCTGGTTCAGGATAGTCCAATCCCGAACATCCAATGTTCGGAACCATTCTAAGATTTGTGGTACCCGCGCTTGACATATAAATGATTTTAAAATTATTGATCTGCCTGACCGACGACGAGTTGATGGTGTTGAGTCGCATTTTTATAAAAACTTATGTACCAACACCCAATCGTCGTCCACAACTGCCTGTTTGTTTACTCACATTCGTTATAGGTTTCTTTTTTGTTTATTTTCTCCTGTCTTTTTAGTCACTTTTTAGCTCTGCCTTGGTAGGTGTTCCTTTCAAGTTCTTGTTTTATTTTTGTATTTGTAAATGTTTAATATTTTTAAAAGTTTTTTTTCCCGTTGCATAAGTAACATTTTAAGTATTTATTGTTGTGTAATTTTCCAGCCTTGAAGATGCATCATGTGATGTGAAACGTTGGCATAAACTTGATCTTGTGAGAGACATACATGCCTTAATATCTTTCAACCTATATATATATATATATATATATATATATATATATATATATATATATATATATATATATATATATATATATATATATACATATATATATATATATATATATATATGTATATATATATATATATATATATGTGTATATGTATATGTGTATATGTATGTATATGTGTATATGTATATGTGTATATATATATATATATATATGTGTGTGTGTATATATATATATATATATATATATATATATATATATATATATGTGTATATATAATTACAACATAAGTAGTTCATGTAAAAAAAGGTTGGCTTCAATAAGAAAATAACTCATCTGTCACTGCTGTTTCTTAAATGAACCACAGTGCACACCAAAAACGTTCACAACATGATTCGCGTCATACATTTTCACAAAGCTCATCAGCAAACAAACCCTTCAACTCATATATGTATGTATGTATGTGTGTACATATAATATATATGTGTATGTATATATATTTGTTTATACAGTATACTGTGTATATGTATATATATATATATATATATATATATATATATATATATATATATATATATATGTGTGTGTGTGTGTGTGTGTGTGTATATATATATATATATATATATATATTGTATGTGTATGTATGTACAAGAAAGACAAAAACTTGGAAAAACTATCAAATTTTTGTACTAGGCAGACTTGCGTATCCAGTCGCTCAGGATTTGTTTCACGATTACTCCAGACCATCAACCAAAGAAGTAACAGTTTTATTATTCAAATTTATTTACATTACCATTTTTCTAAACACATGAACGAAATATCAAATAAAAATATAACCAACATTAAAAAAAAACTATTTTCCACTTCTACTAAACTCGTATAGAAAGAACTGTTGAATGTCGGTTAAAACGAACTGCTAACTCGGCGCACATTCTTTTACTCTAAAATTGAATATTCACCGCCCATGACTTACTCTGAAGCTGCGGCACAAAGGACAATCAAAAAGGTACAACGTTCTCAATGCACCTTTTACTCTAAGAACAATCGAAAAGGTGCCGTAAAACGTCCTCGATGCACCTTTTACTCTAAGAACAACAAAAAAGGTACAACGTTCCCAGTGCACCTTTTACTCTAAGAACAATCAATAAGGTACAGCATTCTAAATGCACCTTTTGCTCTAAGAACAATAAAAAAGTACAACGTTCTCAATGCACCTTTTACTCTAAGAACAATAAAAAAGTACAACGTCCTCAATGCACCTTTTACTCTAAGAACAATCGAAAAGGTACAACATTCTTAATGCACCTTTTACTCTAAGAACAATCAAAAAGGTAAAACGTCCTCGATGCCCCTTTTATTCGAAGGACGATCAAAAAGGTACAACGTTCTCAATGCACCTTTTACTCTAAGAACAATCAAAAAGGTACAACGTTCTCAATGCACCTTTTACTCTAAGAACAATCAAAAAGGTAAAACGTCTTCGATGCACCTTTTATTCGAAGAACGATCAAAAGGGTACAACGTTCTCAATGCACCTTTTACTCTAAGAACAATCAGAAAGGTACAACGTTCTCAATGCACCTTTTGCTCTAAGAACATTCAAAAAGGTAAAACGTTCTCAATGCACCTTTTACTCTATGAACAATCAAAAAGGTACAACGTTTACTTTAAGAACAATCAAAAAGGTACAACGTCCTCAATGCACCTTTTACTCTAAGAACAATCACAAAGGTAAAACTTTCTCAATGCACCTTTCACTCTAAGAAAAATCAAAAAGGTACAACGTTCTCAATGAACCTTTTACTCTAAGAACAATCAAAAAGATACGTTCTCAATGCATCTTTTACTCTAAGAACAATCAAAAAGGTAAAACGTCCTCGATGCACCTTTTACTCTAAGAACAATAAAGAAGGTACAACTTTCTCAATGCACCTTTTACTCTAAGAACAATCAAAAAGGTAAAACGTCCTCCATGCACCTTTTACTCTAAGAACAATAAAAAAAAGGTACACCGTTCTCAATGCACCTTTTACTCTAAGGACAATCAAAAAGGTACAACGTTCTCAATGCACCCTTTATTCTAAGAAAAATCACAAAGGTAAAACGTCCTCGATGCACCTTTTACTCTAAGAAAATTCGAAAAGGTACAATGCTCTCGATGCATCTTTTACTCTAAGAACAGTCAAAAAGATACAGCGTTCTCAATGCACCTTTTACTCTAAGAACAATCAAAAAGGTAAAACGTCCTCGATGCACCTTTTACTCTAAGAACAATAAATAAAGGTACAACGTTCTCAATGCACCTTTTACTCTAAGAACAATCAAAAAGGTACAACGTTCTCAATGCACCTTTTACTCTAAGAAAAATAAAAAAGATATAACGTTCTTAATGCACCTTTTACTCTAAGAACAATCAAAAAGGTACAACGTTCTCAATGCACCTTTTACTCTAAGAACAATAAAAAAAGATAAGAACAATAAGAACAATCAAAAGAAACGTTCTCCATGCACCTTTTACTCTAGAGCAATCAAAAAAGAACCATGCACCTTTTACTCTAAGGGCAATCAAAAAGGTCCTTTCCATGCACCTTACTCTAAGAACAATCAAAAAAAGGCAAACGTCCTCCATGCACCTTTTACTATAAGAACAATCAAAAAGGTACAACGCTCTCAATGCATTTTACCCTAAGAACAATCAAAAAGGTAAAACGTCCTCGATGCACCTTTTTCTCTAAGAACAATAAAAAAGGTACAGCGTTTTTAAAGCACCTTTTACTCTAAGAGCAATCAAAAAGGTACAACGTTCTCAATGCACCTTTTGCTCTAAGAACAATCAAAAAAGTAAAACGTTCTCAATGCACCTTTTACTCTAAGAACAATCACAAAGGTAAAAGGTCCTCAATGTACTTGTTATAGGAGCCTTTTACGAGCATGATTCCTTTTTTAATAGAATAACTAACTGACATGATGAAATATACATTACTGCTTCTCTATCGAATCCATCCTTTGCGCAGGGCTAGGACGCTTCTCTCTGAGTCTCGCTTAATCATTTTCAGGTCACCTCAATATCGCTGCTGACGTCAGCGAAGTTTTGATATATTTATGAGAAAGCTGACGGGGCGAGGACCTGAATGCCCCTGTCTCTTTTAGGCCTACAGATAGCAAAATAAGAACAGCGTCAAAAGGGAGGCCTAAATGAAGACTTCAAGATTTCGAGTTCACCATGAGTGTAAAATAAGGGACGCGACCCAACTAAATATATCCATAGTTATAACTTACAGGCCTAAACTGTGAGAGAGAGAGAGAGAGAGAGAGAGAGAGAGAGAGAGAGAGAGAGAGAGGGGGGGGGCGGGTGTGGGAATTCGGGTCCATTAGATAATGAATCTCTCTGACCCTGCTCTTATAAAACAGACACCGACAAAAAGATGTTAATATATTCTCTAAAAACTAGCTGTTAACAATTAATAAAGACAAACAGAGTTTACAAGTTCAAAGATCTAAACAGGTATACATTATCAAATTTACATAACTGAGTAAGTTAAAGTTAAAAGTTAAAGTACTCCTAGGCCTCTGTACTCCTTAGTAAATATCGAAAAATTTTTTTTTTTTTATAAAAAGAAACCAATCTGGAAGCTTTGCGTTTTGCTAATACGCCAGTTCAAAATAGAAAACATGCATATACATGTATATATGAAAATACAAAAGCGTAGAAATTCCCATATGAGGGACTCTATGCATAGCCAAATAGAATATTGAAAGGAGGCCACACAGGCTCTTCCGCACCTTACTTTGATATCCGAAGGGCACAAAATTTATTCAAAAGTCAGCTAAAAAAAAACTTTAAAAAAGTAAAGCAGTGCAGGCACGGCATCGTCATGATCAAAAGTAGCAATTCAACTTAAGAATCAAAGGAAATGCAGACAGAAACCCGAGAGCAAAAGGTGTCGTCACCCTTGTAGCAGCAACAGCAGCAGCAGCTGTAACAGCAACAGCAACGGAACAAACGAGAAAGCGCTGAGCAAACCGACGACGTCCCAATGGAATTTGATTGACCGAGACGACGTCGCCAGCACCAATCTCCATCTCTGACGAGGCCTCTCTCTCTCTCTCTCTCTCTCTCTCTCAGCGTAACCTTCCTCCCTACCCTCTTTCCTTCCTCTGGCTTACCCCTAATTCGTTCCCTTCAATTTACCGTAATTGGAATACCCCGGATGCGTTATGAGAAAGAACGGCGTATTCATCGCCGAGTCTTACCCGACAGTATCATGAAAGCACAACTGGCAAATATATATATATATAAAATATAAAATAACTTTTTATATATAAAAGGAATACAACTTTTTTTTTTAAATGACAAAATCCAGTCTTGGCGCTAAATTCGCCTTGCGAATAATAAGCGTCAGAAAAGTAGCAACTCAAACTGACGTTGATTTCATCTAAATAACAAAGTAATAAAATGAATATTCGTAAAATAACAATAGCATTCGTCATCCGTACAATAATTAACACTTTGGGGAGCTTCAGGGTGCCTACTCCAAAAGACCAGCTCTTGGTTCATGCTTGCATTCACTTTTTTAATGACAAAAGGTCGCTCTTCTTCGGCCCACCCACCCCTTAAATTACCACTTGAGACGTTACTCTCGCTTTGCTGACTTTACGTTCCATCATCCTGCCCTTTCCCCAGGCATCCCTCTCCCCATTAATCTAAGGAAATTGTGTACCCCAGAGTCTGTTGTCATTAATCTGGATTTGCAAGCATTGGAAGTCCTCGTTTACGATTTGCCGTCAAATGACGATACCAAAAAAATTATTTTGCTTTGTTTTTTAAATCATGTTATTTATTGTATTTTGCGATCGCATTACGTTAGTGGAAGATAATTCAAAATACTTGTTTAAAAACGTTCTCAAATTACGATACCAAGGATTTTTTTTTCCATGCATTCTGAATTTATTCCTGGCGCCAGTATAAAAAAAATCAGAGGAGCATATTTATAATACAGAGAAACATTCATCAGAAACTCAATAAAATACAGCCAGGAACCCTGCAAGATGATAAAAACGAGTGAATTTCTTCGATTATAACAATGCAATTGTCTCATGTCTCCCGGCAACTGCCATTCACCTCTCCGGCAATTGACAGGGATAAAACCTCATCTCTCTCTGGAAAGCGAAAAGAAAAAGGGATTAAGATTTCCACTAATCCACGAGGTTTCAGATTCATTCCGGCCGCAATCCTTCCAGGGGTGTCTGAGTCTATTCTTTGCCATTCTTTCACGACTTTCTCAACATTTTTTGGCATTCTTGCAGCGTTTGTGGACTAATTATAATGTCATTAAGAAGAAGGAGAGCCTCAGGCTGCCGGAAGAGGCAGGCGAAAGCCTCTCTCTCTCTCTCTCTCTCTCTCTCTCTCTCTCTTCTCTAGCCTCTCTCTTATTCTTTAGTTGCTTATTCTTTAGTTGGAGAGCTGCGAAATTATTTTGGTTAGGGATATAAGTGTTTCTCCTTTCTTTGTTATTACACGCATTTTGGCATCTTATATTTCATTTTTATGGCCCTGCTTTGTTCATACGGACATACCATTCTAATTAGCTAACGTTTGCGTGCGAGCGTGCGTAAGTTCGTGTTAAATATAACTTCAAACAGTAAGAAATTATGAAGGGCCGCTGTGTATATATAAAAGAATCAGGAACAACAGAGCGTTAACTAAAACTCACAGATATGGCCCTTCATTACATACAACTAAAGGAAATCATAAATAGTTCTAAAGCTGTATGAAAATATCCAGTAAATTGAAGGCCCAAAATATGATAAAAAAAAAACGTGTCACTCACCGAGGCTGAAAATATAAGTTTCCAGTCCTTAGAATTCCAAGACATTTCCCAATTTTTACATACAACTTTTGTTAGGCGTTCAAAACTTCTTGTCAGTGCGAAGACGTAATACATTTTCAGTAACAATAACCTAATATTACATAAAAACAACTTACAAGAATTCTGTTAGGTTTTTCCTATCATATGCACTGCATGACTGAACAATCCCTTAAAGAGACTTCTGAAGCAAGAGAGGCATTAAAAATGTAGGGTACATTACTGAGAAAAGAAGTAACCTATTAAAGGTACACAAGTAGACAGACGGTTCCTAATGGAAAAGAAAAACGGAAGATGAACCCACATGAGCTCTAGCGCTGACGCTAATACAAATCCCTAAATAATGCTTATCATTTTAATACGAGGGAGAATTCAGGTGGCAAAGACCCCGTTAAGAACAGTATTTGCCCTAATGCTTGAGTTTTATTAACCACTGTTTTTTCTACAAAAACAAACACTCTAGGTTACGAATGTTGAAAGAGCGCTGGTATTTTGGTTATAAGGGGAAACAACAGTTCAACAGCAGATATAGACATATCTTTCTTTAAACCTATTATTATTATTATTATTATTATTATTATTATTATTATTATTATTATTATTATTATTATTATTGTTGTTGTTGTTGTTGTTGTTGTTATTATTATTGTTATTATTGTTATTATTATTATTATTATTACTATTATTATTATTATTATTATTATTATTATTATTATTATTAAATGCCCTCAAGAATAGCGACAATATAACATAAAAAATCTACAAATACAAAAGCAACATTAAATTTAACACGTTTAATAACAAAAAGTAGGCATCAACATCAGACGAACAGAGTGTATTAATGCTGCATTTATTTCTTATACAGCTGTTCAGTCCAGGGTGCGGATGACATCGGGTATTACAGGCTGCTACATAAAGAGGATATATTCACTCAATAATCCTCTCTTTCACTGTGCCATGTTTATCCACATTTGTAATTTATGAAGTTAGTGAATCCCATGCATATATACTCTTTCTCTTATACTCATGTTTATTTATTCATATATTTGCTTGCTGATTCTTTTTTATTTAAATGTTATTTTCTTTTCTTTGATTTCTTTTTTTTTTTTACATGCCGACAATCTGTTTTGAGAAATCTTGCTTTAAAGACCTTTTGGGGTTTTTCTGCATACCTGTTGCTCATTTGATGTAATAATATAACACACACACAATAATAATAATAATAATAATACATACATACATACATACATACATACATACAGTATTCTATTTCAGCATGACACTAACTTTCTGCCAAACAAGTTAAGGTTATCTTCTGCCCAGATAATTTCAGCTTATTTTCCAAAGTTAATCACAAATCTCTAAACTTCTAGACCTTCCAGTTACCTCTGGATGTGGTTAATGACATCATGCTAATCAGTTAAAGTAAATACGTATTATTGATACCAAAGGATGCACCAAGGTAATTTTGTGGATTCAGTTTTGACCGCATATAGGCCTGAGACTCCTGAATAATGATGCAAGCAAACTTCCAATAAAGTATTAATGTATATTTTGCTAATACTGGTGAAGACTACCTTTTGATCAGTAATTCTGCAGTTATATCCGTTTATATAAATCCACTATAAAATGCTTTATTTTGTCTCGTACATTAATTTCTTCCGCAACAGCTAGAAACGAAAGCATCCCCTACGCCTGCACATCGAATGAGATACTCATATATAGATTTTAGGTAACTCGCATTTCCCCTCTGACCTTTTTTAATATCGCTTTTGTTTCCTAACTTTTCTGTTGTTCAGAAACAACAGAAATTATTTTCACTTCGTAACATCTGGCAAATCTCCTCTCCAATAACTAACATACTAACCTCATTTCACTAATCCGATACGAACCAATCTCTCTCTCTCTCTCTCTCTCTCTCTCTGTCAGCAGGGAACTCCCCTTACCTAATTAGGAGCACCTACCTGTAAGGCCTAAAGGCATCTTTTCCTACCATGTTTCCCTCCCTTTCCCTTTTCCCCATGAGCCGTTCGCCTTTGCCCCCTTACCTACAGAATGTTATGCGGTTTCACGTCTTGCGAGGGAGAGCCAATCCTCCACTTCCCCCGCCGCAAGGAAAGAATTCGCTGTCCTCTGCGAGGGACCTTTATGTGCGTATGTGAGAGCTGGAGACTTCACAGGTGGTATGGCCTCATTAGGGGGGTTAATTGGACCCTTGTCTTCACTTCACCTAATGAGTAACCTAGGTGGTTTTAGAGGGTGTGTGGGCCATTACTGCTCTCTCTCTCTCTCTCTCTCTCTCTCTCTCTCTCTCTCATGCACACAAACGTGTTATGCTTAACCATTTCCTCATAGTTTCCGCACTTTCGCAACATATAAAGGAACATGCGAAGGTAAACACACAAACGAACGCACTCAGTGCTGATAAATTCATCACTGTAATCCCTGATAATACAACGATGACATGTATGTATTACACATTGAAATATTCAGTTTCAGTATGTACTTTATAAAAAAAAAACACACTAAACATTGAAATACGAGTTCCTTTCAATTGCCGCTCAGTACAAAAAAAAGGAAAAAACTATAGAGGTTGTTTTAATATAACGCAAAAAAGAAGAATAAAAGCATCTCTCCATTAATTTAGGGGAATCTTCGAAACTCGATAAACGGGCTTATCAGAACATCCGTCCGAATGACTACAAATGATTAATGGAAAAACTTCCCCATCGATAAATGCCTTCATTCATTTTCCGTGATAGTAAAAAATTTTTTAATAAAAAAAACATTAATGAGATTCAGAACGAACGATTCTAAATCGGATTTGACTCCGGATTTCTGACTGGCCTGCTAAGCGTGAATCATTTTCACCAAGCAATTTATGATAATTGAGATTACCGAGTTGTGCTATTATTCTGCAATGTTTATGCATTTGATTCCGGAACAGTGTTTTCTTAATGGGTCTGATGTTATTTTTAAAATAGAATGTAATGTAAGTCAGGGAAAATCACACCAATTTTCGAGTCCAGTATGACGCTGGCATAGCAAGATGATTATCCACACTTTATACATACTCAAAATAAATAGTATGAAAGAAAATGCTGATAAACCAGCACCCATCTTACGATGATGCATGCATTAAAAGATGCACACTGTCAACCTTTAGCACTTGCTCTAGCGACACTTGTTTCTCATAAATAAAAGCATGTGTAAAGCAGTTAATGGTCACTTCTGAAAGATGACATCTGAATACGTATCCCATACACAAAAAACGTCTAACCATAACGAAGTCTTATGTTCTACCCAGAACAGTAGAGCTGTGGACTAGCACTCGCTAGGCCCGAGTTCGAGTCTCCGGCCGGCTGATGAAGAGTTAGAGGAATTTACTTGTGGTGATAGAAATTCATTTCTCGCTATAATGTGGTTCGGATTCCACAATAAGCTGTAGGTCCCGTTGCTAAATAACCAGTTGGTTCTTGGCCACGTAAAATAAGTCTAATCCTTCGGGCCAGCCCTAGGAGAGCTGTTAATCAGCTCAGTGGTCTGGTAAAACTAAGGTATACTTAACTTAACTACCCCAGAACAAAAAAATAAATAAATAATAGAAAAAACATCACATTTATTTCACTTGAAAACAAAATAATCAATTAGAAACTCAAGACATAAGAGTGGGAATCTTATTCAGCATTCTTGCGTCTATATCTTACAAATGTTTGCTAAGAGAAAAATGCACTGGGATATGTTTCTTCGACTTACTTTTCAAAACCAAACCAGTGAAGCTTTCTGAGAGAATTTTAGTAAATCAGTTGAGTTTTAAAAAGGTTTGGTCAGACACTGAGGTTTTCTGAAAGGTTTCCGACAGCCAGGGAAGTTTTCTGAATGGTTTCTCAGAAATCAACCCTGCTCTTCTTTCTTTATTTTTTTTTTTCACTCAAAGGCCAACAGGACAGGAATCCAAATATCATCACCTTCGAAGGAAGGGAAAAATGACAGTGGAGCTTAATCCCTACGGACCCAGTAGCTCTGTGCCTCAAAGGATGGTTATTAGTCATGAAAACCGGAGCAGAGAGAGTATTATCAAGCTTGGTTGCCAAGTGGAAGAAGCAATCAGGGAACCGAAGAACCTAAGCATTTTACATGAAGTTCAAGGTCTCGGGGCAAGGGCAAGGGCTCAGGGCAAGGGCCAGCTGTATCTAAACCAACTACCAAGAATAAACAAATTGTTACAAACTTGCTTTCAATTTGAATGCGATCGTGATAGACAAGCTGTAAGTCATCAGCTACTCGTTACGGGATTATATTCTTTGTTTAATACGGTAATCTAATAGACAGTCATAAATTGGCATGCAGCCTTTACGAACCAATTCGGCCATGCTAACCGAAATGTATTCAAGTGTATCCGGAATGTAGCTATTCAAACTACACAGCATTTAAGCTTGTTTCCGAGAAAGCGAAAATGACTAGACATAACTTTACAACTATTACATAGATTTTTATAATAAATCTTAATTCACATGGTATGGGAAAATTTTCACTAAGTTTAATAATAATAATAATAATAATAATAATAATAAAATAACAAATAATAATAGGCACGTCTCGAATAATATTGGGTGTCTGGAGAGATAAAAACTTACAACAAACGAAACGCAGTATCCCTGGGTCCGATGAAACATTTTTTTTAGCATTAGAATAATAATGCCTTGAGGCAGACTTTCCTGATCATACTCATTAAAGACCAACTTCGCACAAGTATGACAGACTCCCCTACTCAACATTGTCAATTCTTTTCTCGAACGCTTCTGCCTTTAATATACTGTATAACAACCACACTTTCTAATGACTAAATTATCGATAGAATTATACCTATAAGCCATAGAAGATAGCATTAAAAAGAATTTATAAAGAGAATAAAAGACAACGAAATTATGATTACCAATAATACAAAGAAGACATGAATGCTTTCTCTACAATGAAATTATAACTCTCTCCTCCCCCGTCGTCTGAGAAATTATTACTTAAGCCCCAACAGCCCAGTGGTCGCAAACTCTGAATCCCAACGTATATAAAAAAAAAAACAACGAAATTATGATTGCCATTAACACAAAGAAGACATGAATGCTTTCTCTACAATGAAATTATAACTCTCTCCTCCTCCGTGCTCAATAAGGAATTATTACTTAAGCCCCAACAGCCCAGTGGTCGCAAACTCTGAAGCCCAGTTTATAAAAAATAAAACAAAACGAAATTATGATGACCAGTAATATAAAGAAGTCATGAATGCTTTCTCTACAATGAAATTATAACTCTCACCTTCTCCGTGGTCAGTGAGGAATTATTCCTTATGCCCCAACAGCCCAGTGGTCGCAAACTCTGAAACTCTCGGCATCAAGGCCGACCGAACATGACTCGGGGAGAATTAACCCTATTTTCCCGACTAGAGAAACAACGCATCCGAGTTATCTGATAAGATCAGATTACCGTAATGAGATTATAAAACTTATAATTTCCTTCCACATAACTTCTTCGGCTAATCCAATTTTCTTACTGGATTACGTCTCGGCTTTTAATTCGCTGACAGTGTCCGTGCACAAGGGTGTATGCTTGCGTTTGATACACGCACGTGCTGTGTGTGAAAAATATCAGAAGCAATACTTATACACTAGGTAGGTGCGAGAAAGCATTTTACAAAGTGAAAACAACGACAAAGAATATTTGTATTTTCCTTACTTCTGAATGCTTATTGAACTCATATTATATACGCTTTAATTTAGCTTGCTTGTTTTTGTCTGTTTGTTTGTTTGTCTTGGTCAAATCTTGTAACTCGATTTTCGACTTGTTCCTTCGTCCGCGACTTGAAATTTTATGTTACCAATCCCGGTGACAATACAACCTTAAATGATCAGTAGGTCATCAGTGACCTCTAGTGACCTACAGTGACTCTCCCAGTATCTCAGGATTTTTATGAAAACTCTTTGTTTTTCACAACTTTTTGTCTCGGTAAATAACTACGGATTTTTCAAACCTTCTTTGGCTCGACAGGATATCAATTTCGTTAGCGACAATCTTAAATCGGTTACAATTTCTGTCAAAACTACTAAAAAGTATAAAATGAATATAAAAAAACTATTTTTAAAACACGCTTTTAATAAATGCACTAAAAAGTGACCAATAATTTAGAGAGACATCAGATTTTCTTCCCAATTAATCATGTCTCAAAAATAAAAGCGCAGCCGTCTAAACATGGAAGGAAATGCTACAAGAGGTAAAAAATATGTTTCTTTTTAAAAAATATGTTTCCTTTCTTGTAGCATTTCCTTCCATGTTTGGCGTCACGCTTTTATATTTGTAGACATGTTTAATTTTAAGAAAATCCTGGTGTGTCTCAAAAATTATTTTTCAATTTTTAGTGCATTTCAATAAAAGCGTGTTATGAAACATTTTTTTTCCGACGTCATGGCAGGCAACTAAGACTAACTTTAAACCAATGAAGCCGATTTTAATTGTCATTTAAATGAATGGTAATATCATGAAAAAAAGTAGGTGAATGAAAATCAGTATAATCAATAAAATTACTAATAAGTGACCGCTTACCTTTTAATAAAAAAAAATCTGCCTACACGACATACAACAGATAGTGGAATAGAAGATGAATATATCACACATAAAAATTTAATATGTTAACACATTTACATATACATACGCGCGCACATACACACACATATCACAAATATATATACATGTATATATATAATATATATATATATATATATATATATATATATATATATATATATATATATATATATTATTAGCATGATTCCTATAATAATACACCAAATGCCCCCTTAGAAATTCAGCTATCGAGATAAGCAGACCACACAGCAAGAGGAAATATTAAATATTCGTGCTTAATAATTCCGTTTGCATATTGTCGTGGTCATATACTTCCACATTTCAAAACCAGGGCTGGAATACTCGCAATTTCCCCTCTTCCCTTCTTTTTTCCTAATTAACGCTTAATTATTTAGCGTCCTAATTACAAGCCTCTTTGCACTTGCAAGGGCTTAGGCCTTTTTGGTGTTCCCTTTGCCAGGTGGCTCCCTCCTCTGCTGTCACGGGAGTTTTCCGCAGTCCGAGGAATTCCTCGCTGGAATTATTTACTGGTCGGCACGCGGACCCAGTCCTGTTTGCGAGAGCGCTGCCACACACAAGGGCAGAGTCCCTTTGTCTACGTAGTAGGTGAGGGCTGGGTACGCAGTCAGATTAAACATTTGATGTATTTCCGGTCATTAACGGGGTCTTTCGCTTCGGAATAAAGACCCCGCTGAACATTTCCGACCTCTACTAGGCTGTAGCTTTCAGTAATGCGGTGATGGTTATAATGACCTTAGTAAACCCCGTGGTGATTCACATTTCCTTCTTTCATGATTACATATTTACATGGATATACGGTATTATATGTATGTACTGCATATGTATGTGTATATATATATATATATATATATATATATATATATATATATATATATATATATATATATATATATATATATATATATATATAATGCACATGACAATATAAAAGGGGAAAATAATATAAATATTTTAGAGTGCATGATTTAAATTAAAATCCCAATTAATATTAATTCGTCCCTATCATTACCTTTTTCTCCCCCACTGAAGCACATCAAGAAGGATTAATATATTACCTACACTACTTTTTCCCTATTGATGAATATACAGTACTTCAATATCTACCTGTACAGTATATGTATACTGCATGCAATGTATTGAGTGTCGACACGTATGCAGTGTATACATACATTCAGTTTATCGAAGGAGTCACTCTATGTACCTACACATTCGCGCAATGAAGAATCCTTTAAATAAAGATAGTTGCTCATTTCTCCTTAAATTTACGAATTCCACATACAATTTTCTTTCCTTAACCACGAACCTCAGTATCTTCAAGGATATGGTATCACTGCTGCCTATTTAGACAAATGTTTCTTTGTAATCTTGAATGAATAAAGAAACAAATGGAAATAGCAATTGCCTTACGTGAGCAAAATGCTTGCCTAAGATACTTTCAGCACATTACATTCTTCTTCCAGGAATCTTTGAGGTGATTAGCCGTTCGTAACTTGAGTGGGTTCCGTTCTCAGCTAGCACTCTGGTGGTCCCGACCGACCAATGAAGAATAAGAGGAATTTATTTCTGGTGACAGAAATTCATTTCTCGCTATAATGTAGTTCGGATTCCATAATGTTGTAGGTCCGTTGCTAGGTAACCAATTGGTTCTTAGCCACGTAAAATAAATCTGATCCTTCGGCCAGCCCTAGGAGAGCTGTTAATCAGCTCAGTGGTCTGGTTAAACTAAGCTATACTTAACTTTACAGTATTAGATCTAATAAGATAGTAACACGATAAGAAATCTCAGGTCTAAGAGTCAGACGGCAGGAAGCCTAAAATGAGTTGTGACACATGAATGATCATCTCTTTGAACTACGGAATGATTACCCGGCATTTCATGCCCAGATAATGAGAAAAATCCGCCCTCCTTTCATCTCGCCAAAAACTCAAACTAGTTTCTTTTTTTTTTTTTTTTTTTTTGCCTCTTAAAGCATAGTTTTCATTACAGTGAATCTCTTCAGCAGCATCGTTCTCTCGCTGTCTGTCTACCGATGTATCTATTTCATTGACCCACATCTGTTTAACTGTTCATATATACTTTGTTTTGATGTTTATTTCACCTTCTTCCCATGTTCCTCATTGGACGGGTCGATATCATTCTCGGTTAGCACTGTGCTGGGCCCCGCTCGATTCTCCGGGCCGGCCAATGAAGAATTAGAGGATTTATGGTGATAGAAATCACTTCTCGGTATAATGTGGTTCGGATTCCACAATAAGCTGCAGGTCCGTTGCTAGGTAACCAGTTGGTTCTAGCCACGTAAAATAAGTCTAATCTTGCCAGCCCTAGAGGCTGTTAATCAGTTCAGTGGTCTGGGTTAAACTAAGGTATGCTAACTTTTACCCTTCATCCCCTTCTCTCTCTCTCTCTCAACCTCTCTCTCTCTCTCTCTCTCTCTCCACATCATACAGCCTACCATAACATCTCACGAATCCCATCAGCTGGTGTCTTTCCATCCTTCAGCGTCCTTATTCACTTCCGCAAGTATTCTCAAACTCTCACTAACCCTTAGCCCTCTTGCGGTACTCAACTCCGCCACTATTTTATCTTCTTAGCTCAACAAATCTTCGAAATACTGCAGTCACTTCACACAGCATCTCTTTCTTTGCAGTTTTTATTCAGTAAGCCATTTGTTAATTAACCTTTTCTCAACATCTACTTCCTTGCACAACAACTTTTATTCCTTCTAAAGTTCTTGTTCGCCTTATAAACTCTAATTTTATTGTTCTATATATCTTTCACACCTTTTTTCTTCTAAATCGTATCTCATCTCTTGTGTATCTTGTACACGCAATTGAACTTAAATAATTACATTTTCTCTTTCAATAAACCTTTCTTCTCCTTTTCCCACTACAAACTGTTTTTTCCCTTTTTCTGCCCTTATATATCCTCAAAGGCTTGCAGTTGTTCCAATGAACCCATCAGGGAATTTTACGAATTCCTCAATTGCTCCGACCTCTGTGTCCTCAGCCCAGTTACATATTTTTACCATCTCTCCTTACATGCTCCTCTCACTCCCATTTCAACAATCTAAATTTTTTAATAACGTTTGCAACTATATTTTCAACCACCTCCGCTACAACTTAAACACACACACACACACACACACACACATATATATATATATATATATATATATATATATATATATATATATATATATATACAATATATATGTATGTATATATATATATACATAATATATAATATAGATAAATAGATAGATGGATATATATATATATATATATATATATATATATAAATATATGTGTGTAAAGTATGTGTGTTTATGTATATATATATATATATATATATATATATATATATATATATATATATATATATATATATATATATAAAATTCAACTCAACCAAATAATGATAAGAAATACCAGCCACTCTCTTCTTACCATGACATCCAACCTGCTCTTCCATCTCTACATTAACAGATAATCTAATAAACTCCTTCCAAAACCATTTTCTCTTTCCCATGGTATGTCGATGGATATTCTTCATTGGAAACCATGCACTTCTAAAATTCAACACCCTCCCAAAAACATCTCCACAGGACTACGTTTCTTCCACAGATATTTCCTTTCGATCTCGTTCTTTTCTGAACCATACGAATGTACACTCACAGATACAACTTTAGATAAAACAGGATCTGCCTTTCATCAAAAACTTAGTAACCATGCCCTATAAAGATAAAATGCCTTTGTACAGTTACTCAAAAATGTTTTGCAACATGTTCCAGAAGTTTTCGTTCGCCTAACAGTAATTTGTTCTTTTGATATTTACAAGGAAATGTAATTTTCTTATTCGATTTTGGTTATTAATCATACGGTTAACAATATAAAAAAGAATGGTGAGCGAAAAATTCATATTACGAAAAATTACGAAACATTTTGAAAAATTTCACTTCAGACGATTGGGCAAAAGAGTCAAAGAAGAAACTATATTTCGAATCCAGATAAAAGCTTATTGACTAATAAAATGATATTGAATAATCATCAATGGAATTATATATAAATAAAGAAAGAAAGAATTCAACCATTATCGTTGTCAAAAACAAAAAAGAAAAAATCTCATAACGTCGTAATGTCATCGTGTGACTCCGCATTCGGGCGGGAAAGTTTAAACTGTCTCGTCACTTGCACCGATAAGATGGGCAACAGGCAGCCGCACCACAATCATTGGCTTGCATAAGACTAATGTTTCTATCGTAGATATTGCTCGGCAGCTTAGCGTAAATAAAACAACCACGTATAGAGGGATACAACAACAGAGAGAACGAAGAAACATGATAAATTCATTGTAAAAAGTGGAGGACGACCCCATTGTTGCACTACTGGGATCATCATCGGATGATCTTGAAGGAGCTCCGCCTAACTTCCCCTGACAACTGATGTTGCTATAAAGAGAGAACATTACGCTCTCCTTCAAGTTGCTGCTCAAAAAACCACCCGTAACAGGCTACATGAGACCAAGATATTATTTCATCATACTCCTGCCAAGAAACACTTCATATCAGCGAAACACAAAGAATAGAGGCTAGGGTTTGCGTTATAATATAATCCAGTGGCTTGATGATTTCTGTACGAGTCATCTTTTATGATGAGGAGGAGACATTCTCCACTGATGAGCATGGTAGTCTTCTTCACTGCTGGCATTTAGCATTAACTAAATTAATGTTGAACTTCTAGTTAATTTTAATTTTTAGAAAACCTAGACAATAAGAAATACAAAAATAGGCGTTATATATTCAGTTAACTTCATAAGAGTGCATAAAATGATAGGCAAGTAGCAATGAAAGAAATGAGAAATTACACATGATAACGGCATTATATATATTATATATATATATATATATATATATATATATAGTATATATATATATATATGTGTGTGTGTGTGTGTGTGTGTGTGTGTGTGTACGTATATAAGTATGTGTGTGTGCGATTATAGTCTATGTATTACAAAAATAGACGTGAAATCTGTTAGTCTAGTTCAGTATATTTTTATATTAAGTTTCACTAGTTCACAATATACATAGGATTAGTCATTAAAATTTTAATTAATAATAATGAAGTAAGTTCTTTAAAAAAGTCGTATTTGTTGATGTTAATAAGACTAATAGTTCAACTTATAACAGTCGTGTAGGTCTATGTCTACAAAGTTCACACATATAAAGGAGATAAAACAACGATAGTGATGGCAGTTGAGATGAAAATATTAAAACATAAGAACAGCGATGACCTCTGAGGTATTATAGTAACATCCTTTAATTAAGTAAAATATGACAACAGTAAGCAGTATCAGAAAAAGCCCCGTTTAAGGAAACTGCAGGTAATTTCTCGGACCCCACCACTATAGTGCTCAGTTGTTTCCATGCGCTTACAACTGAGTTGCCAACAGCGCCAGATGTCTTTATTATAAGTTGTTGTCCGAAAAGTTTTGAAAGTATGTTGCAAAACTTTTTTAAGTGATTGTACATGCTACTTATTCTAGTGTTTTTGCCCCACCAGAAATGACTACATCCATTAAGTAATTTTACAATTGCATTACACTTATAATATGGCAAGCACATCATGCAAGCACATTAACACACACTTACAATATAGCAAGTACATGATGCGCTACTGAATGTTCTTGTTAAGCATTCTGTTCTAGTCAAGCATGGGGTGCTTTATCGTAAATTGTCTTCAGTTACATATGAAAATAAGTATATAGATACAAAGTGCGGTGTATATTGCATGTAACTAGATATAAAATTTGAGCCTTTCTGTGAGTTTGTTTCTGTAAATAAAATGTATATACTGACCGAGCGAATTGTGATGAATCAGGGTAAACACATTCACTGGGCGATTCCCTTCATATGATTTAATTTCGGCGTGAACTTATTGAAGATTTAACGATATGACGCCAGGGAAACCATTCAACACATCTAACCTTATGCGACAGAAACGACCCATAACAAATTCTTACATTAACAGATCTGAGATCATGAAATCAATGCTGGGAGGCCCTGGCTAAAGTTTGCTGTTTTACTAAATATTCTCAATGGAACTATTTACTTTATAGTGAAATGTTTCACTATTTCTACCAATAAAATCCAAGAAAGTAATATACTGCCTATGATCTTGAACGTAATACTTAAACTGAAAGATTCAGATACGCAAACAAGTAGCTTTATGTAACATGGAACGCCATGCTATATAAATCAATAAAAAAGATTATCAACATCGGTAAGTTTTTATCCACGAACAGTGCAGACGCATCAACCAGGACTCTTCCATAAACCGTTAAAACCTCATCCCCTTTCCGATTTATAAAAGAAATAATAAAAGGTTTCCGGACCAACGAACACAAATAAGAGCGAAAAAACACAATCCAATACCATGTAGTTAATAAAAACTTTGTTTGTTTCCTGACCCTCGCCCCATACACCGAGATCAACTACCTATCAAATTCATGTTTATAAACAACGGCGGAGCGGAGGGAAAGAGAGAGAAAAACGTAGAAAAAGAAAGACCAAAAAGTACCGCAGCCGGAGCGGCGGTTATCCGACCTGAAAAGATACCTAGACAACCTGATTTCTTCCAGTTTTCCGGACCGGTAGCCCAAAACAAGGAATTTTTCCCGGCGTTGCATCCATGAATGAAACATTCCTCTCTCTCTCTCTCTCTCTCTCTCTCTCTCTCTCAGCAAATGTTTCCCAAGGTAAAGAGGCACTATAACACTGACCCTTGATAAAGGTATTATTCCTTTAATTTCTGTAAACACAAGATCCGTTAAACTGACCTGGTTTTTGTCAAACTGGAGTGCTTCTGAGACTAACGTTATCCGGGCATGCTGTTTTTATGCAGAGCTAACAAATATTTTCTTGAATATATAAATATATAAAACAACAGAAGGAAAAAAACAAAATTTTAAACTGCCAAAACAAATAATTCCATAGCTGAGCAAAAATGTATCCACTCACAAAGTGAAGCGAAAAATACTGATTTTCTTCAAAACGAGGAATAAATTCTGCGATGAAATGCGAAAGCCATAGTGCAGCTAAGATAAACACTCAACTTGGAAGGGAAATATGAGAAGACACAGTTTTACTTGCATTTAAATCTAACGACTTGTTTCCCCTTTCTCTAAAATAAATCACGCACATAGGATATACATGGAACATTCATTCGCTTTTTATCTGTGCAGAAAGTCTGCAAAGTACCAGCCGCCTGAAACACACAGGCAGCTCACAAGAAGTACGTCGATACCTCTAAATACAATTTAGGTGAAAAGAAGTCATGTTCCATTTATTTGACCGCCCCAACTAGCACACAGTTTGTATATGACCTTCTGCTCAGCACTTCCTAAATTAACCTCTTTTGCCATCCTATAGTCTTCACTTCTCTCCCTGTGATTAATTCACTTTAGATCTGATTCCTCTCGTCACCTAGACAAACTTTACCAAACACGTCATACCTCTACATTACCTATCTTTTTTAACCTTACTTCTACGTCCCCCGTCTTTCCCTGGCTTCTCTCATCCGCAAAAACATTAAACAGTTATGGAGACATAAGACTCCATGGTTTGAGGTCCAATTTTACGTCAAACCAGGCACTCTTCCATCTAAATCTCCTAATACAATCTTCATTTTCACCCTAAAATCTTCTAAAAACTTTCATTAATTAATTTCCACTCGATACCTTTTCAATACCTCTACATTGCATCTCTATCAACCTTAGTTGAAGTTTTCTTTACATTAAAACCATGAAATTCAACCTTCCCATTTCCCCCCAAACTTCTAACGGTTTCATTAATAAACCCTTGATTCACTCCCTCTTCTATCTTTAAACCCACACGCTCTTGGTTATTCATTTCCTCTCAATCAGAATCCTACCATAAACCTTTTCAGGTTATAGTCGCCACATTCAATTATGCCGTAAACCAAGAAACATTTAGCCGTCTTGTTTCTTCTTTTATAAGATTTTCTTCATCCACACATAACATACATACACCAGTTACTTACACTAATTTCACCATACAGCAGCATCTCAATGGCAATCCATTTCTGGAGCCTTTGCCTTCCTCAACCTCTAAATTGCGCTCCTTAAACATTCTCATCAGACATTTCCACAAACATTTCGAAACTTCCATTTACCTCTTGTGCTCTTATGTCAGTGAGATCTATTTTCTTTATCATCTATCTCAAGCTACTCTGCCAACATATCCATTCCTTCGACAAAGGTACATTCTCGCAGGATAGCCTCCCTCCATATGTATCTTCACTTCTAAGATCCATTTGCTAGTTAACCTAATTTTTTCATTAGATACATCTATCATCGTACAGTTCCTCTCTTCTGTACCTTCTATGCTTGTTGAAAATCCAAAATCTGCATCATATCGTTTCCTACACCAAAAGTACCGGGAAGTAACCGCTAGCCCGGTGGTCAGCCCTGTAAGATTTCCACACAAAGGATGCTACTCTCTTTTCGCCCCTCCTGCAGAAGTCAAACTGTTATCACCGTTGGTTCAAGCAAATATCCACTGGCCATTCAAGGGAAATCTCTTCCACAAGGGAGTCCAGAATCCGGTCTTAGGTGCCCATCTGCCTTCGAGTCGATAAAGTCTGCGTGCAAATCTTTTAAGAGGAGCTTTACTTGCTGCTTTTGAAGTCTATTTATCCATCTTTAAGTTGAACTGTCGGTCTATCATCTTAAAACTGTTATGCACATCAGACATGAGATGTGCTTCAAACCCATTTCCTTTCACGCATGAGTTTGACTTATTATAATGCATCGCCATGGTCTTTCCTAGTCTATCAAGTGTCCTATCTCAATTACAGTACGTGTCTATATGAAATTTTTCCTTTTCGTCATATAAATATATACCTACTTTAAATGAAGGATTCCTATCTAGAAGTAATATCTGCCCTATGATAGTACACTTTCTCCATGAAGTTTCCCTTTAATATGAAGTATTGCTTTGAATATGCCTTATCCCTTGCATTAATGGTATCGTCTTGATCTCAAACAACAATATACTAGTCGATATTTCAGATAAAAATTTTACTCAAAGTCTACGAACTTTCCGATGGAATAACCATAAAAGTTCACTGACATCTAAAGTAATCCTCCCAAAAATGACTAGCCCGTAAGAGTTATAAAATAGAAAACAGAGAACAAACAAATCAAGGTGAATTTTTTAACAAATAATTTACATACAACTACCGACACCTAATCGGAAAATTAAGACAAACTAATGCAATGAAATACACAAACGCGCTTGCTCAATGCGAAAACACTGATCACAGGGACTCGAAAAAAGGAGAAAAACAAATAAATGTAAACCTAAAAACAATTTACATACAAATACCAAAACCTAATCGGGAAATGAAGACAAACCAATGCAAATGAAATATATAAAACCGTATGTTCAAGGCGATATCATTCATCAAAGGGACTTCTAGGTAATATTCCGAATTTCACAGAAGTCGAGTGCATGTGGAAAACTCAAACATCGTCCACCAACTCTGAGCTGAGAAGACGGGAATTCCTAACATGGCAATGATATTAAATGGCATAAGTAAGATTTCCTTTGTATGTATTTTTCCCTCTCGCATAAAAAAATTCTGAAATTCCAAGCTTGGTAATCTCTCTCTCTCTCTCTCTCTCTCTCTCTCTCTCTCTCTCTCATTCCAGCAAACTCTCTCTCTCCCTCTCTCCTCTGTCATTCCAGCAACGGCTGATGGAAAAGCAAATGTGTCCATTTAATCTTTAACTGGGTAAGAAAACTTTTAGATGTCCTCCTTTTTTTTTTTTTTTTTTAACGTGCTTTTTACCTGATACGGAAGTCAGCCTTCTTTGAAGGACTTTTTGAAACGTGGTTGATCGGGTGCCTGACAGGTCTGATGGTAATAAGCAAATCACCCCCGGGTATGGCGAGAGTTCGAACAGTCCATTTAATCTTTAACTGTGGTTGGCTTTTAAGAAATATGATTACATATATAATCCCATTTCAAAGTGTTTTTCTTTAGATACGAAGTCCACTGTAACACTATATATATATACAAATATATATATATATATATATATAATATTATATATATAAATTATATATATATATATATATATATATATATTATATATATATATATAAATTATATATATATATATATATATATATATATACATACATACATATATACATGTATGTATATAAATCATTAATTGAGTATAGAGGTGAAAAAACAAAGGAAAAACAAATTATTACATCGGTATTAGCCGCCTTGCATTTTACCCCCCATATCATCATTTTTGCCGACAACACAACTGCGTATTTACGTGAACATTACTGCTGTACGCTTTCACCCATAACACTGGCCAGTGTATGTTTGCAGCAATATCAGAGTTCCATATTTGTACATATGTCAGCTTTGCATATTTGCACCAATACCAGCGCTGTAGGTTTACAGGGGCGTCAGAGGTGCAGATTTGCATCAATTTATCGCCGTTCCAAGTTTGTATTTACGCATGAGCTGCCGGTTTGCATTGATATGAGCGCTGTAGGGTTACATCGATGTCAGTGTTCAAACCACATGAAATGATAAACAAATATAAAGACGATACGTTTCGAAATTATACCAATAACGTTAGTTTTGGGATTTAGAGAAGGAAATTATGCCCATAAGATATCTTAACTTTATCACAATATCATTCAAATCAAACACACACACACACACACACACACACACTTACTACTATTACACACATATATATATATATATATATATATATATATATATATATATATATATATATATATATATATATATATGTTTATGTATATATATGTATATTATATATATATATATATATATATATATATATATATATATATATATATATATATGTGTGTGTGTGTGTGTCTGCCTAAGTGTGTGAAAAATACACTGGGAGGCAAGGGATCAATTATCGAAGATACTTCTTTGGAAAGAAAGAGACGCTCCTCAGTTCTGAAATGTAAGCATCTAAAACCAGGAAAACATTCATAATCTTACCATTGTTTATCTCCACTTTTATTCCAGGTTCATTAAAGTAAAAATCAATATATTCACCACACCTTCGGAAACTTCCTTTACACGGGCTTCGATCCATCCATCAGAGGGGGAGAATATTCATCAATTTGTCAGATAAGTTGAGAGTTGCGCCTTCCATCTACTTGAGCACCTCATTAGCATACTTATTGAACTCGCAGACTTAAGGAAGAAAAGGGGATACTGGAGATGAACAGAAAATCGGCTAAATAAGAAACGTTTTCCTCTTCGCACACAAGAAACGTATTTCCGCTCCACATATAAGAAACGTTCTTCCTCTCTGCACATGAAGTAATTACAGATTGTGTTCGGTGTAAGCGTGTAACATATGTGTTACTTGTTGGGAGAAATAATCAACTTTTTCATTCTTGATATTGTTTACACTTTGTATAATAGAGACTATACAAAAGCGGACAGTCTTTTTTATTTTCCGTACTGAATCCTTTTCCCAAACACACTGCAGCATTTGACATACTCTCTGCCATTTCCAGTGAATTATGGACTAGATTTATTCCGATATTTCGGAGTGAGCATTATCCATTTCATTCCCTTCCAGAGTTTTAACATTTACGTTAATCTTAGGATCCATTTCATTCCCTTCCGGAGTTTTAACGTTTACGTTAATCTTAGGATCCATTTCATTCCCTTCCGGAGTTTTAACATTTACGTTAATCTGCCGACAGGTGACTCAGGTGTGTTTAATTGTATATACAATCCTCTTTGCCTTGTTTGGTTGCTGTTTATTAGAAGATGTGAGTTGTTTGCAACGTTGTTTTAAGGTTGCTTACAATTTTCCTTTTTCGTTTCCTACTGCGTGAAGATCAACACAGGAAAAAATTAACACAGACAAGCACACGAACATTTACACAAACACATACACACACACACACACATAAACAGCGAGTCTGTGCGTATGTACTTACGAAAGTACATGAATACATAAATGCTTACAGGTTTGTTTACTTTGCGTCCGCATGCATCTTCAATGTACAGTTGCACACCATCCTGCCATCCATTTTCTAATTGATCACTTATTTTGAAAGCCTGCTTTCAAATTTCCCAGAATTCTTCACTTATTTCAGATTATATACATATATATATATATATATATATATATATATATATATATATATATATATATATATATATATATATATATATATATATATATATTGCTTTGAATGTCCCTAGGATGCTTACTTGATTCTGGACAGCAGCGGATGAAAGCAGGGAGTTCTTTACATTATCAAGAAATCTACTGTATTTATTACACATCTGACTTAATATTAGGGCAACTTGTAGACAAACAAAGCAAGGGAAAATACTGTGGCTTAAGGCCTTCTTCATATGAGGGGTTCTATTAACTAATTATATTTACATAACAAACACAGATCAGAAGAATATTTATCCTAAACAGGATAAATATTCTATGCTGATGATGTCTCCATAATAGGAAACATCACAGAGGGGGTAGAAGGGGTACTGCACATGGGATAGAGCCGCATGGTTCCACAGCCGAGGCCTATCTGCAATATATGCAAGACGATTACTTGCAAGAATAATAAGATGCTCAAAGGGAACTGAGGAAATGCACAGGTGGTGCCAAATAACTCAGTTCAACACTAAATGCTAATTATGTTAACACTGGATGTTCCAACACAAATTACTGAAGGTGATCGCACAATGGAAAAGAAACTGAAATCAGACAGATAAATAACAGGAATCGTGAATGACAAAGAAACCTTATTCCAGTATATGACCTTCATCAAGATGGGCGCTGATGATGGAGGAGGGAGTTAAGGGAGGGATGCCACTACAAAAGTATACTGGTTCGAACCTCGGGTCAAACATGTGGAAAGTTCAAGGGTCAGGCAAGGGTAAGGACATCTGTCCTCAGTGGAGTTCTGAGCACTTCTCTCTCTCAATTGCTGTTGCATTGTCTATTAATAACCTCGGTGATTATGCCTGGGAGTCCAGGTAGATGGCACAAAAGGTCAATCCTCGTCACATTTTCTATCTCAAGCACATGGCATCCAGTTAAACTTTATGGAGGGTTTACCATGGTGGGTGGCACCAACTTTCTCTTTTTTTGGCTCCTCCTTTGCCCATTGTCTGACGCTGCCAAGAAGGCATGAAGGTCACCTGGAAACAAGGCCTTAGGCAGTCATTTGAACAGTGAGAAGGGTTAAGGCTTAGCCATTTTGGGGATGAAGGAGAGTTTATGAAGGGATAAGTGGAAACCCACAGTTCTAGTAATTAAAACAATTGAAATAAATTTTATTTCTTTCTCAGTTACATACAGGTGTAAAAACGGGTGAGGTCGCTTTTGTTGAAAGAAATATCCATATATATATAATATATATATATATATATATATATATATATATATATATATATATATATATATATATATATATATATATATATATATATATATATATATATATATATATATATATATATATATATATATATATATATATATACATCTATGAGTATATATATATATATCTACATATTTCTATTTCTAACTATATATATATTCCTACCCTACCTTCACTAATGGTGGCCAGCTCAATATTAACCTTCGAATCAACCCAACTAAGAGCGAAGACCGATTAACACGAACGGGATCTCAGGAAGGAAGGAAGCCTTCATTAATGCAATCCCTGGGTTGATTAGAGCCTTGTCCTCTTCATTATCGGGTTCCAACGGTTTAGGACCGGTAATTATACATATTCGCTTTATTAACAAATACTAGCGTACAGTCTAACGGCTTAAGCTAACTGATTAAGTAAACGTATTTATTAAGCCGGAAATCTGAAAAACAAAAATTTCGTGGAGTTACAAAAAGCCATTCAAAAGAATATTATACATTGGAAAACGAACTGTCTAAAAATACTACAATAAATCTTTTCTCTAATGAACGGAACCAAGCATAATAACAAAAGCAAAGTACAAGAGCAAGAGATACGAAGAAAAATTAATCTAAGCAAAACAAAGTTTTAGAGATCTGCCGTGAAAACACAGTCCCAATTTACATATAAATTAAACACTGACCTTATGATTGCAGTGAAGTCTTTCTTGCCAACAATATTAGGCCCCGCAGAATAGGCAAACACTTCCAAAGGAGTCATTTCTGCACTGGAAATGAAGGAAAGTTTTAATAATAATAATAATAAGATTAAATATTCTAATTACTGTTGTTATTAGTCATCATATGATAACAGCATAAACATAGCAAGAAATCAT
This sequence comes from Macrobrachium rosenbergii, assembly GCF_040412425.1. Classification (NCBI taxonomy): domain Eukaryota; kingdom Metazoa; phylum Arthropoda; class Malacostraca; order Decapoda; family Palaemonidae; genus Macrobrachium; species Macrobrachium rosenbergii. The sequence goes on from NC_089791.1 coordinate 17,155,354, forward strand.
TTATTTCTTATAGGCACTCATGACTAATCATTTATTTCTTATAGATACTCATGACTAATCATTTATTTCTCATAGGTGCTCATTACTAACACTTCATCGCAACATTTCATTATGCTATACTAGCTATCTGTCTCAGTATATGCAAGCTTCATTTCCTCTCATACTATTTCATATTACTCAAAACATTTGTCGTTATTGGACCGAAATGAATTTGGTACTTTATTACTTTCTCTTCAGCAGAAAACAATAAACTTCCTTTCGCTTTTGCTGGCAACCACTCTCTCTCTCTCTCTCTCTCTCTCTCTCTCTCTCTCTCTCTCTCTCTCTCTCTCTCTGTGAATAGCTTATACCTTGAACCTGAAATCTACTTACATGCACCAGAGTACAAATTATGAAGCTAAAAAATTACACCACGGCAAGAGATTTTGATGATAAATTTGACCAAAAACAACGTGCTAAGTATTATTGTAAATTTCAAACTATCTTTTCTAAATAACAAACTATACAATTGTAAGTAACGCAGAAATGTCTATCATAACTCGACAAAATTTATTTGATCATACACCAACATTCTTCCAAATAAAATTCCAAGACTTGTAAAATACAAAGTGCCGAAAGGAGGCCGGCTAAGAAGAGGTTCCAAGTTTTCCTAATTCTCGCTGACATTAAGATTCCCAGGGAGCGACTCCAGGAGAACTAATGATATAAACCTTCAATGGTCGCAAACCATAAGCTGAAACTTGATTACTTCCGCAAATGAGGTTGGAGCGATGTGACTTTTCTGTTGCGTCGGAGTTAAACAAATATTACGAAAATGGACGAACAGATTTGACGAATCTTGTAGTAAATACCTGTGGGGTGACCCCCTACAAGCGATTAACGTCTTGGAAACATTATGGCCACGTTACAGTAAACGGGATTTTGAGAAATTCAATCCTTAGAGACGGCTTCTTTTAAATGTTACCGGGCCAAGGTCTTAATGTTTATACCAGCTGCTTCTATATGTACAACTAATCGCAACAAATGGACCTAAGACTTTGCGTGAATAAGTTTGATCTTCATGCAAAAGTATTAAGCGCAAGTGTCCGGATCACTGTTTTCACTTGAATTGTGTAATTTCTCTGATCATACACAACACAGTGCATGAAAAACAAGCAAGAAAAAAATGCGCCGAAGTTTCTTAGGCGCAATCGAGTTTTCTGTACAGTGCATAATGCTGTATGAAACGCACAGCCACGGTCCATGATACTCTCAGCTGCAGCCCATAAAACTTTCAGCCACAGCCCGGTGGTGGCCTGTGTTGTTGGCACCTATAGCGGTGCCAGATGCTCGATCATGGCTAACCTTAACCTAAAATAAAATAAAAACTACTGAGGCTAGAGGGCTGCAATCTGGTATGTTTGATGATTGGAGGGTGGATGATCAACATACCAGTTTGCAGCCGTCTAGCCTCAGTAGTTTTTTTTTAAGATCTGAGGGCGGACAGAAAAAGTGCGGACGGACAGACAAATAGCCACCTCAATAGTTTTCTTTTAAAGAACACTGAAACGGGAGAGAAGTGTTACATTATCGTAGATATTGGAAAAATCATGCTTATTCACCACTGGCTCCCTCTCCTCGTTTTTAGAAAGGTGGGGAAAATTGAGTAACGCGTTATAATCTCTATTTACGCCGAGGAGCTTTGTGTGACTTGGCAAAGATATGAGCTGTGGTGATTGCTCACGATTTTAACTAACTCACTTGTCGTTAGCGAGCTTAAAATCAAGAGCAGATTTTTCACAATAAAATATACCACAAACAAGCAAATAATGCGCCGAAGTTTCTTTGTCGCAATCGAGTTTTCTGTACATCGTATAATCAAGGCCACCGAAAACAGAACCGTGTTTCGGTGGTCTCGGTATAACGCTAAATGAGCCGCGGCCCATGAATCTTTAACCATGGCCCTGTGGTGGCCTGTCCTATATCGTTGACAGATGCACGATCATGGCTAACTTTAACCTTAAATAAAATAAAAACTACTGAGGCTAGAAGACTGAAATTTGGTATGTTTGGTGATTGGAGGGTGGATGATCGACATACCAATTTGCAGCCTTCTAGCCTCAGTAGTTTTTAAGCTCTGAGGGCGGACAGAAAAAGTCCGGACGGACAGAAAAATAGCCATCTCAATAGTTTTCTTTTACAGAAACTAACAGCAAAAAAACATTGCATCCTGGAAATGTAATAAAAAACGAGAACAGCAACGTTCGAGTCATGACGCATAACTGGAGGTCAATACATACAAAAGATTTCTCTTGTAAATGAACAAAACCAAAATAATACGAACTAGATATAAATACATGACATATATAATATAATAACAGGCAAGGAATTACATGACATAAGGAAACGCTCCCTTCTAGCTAACTCTCTCCTGTTTTCTTAAAACGTTATGTCCCCTTCCCCTCCCCTCACCTCCCCTCCCATACCCCACCATCTCTATCTCTATATGAAAGTTTCCAAAGTCCCAGTGCTTATTAGGGACCCCAAGACATCCGCGGTCGCAAATCGGCTGGTAATCTTCTTTCTACGGACTGCAGAGCCAATTCTGGCTCCATAAATCGAACACAATGATGCCTTGGAATAAGCTGGCACCGAGGTTCCTTCTGTGTATTTCACCATTACCTGAAAAATTTCCCCGGGTGGAAATAATAAAGATGCAATTTCGAAAACTTTGGTCTGTACCAGCCAAGAAAAAAAACAGCTTAGGTCCTACAAGTTTATTTTACCTTTTCTTCTCGTACCATTCAAACACCTAAAGTATGAAAGTATTTGACAAGCCTTTTCTTCCAAAGAAATTAAGATTTTACAAAGATAAAACACATACACATAGAATAGAAAAGAATATAGGATTTAGGCCAAAGGCCAAGCACTGGAACCTATGAGGTCAGTCGGCGCTGAAACGGAAATTAACAGTCAAAAGTACTGAAATGTGTAACAGGATTTAAACCTCCCAGTTGCACTATGAAAAATTGTTAGGAGAGGGTGGAAAGGAAGAAGGATGAAAGAGAATGTGAACAGGGATACAGTAAAATAAATGAAAGGGGTTACAGCTAGGGACCGAAGGGACGCGCTAAAGAACCCAGAATGCCCACAGTGCACCGTATGAGGTGCACTGACAGCATTACCTCATTTAAGTGCACACACACAATATATATATATATATATATATATATATATATATATATATATATATATATATATATATATATATATATATATATATATATATATATATATACTCACAAGGTTCGATGCAAAATATATTTTCGAAGATTAGTAAGCTTATGGTTGTCACATTTATGTTGACCATCCCACCCATAATTGCCAGCATTTTACTGATAATGCATATTATTTCTTTGTTTTATATTCCCACTTTCTTCTCCCTTGCTTTTCTCTCTCCTTTGTTTTTCTTAGCGCCTTAGCTTATTTGAGGAGTTTAATTGAAGTCTTGTCAGTCATCATTTCCCATGATCCTAATATTCTGTCTGTATTTGACTGCTAACCAATCACGCACTTCTTAATGAGCTTTAAAACCAAAACGGGTATAAAGAAAATTGTAAGGATTCCAAAAGCTTTAAATTGCCTTTTTATTGCTGCAGTTTACCCCATCTCTCTCTCTCTCTCTCTCTCTCTCTCTTTCTCTCTCTCTCTCTCTCCACCCCCATGTGTGTGTGTGTGTGTGTGTGTGTATTCGGGGTTTTATTAAGATCTAATTACGGTAATAATGATCGTACCATCTCTTGTGACAAGGTTTTGTAATTCTGTAACATGACAAACTACATTTCATTTGATTTTCATGACAGCAATGTCTCTTTCGTTTTCAGCAATAAAAATCGAACATATTCATCTGACAAAGGAAACAATGGCGTCATAATATCTGTACCATAATGACAAATTTAGTTTTCATAGCTACGCAATGGAATATGTTTCAGTCAACAAAAGTAAAATATACAAGTAAAACAGTCCTATCTTTGGTTGTTGGAAACTAATTTTTCTTTGCAAGATTTAGTCTTATATTGCATTATGAATCATTTTAATACAAAACACGGAAAAAGAGAGTCAGATAGCCATTATGCCTTTCGGCGTCTAATTGACAATAATGAAAAGACATAATGACCGGAACGAACAATAGCTTTTAGAAATAAATTTTATTAATGTAGGAATAAAAAAAACTGAAGAACTGAAGTGGCAAAAAACAAATGAAATATATATATTTCAGGCTTGTATACAAAAAATCAATACGTAATCTTTCCTCCAATATAGTCTATAGGATTTCTGGCACAACCTGCACTGTGTAAGACATGTATAAACACGGCAAATTCTATTCTTCACGTTTGTGTACGTGTGTGTGTGTGTGTGTGTGTGTGTGTGTGTATCAGAGAGAGAGAGAGAGAGAGAGAGAGAGAGAGAGAGAGAGAGAGAGAGAGAGACATGATCCAACAACCAACTTCGCCCAAGACGATGCGCAAGAAGAAACCTCTCTTTGCAGAGAGCATTACCCATCCCAACTCGCCTGCCATTTCACCCCAACTTTAGCAGTTGCTCAACTAATGAAATCAGGGACACAATAACTGCCATCTGTCACCTCTTCCGCATTACAACACGTAATATGCTCCTCAGACCTGGTCATGAAACGTCACGTGTGGCCAGATGCCTCCCAAGACGAATTTGCACTCGTGTCCTTTCTTTGTTGTTATCATAAGGCTGCATTATGTAGCTCAAAACGGGTTTCCCCCAACATTTATTATCCTTTTCTGGAGCGAAAATTGTTTCTCTCAGCAACAACAGGAAGTATTCGCGGCACTGACGTGAAACGAGGGAAGGAAACAAACAAACTTATCGGTAACGGCGAAAAATGATAAATTTATTTAATAAATAAATGTCCCGATGTATTCCAAACATTAGCAGTTTTTTCTAAAGATTTTGATAGTACCTAATAACGTTAAGTACAAAATTTTCCTTTTAAAAATTTTATTTGAAAAAAAGAGAGAAAACTCATGAAATTTGTACGGTTGATAAATTTCATGGAAAAGAATAAAAATCAATTGAGTTAGGAAAATATGAGACTTTGCTGTTCTCTTCGAAGAGCTTTTGAAAATTTGATATAATTTGCCTCTGAAAACTCCAAATGAAACTTCCAAACAAAAGACATCGTAATCTTTGACAAAATAGCATTCGAGTCGGCCAGTGCATGTCTGGCGTCGCCATATCTGATGTCATTAAAAACCAGATGTTTAGACTGGGATTAACAGTTAGCAGATGATGGTAATTAACCGAAAAAGTAAAATAGGAACAAAATTTACTTAGGACGCATCTGGGATTCTTACAAGAATGTGGAACACAATATTTTCCCTGTATAAATTCATGAAGTGAAACTCTGAAGCAATCGTAAACTATTACTAATGAAAAAGTAATATATCCCCAAAAAGGCTTATCTGATGACATTATGAGATACGTTTTCAAACAAGAAAAATGTTTGCGGGCATGACCATTTATTAACCACAGAATCACCTTGCCCAAAGCAATCTAAGTCAAAAGAACAGAATCTCAAGAAGGAATAAAGCATTCGTTATTGTAATCCCAACGGTATCTCTGCATTATCTTACAGCTGCTTAAAAAAAAAAAAAAAACAAGAAAGATCACACATCCGCTTCCATCCTAACTTCCAGCACAAGGCTTCCAACGGAAGTCTTAAGGTAACTTTAAGCAAAAGATTCCGTAGAGTTAGAAAGTTATATAAAGAGATTAACAGCATGGAAAAGCATTTTCGGAAAATTTCCGACAAAATTCCTTTATCTTTCTTAAACTATTTATTATAATAATGAGATATATAAATACAAGACCAGGTAAAATAAATAAAATGAAAGAAAGAGTTTCAGTTTGAAACCAAAATCCTCAGTTACATTTAAATTAAACACTTACAATATGATTGCAGCCAATTCTTTCTTGCCAACAATATAAAGTTGCCCAGAACATGCGAAACGGAACCAGAGGAATTACTTCTAAATGGGAGGGAAGGATCCTTTAAAGTAATAAAATCCAAAGCGCATTTCAGAAATGATGAAGGCATCTCTTATCATCCAGAAAACCTTACGAGGATATTTCGATATATTTTGGTATACTTTTTCTTCAAGCCTAATAAAAGATTAAATTAAAAGTTAACCTTCTTCGAGGTCAATTTCATTATAATAAAAACAATATCAGCTAATAATATAAAAGTTTTAAATTATCGTAGCTATGACAATAATAAAGATGATGATGATGATGATAATGATAATGATGATAAAAATAATAATAGGTCGTAATAAGATACAGCGCTGTTTAATGCTGACCGGTTTTTTTCAGACTTCCTGGACATTAGCTTAATTTCTTGTGCATTACTTTTCTGTCAGTTATAAATGACAGAATTTACGGTTCTTTTAAAGGTGACCACAGATGACAAGTGGGTTGAAATTAACTGTTTTTCTTAACCGAAGACTTCCATTTGGCAGTAAAACTGAAACGTCTCTTGAGAATGCACTACCAACCACCATCCGGCCCCACCCTCCGTTCCAACTCTCTCCTCTTAATTTAGTAAATTGGAAAACAGGTATAAGAAATTCTGAGTATTTTAATACCACTTTCTTATGCATGTAAGATTTTTTTAAAATCATAATCACAAGAGCTCTGGGAGCTTAAATCCAAGAAAAGCATTTTCCAACAATTGTGGATGAACTGGCTTCATCCCGATTAAAACTCTTTCCATCTCCCGAGAACACCCGAGCAACACTGTAAAGCTTCTTAATCATCCCTCAGCGCTAATTATTTGATTAACCAAAATATTTTCCAAATTAAAACTGCCAGACTCCTAATATCCAAAGGCTTAGGGTTTTTGGGAAGTGCTTTGGAGAGACTGAGGCAAGGCATAATTTCTCAAGGTTTCCAAATTTTCGCAGATTTTCTTTACTTTCCTACTATGTAACATTGATTACATGCATTATTAATACATACTCGCTGACACGCTCATACAAAAACATACACACTAACCTAAAAAAATTACATGCCTGTATCGATCTTTCCGAAACTTTAGCTTATGATAGATGGAACTAGATTTTATCCAGATTTTTAAAATCAAGCCGTTGTTACTTGTTTTGTGTATTTTTTCCTTAATATTTGCGGTACACACTAACAATATTCTACTTAAATAGTCTTCCTTACTGTCAAAAATATGCAAGTTAACTAGCCCGAACTAGGATTTTTGTGCTCAAATGGACTTCCCTGTAGATATAATCTCGGAATTTTGGAAATTTAGCGACCTTATCATTTGTTGAAGTATCATCTGACCATTTAGATTATACTTACGAAACAAAAGTGCGCCGCACACGCCCGCTAAGGCTAAGGCCGATCAAGGTATTTCCAAACGGTTCCTACTCTCCAAACGCTACAATCCTATCTCTCCCAAAATCTATTTATTTCTTGGCAGTTAAGAAAGGCCCAACATTAGAAAAATTTTTATATAATCTCAATTTTTTTTAAACAAACAAAACTAAACCCTTGTCAAAACGAAATGTTTTATAAAGGGTGAATGAAAGAAAAGGAGTACCTTCAGCACACTGGACTCTCAAGGGCATCTATGCACTTAACGTGATCATTCCAGAAACCTTCAAACCTCCAGTGAATGAGAATGAGGTTATTTCGAAGCCAGATTTTAGCTATCACCATTACAAAACCGAATCCTACCAAACACTGACATCAATACGACCAACGGCTGCATTAGAAAACATTATATACCCAACAATATTGCATTCCTAAACGTCATACAAAATTACTTCAAAGACGATCACATAAACAATTATATTTCCTATTATCACCCAGGACTATCTCCCGAATTCAAAAAGTATAATTTTTAAATATCATCCAAGGCCACTAAAATAATCTCCCACTAACATACGTGTGTGCATGATCTACTTTTCATGTTTCCGTTTTGCCTTCTCTCACTTCCCTCTCTGAGCTCAAATATTTTGTATTAGGTCAAAAATCGTATTCTACGTCTGCTCTTTTATGGACCTATCATCAACCGCTGAAATCCTCCTGATCCCTGAAATAACAACAGAGGGAAGAGCAGATATATTTATAAACAGAATGGTGTTGCCAATCGATCGCGGAAATTGTCATAGGATTATTTAAAGTTACTTTTCATTCGTATGGCAGAGCAGACAGCGGGTGAAACACTTTCCATCTAGAGAGAGAGAGAGAGAGAGAGAGAGAGAGAGAGAGAGAGAGAGAGAGAGAGAGAGAGAGAGAGAGAGAGAGAGAGAGAGAGGAACAAAGTGCCACTGCGAGTAACTGTTTTAAAAATTTACATATATGAGTGTCAGAAAACTATCTAAAACCTACAAAAGTGCTGTATAATTTACCTAAAGAAGATTTTCCCGAAGTCTAAAAACTTATTCATATACTACTGAGCTAAGCTATAACCAGCCAACTGTGATCAGATCATCATTTGCATAAATACAGGAAAATACTGATTCATTTGTACATGTTTAATTATGGTTTGGAATAAATCCTAATCACAAAAGTATGTTCAGAATAACTGACAAAATAACAGCAGTATTCCAAACAACATATAAATAGTATTGTGAAGCTCTCACGGTACAAAGAAAATTATGACAAAAAATACATAATGGAAGACTACCATCAGCTGTTATTCTTACAACGAAACACCTATCCGGATCAAATACTTCCAGTGTTCCACTTCTCATTGGGTTCCACTTAACTTTACTCTTACTCACGTTTACTGTAACTTTTCTTTTCAAAAGAACACTTTTAAACTTTTCCACTAGTTTCTGCAGTTTCTCCTCACTCTCCCCAATCAGTACGTTATCAGCAAATACTGTCCATTTCCCACTCCGTTCACAACCCATTTTTAATCCCACAACTTGGCATTTAAAATTCAGAACCACCTACATATTCAGATGCACGCTTCGCCTCCATCATAGACAATTTCGCTCGCTCGAAACTAATTATCTTCTACGGTGTGTAGCTTAAATGCTCAACAACCTTCACACTGCATTATTATAACCTCTATCACAAACTTTTCTAAGTCCATGTATGCCACATAGAGCATTTTTTAAATACTCAAACTTTTCAAGAACCATCGCACAATCAATACGATAAACGTACATACATAGGCATACATACATACACACATGTATAAACTGAATTATATAAGTGTGGGTATTTGTAAGAGCCCCATTGATCACTTCCCTTCCCATTTTCCTCCCGTTTTTTGGATACACTTGCCACTACAAAGCCTAGGATCCATATGAAAGACACAAATGAAGAAACTGCCACTGCCACTGGTGTCAGAGTTACGTCATTTGGTTCTTTATGACCCAGTGATTAAGGTAAATTTGGTCTTAGACTTTGTAGCGTGAAGGTATCCAAGTGTGAAAAAACAGAGAAGGTACGAAGTTACTGCGTGAAATTATAAATACATATACACCATGCAAACATGGAATAGTATATATATATATATATATATATATATATATATATATATATATATATATATATATATATATATATATATATATATATATGTATGTATATATATAGATAGATAAATAGATATATATAGAGTATGTGTATATATAAATATATATATATATATATATATATATATATATATATATATATATATATATATATATATATATATATATATATATATATAACAAAAATCTTACACCTCAAATATTTTCATATCCCTAGCCTTCTGCTTTCTCGAGCTACTGACAGCCTTAATGGAACTATCTCTTCCTCTCTATGAACGCCTTGAAAGATCCCAATCATTTGTTAGAGCCCCATGACATTCGCGGTCGTATATTAGCTAGTAATCTTTTCTACGGACAGCAGAACCAATTTTGGGTCCACATATCAAACCGAATGATGCCACTGAAGAAGTTGGCACAATGGATCTTTTCCCTACATCTCACCAATATCAAAAACAATATACTTGGGAGTAAAATGGTAAAGTTTCAATTTCGATAAGCTGGTCTACACCTGTCTGGAAGGATAGTTTTGCAAGATATCATTTACATTTAATCTTTCTTCATTATATCCTTACACAGTAATAAAGAAGGTATTAGACTTTACATAAAACCATTAGTTAGTGGGTTATGGTCTGACGTTCTTGTTAAAGCAAATTTTAAGAAAATGTATCACAAGAAACAAATACAAAGACAGTGTCTATAATAAAAAAAAACAATCAAACCAAGGAATATCATGCTCAGAAAGTCTAAGTTTGGACGGGATAGAACTTAACCATTTGCCTGAGAAAGAGATGAAAAAAAAGAAGTATACCTTAGTTTAACCAGGCCACCGAGCTGATTAACAGCTCTCCTAGGGCTGGCCCGAAGGATTAGACTTATTTTACGTAGCTAAGAACCAACTGGTTACCTAGCAACGGGACCTACAGCTTATTGTGGAATCCGAACCACATTATACCGAGAAATGAATTTCTATCACCAGAAATAAATTCCTCTAATTCTTCATTGGCCGGCCGGAGACTCGAACTCGGGCCTAGCACAGTGCTAGCCGACAACTCTACCGAATCGTCCAACGAGGAACTGAGAAAGAGATGAAAAAGCTGGTTAAGAAGTAATAAAGATTAGGAGAGAAAACAATGAAACTGAACCGGCAGACTAATAAGCTATATGTGTTATCACCGAAGGTCGGTTTTAGAATTATCACAGAAAGCACGTGCCACCAATTACAAAATGAAGAGGAGAGACTGTACAATTCTACATCCCCTTCAAAACAATTCTCTCCTCCAAGGTTTTCGTCATCACACATCATCTCTGCTGACAGTTATCTTTTTATCATACTGTGCAGTCCACATTGTAATTTGCAAGAGTTTCTTTTCTTCTCCTCCTCCTCCTCCTCCTCCTCCTTCTTCTTCTTCTTCTTCTTCTTCTTCTTCTTTCTTCTCTTCTTCTTCTTCTTCTTCTTCTTCTTCGTTATTTTACCTGTTTAAAATTTAGCTTGAAGTAACAAAAAACAAAAAAATCAGTTTTTAACTTTCTCTCTTCCATAGTAATGGCAGTTAAAGTTATATATACCAAATGAGTATCGTCCTAGTTTCTGGAATGATACTGAACGTTCTTCAAGTTACCATTCTATTTACCTTCAGACAACACACTTCATCCAAAAGCAGGGGAGCAACCCTTTCACAAACACTCCATTCCCTTGACATCATCTGTCTCACTACTTCTGTATGATATGCATTTTAAGACAATATTATTCCTCCCCGACTTTTCTACCAACCAAGACAGCGTTCTTCCATCACTCGTCAAACTTTACATTTCCCTTCTCTTGAATTATTAATGAGACAGAGACCCGTTTCCAGTTTTAGAAGGTACGAATTGTTAACGCATTTCTGTTAACTCACTTTGCCTTTCCTCTATTAAAGTTACAAAATACGACTTTACGCTGACTATCCGTTCCCTTCTATTGAGAGTTGCAAAACCAATTATGTAAATTTAAAATCACAACCAAACGCTGACTGTCCTCTCATATATATTAAAAGTTACAAAGGCATCGATATTGCATATACAGCCAAACATTGAATGTTATTCTCCTCTGCTAAAATTTACCAATAAAAGTAAAAAAAAAAAAAAAAAAAGCAATCAGGCATAATTTCAAGAAAAAAGAATATCCCAACGGTGACTAACCTTCCTCTTTTAACGTTGCAAAACCATCATGTATAATATTACAACAGACGAGCCCAAGGCTGGCTCTTTTAATAAAGTTGCAAATGCCATCATATATATTACAACATGCCAGCCTAACACTGATTGCTTTTCTCCTCTCTTGCAAAAGCAATTGGTGTACAGTATTGAAAAGTGCAAAGTTTACCCAGACAAAATCCGGTTATCAATTGTCCCAACGGATGTATCAGAATTATCCTGACATCAACAAAATACTCATGAGAGAAGTATTGACGAAAGATCAGCTAAGAGATATGCATATTTTACCCCTCCAAAAAATGATATTCATAAAGCTGTACCACTGGGCGGCATTTGGTAGAAAATGTTTTGTGCAAAGAGAACAAAATACCTTGCACGTGTACCTTGAACTGAACGTGAATTATGTAATACAACTAGAAATTTATGAGCATCTCTAAATGTATAATTAATAAATATAGGGTCATACGTTAAAGAATAATTACACGCCTGTCAAGCCTTTAGAAATGTATGAAAAATTTTGCTTGCAACTAATTACCGCAGCAGTTAAAATTCAAGCACAAAGATTAACGGCCTAATTAGGAAAAAAGTTACATGTAACATTTTGCGCACCCAAAAGGTCGGCAAATCTTTCGAACTTCGCACACGTGGCTTCAGAAAACATTACTACATATGTAACCTTAAACCTGAAATCGCTGTTGTTTGTAACCGTAATGAAATGTTTACAGTAGTTAAGTATTTAGAATGAAAACGATATGAAACTAGCGATAATGACTTCTTAGGTCATTATCTAAAACTTTAATTCGTCTTTCTCACTCTATCTCCATCTCTCGTACTTAGAATCTTTCATCGCTTGACCGTCTTGTATACGAAATATTTATCCACACCCCTAAACATCTTCCGACTGTGCAAAAAAGCTTTTAATTATAACTTAAGATATTAATCTACTATTATTCATTATATGGAACGGGTAAGACTCATCTTTGATTTCTGCTGGCGTCTATTTGTCTCGTCTATTTGTCGTTCAGTGTAAAACAAAGAGACAAACCACCATCAATAGCGCTTTCATTCCGGAGGGGTTAAGGGCTTCGAAAAATCATTATGAATTGAATGAACTCGTCCCTTTGTGTAGAAGTGGATTCAGCTTTGTTTACTGTCTCTCATCACTTGCATCTGGCTGGAAGCTGAAGCTACTTAAAAACCAAAAGTCATTTTCCATTCAGCTGCAAGTTACCGCATATCTACAATCGAGTGACGCATGAGTATTGTTTACTTCATGTGGACGAGTTATTATTGTAAAGGAAAATACTATGGCCAAGAATTAAAACAATGAAACTAACTAGCTTTTTCTCAAGCTTGCATTTGTATTATAAATCACTGTAACTTCGATGGTAGGGATTCAATTTACCAGATAATGACTTGTCATTATATTTATATTACTTAATTTTTTTTTAATATTCACGGAAAGGGTTATTACTCCTATCTACATTGTGAAAGCATTTTCATTTATATAATGAACATAAAAAAATCTGAGAATGCGATAGCAAACAAGAATTTTCAATCCTTTTGACAATTCTACTTCTCGCCGATCAGTTTTTGAATGCACTCTGACCTAACCTACAGCTTTTGTGACCCAACTCTTACGATAAATCCTCTCCTTCATTTTCACCAAATCTACCTTAAAGAAGTTTCTCTCTCTCTCTCTCTCTCTCTCTCTCTCTCTCTCTCTCTCTCTCTCTCTCTCTCTCTCTCCTACACTTCCAGTGAAAAAATAACCCAACCCACTTCGCCCGAGATAATTCGTCTGACGACGCCTCTCTTTGCCGAGAGTATAAACCATCCTAACACGCCTTCCATTTCACCCCAACTTCAACCGTTGCCCAACTAATGAAATCAGGAACACAATAGCTGCCATCTGTCACGTCCTCCGTATTACACCACGTAATATGGTCCTCAGACCTGGTCATGAAACGTCACATGGGCAGAGATGCTTCTGAGGACATATTTTCACTCGTGTTTCTCTTTCATTTTATCATAACGCTGATATTATGAAACTCGAAAAGATCTCTACAACAGCTCCCTCTTTTGCGAGGAAAATTCTTTTCCTAGCTGGGTCTGGAAGCATTCCAGTCACGAACAAGAAACAAATAAAAGACAACTACGCAAAGGTAATGCCAAGGAGAGGTAAAAGGGAGCCTCCAGGTAAAATCCTGGCGTTTAAGAATGGATACACTGCAAACATTAGTAGAGGATTGTTAACGCTCTATTTTGCTATAGAATTCGAAAATTTACAGACTAAATTTATACTAGTAAATTCCCCGCAGGGAGGTAGTGCCGTCAGTGCACCTCATGCGGTGCATTGTAGGCATTACTTAAGGTTCTTCGCAGCGCGCCTTCGGCCTCTAGCTGCAACCCCTTTCGTTCCTTTTACTGTACCTCCTTTCATATATTCTTTCTACCATCTTACCTTCCACCCTCTCCTAACAACTGATTCATAGTGCAACTGCGAGGTTTTCCCCCCAGTTACGCTTTCATACCTTTTACTGTCAGTTTCCGTTTCAGCGCTGAATGACCTCATAGGTCCCAGAGCCTGGCCTTCGGCCTAAATTCTATATTCAATTCAATTCAACTATACGGGTAAATTCTATTTATAGCATAGACATGCCAAAAAACCTTCGACGAGGTGGTAAGCAAAAAGAACCTTTATCGTTTTGTTCAGTGTACCTACGAAAATGTGAATGTTTTTGTTTGTAAAGACAAAGTGAGACTTGCATCTCAAAAACTTGATCTTAAAACAAAAATAATTAAAAAGTGAAGAAAACCAATGTTTAATAATCATCTGGCTTCGTAATAGTTTCAGGCCATTAAAAAGCAATGTTGATAGTCTGATAACCCCGAGCAGATAAAAAAAAAAAAAAAATTGAGGGTGAGCAATAATAACCGGAGTTCTCAGCAAGTTTTCACGGATTTACAAAATTTCTGCTGAAAATCCTTTCACAGAGAAAGTTTTTTTTCAGAAATTTCAAAGAAAACTTCCCTCCGAGTTAACAAGAAACCCAGCATAATAGTAGCGAAGTACAAGAACAAGTAAAAAATGCGCCGAAGTTTCTTCGGCGCAATCGAGTTTTCTGTACACCGTATAATCAAGGCCACCGAAAATGGATCTATCTTTTGGTAGTCTCCGTATAATGCTGTATGACCTGTATCGCTGCCAGAAGCGCGATTATGGCTAACTTTAACCTTAAATAAAAGGAAAACTACTGAGGCTAGAGGGCTGCAATTTGGTATATTTGATTATTTGAGGAAGGATGATCAACATACCAATTTGCAGCCCTCTAGCCTCAGTGGTTTTTAAGATCTGAGGGCGGACAGAAAAAGTGCGGACAGAAAAAAGTGCGGACGGACAGAAAAAGCCGGCACAGTATTTTTCTTTTCAGAAAACTAAAAAGACGAGGGAAGAACAAATAGTGGAAGAAAATCACATTTTAGAGTCCGGCTCAAAACCAAAAGCTTCATTGACACATGAAGTGAGCACTTACATTATGACTGCATCCAAGTATTTCTTGCCAACAATATTAAGTTACTCAGAATAACTGAAAATACAATTGAAGGAATCACTTTTCCACGGGAATGGCAAAATAGTTGTAATAATAATAATAATAATAATAATAATAATAATTTATCTACATTTTAGAAGTGCTGAAGTAACTCTTTCCACTCATATTTATGACTTATTTCTTCTGTAAGGGAACTTTAACCAGGGTCTCTGCAGAATTTACAACATATATACTAACAAAAAATAATTCACCATAGTCAATTCATTAGTTTTTCTTGACTCAAAGCGTGCAAATTATTTTCTCATGCTACAATGACATATGGTATTTTAGATCTTTCGTACCTCATCATAGTTCATTGTGTTTCATCTTCACCGAAATTGTTGTAGTTAATGCTGGTCAGAGACAGAAAAAATTAAGAATAATAATAGTTATAATGCGAGCAATAATAATATAACTCATTACCGAGTATGGAGGTATAACGATAATGATGCTGGTGTTGGTTATTACAACAACGCTGATTACATTAATGATTATGGTGAATGCAATGTTAATATCTAAAAAAAAAGCAAGTAATGACTATCATATTTATCATCACAAAACTTGAATATCAGCAAAGCAGTAAAAGCTGGAGTGCATTCTTTATCCCACGCATGGTATATTTTTTTTTCCAAATAAGTGGTAATTTCAGACTGAATAGTTTCATTACTTCATTTCCTGCAAGGCTTCTCGGTCACTGATATATGTAAGCAGTTAGTATTTACAAGCGCAGTCGGTACCCTAATAAAAGAAGTAAAAAATGTTCCGAAGTTTCTTCGGCGCAATCGAGTTTTCTGTACAGCCGCTACTGCGTATAATCAAGGCCATCGAAAATAGATCTATCTTTCGGTGGTCTCCGTATAATGCTGTATAAGACGTTGCCCACAAAACTTTAACCACGGCCCGGAGGTGGCCTGTCCTTTATTGTTGCCAGAAGCACGATTATGGCTAACTTTAACCTTAAATAAAATAAGAACTACAGAGCCTAGAGGACTGCAATTTGGTATGTTTGATGATTGGAGAGTGGATGATCTACATAACAATTTGCAGATCTCTAGCCTCAGTAGTTTTTAAGATCTCAGTGCGGACGGAAAAACAAAGCCGGCATAATAGTTTTCTTTTACAGAAAACTAAAAGTAATTATACTTTCTATAATTTTTCTAGCGGTGAAGTTATTGTCATCCTTGTTGTTTACTAGCAAAAGTCCTCTTCTCTCTCTCTCTCTCTCTCTCTCTCTCTCTCTCTCTCTCTCTCTCTCTCTCTCTCTCTCTTATGTTATGCCTTGAAAGCCTGATACGTAACACTTATTAGAGCTTGCAAAATCAGTTAAATTCCATTTTCCCGCACTCATGAATGATAATAAAAAAAAAGTCAGAAGTTCACCAAAGCAAGAGATTTTGGCATACAACCAAGCTTAACCCACATCTGCGAGAAATTTATTTTCAATTTAAAAGTGCAACCTCCCTTTTCCTAACAAAAACATCGGGGCAGCGTCGTAAATCTCTTAAATCACACTCAGCGCTAATTATTCGATCAACCGACAACATTTTCCCATTTCAATTACTAGACTTCCAAAATCCTAAGGCCGCACTGCTTATGGTGTTTCGGAAAGTGCTTTAGGAGAGGCCGAGGCAAGGCAGAAGCTTCAAGTTTCCCTAATCACCGCGGATTTTCGTAAGATTCCTGGACAGCTACTTCAAGGAGAGGAAAGATACATATTTAAACTCATTGCTACACGCTGAGACTTACGCGGTAGATGCTAGAATTTTAAGGAAAGAAAAATAAAACAAGGAATCGAAGAGAAAATAAAAAAAGGCACGCTTAAATATAAATTTTGTGTTGTGAGAATTATTATACACAAAACTATTATACCACAGCTGTTGCCAAAGAGTCTGAATGTTTCATTACAATGCCCCGTCAACCTACCGTTTAAAAAGCAGTCGCACTGTTGACTGGTAGACTGTCATGGCACGATATTATAACCTTGAGAGTCATGCACGGCTTACTCAAGAAATGTCAAATAACTGTCCACCAAATTACATAACTGATATGAAAAATTAAGCATATTTCGATTACTGGACAGTAATCGAAATATGCTTCGTTTTTCAAATCAGTTATGTAATTTGGTGAACTGCTTATCTTTTCAGCCGTGGATGACTCTCAAGGTTATAATATCCTGCCGAAGCAGTCTACTAGTCAACAGTGCGACTGCTTTTTAAACGGTAGGTTGACGGGGCATTGTAATTAAACCATCAGACTCTTTGGCAACAGCTGTGGTATAATAGTTTTGCGTATAATAATTCTCACAACACAAAATTTATTTTTAAACGTACCTTTTTTTATAATCTCTTCGATTCTTTGTTTTGTTTTTTCCTTAAAATTCTAGAGGCGACCGCGTAAGTTTCAGCATGTGCCAAAGAGTTTAAATATATATATCTTTTCCTCTCCTTGAAGTTGCTGTCCAGGAATCTTAGGAAAATGTTTCGTTAAGGCCTGTCATAAGAGTAGGAGCCCGTGCCGCTACGTAACCAGCCCAGTCAACAGAATGAATTCTTGAAACGCTACTCCCTCTGGAATGTTCCCCCTTCCCCCGTCGAAGGTCTTACAGCACCCCAAGCTTGTTAGAGCCCTCAGACATCGGCGGTCGTAAATCAGCTGGTAATCTTCTTTCTACGGACTGCAGAGCCAATTCCGGTTCCATAAATCGAACACAATGATGCCTTAGGCCACCCGACACCAAGGATGTTTTCCGAGTATTTCACCATTATCAGAAAAAATTGCATCGGGGTAAAATAATAAAGATACAATTTCTGAGCCGCTGGTCTTTACAAACCCAGAAAAACGTAGGTCGTATACTTTTATTTTATTAACCTCACTTATACAAATGACCCATGAAAACAAAAACAAAAAATGTATATTTGATTTTCAATTTTATTTCAAACCGATTTTTAGTTTGCAAAGATAAAAGGAGGGAATGCAATGCTTGGATAATGAACAGTTGGCAAGAAAAATGAGGAAGGAATTGTTCGAGCTCAGCCAGTTTTTAGAGGACAAGGATGCTTATTGCACTGCGCTGCCCTGAATGAGAGACGAACGGCAGATTTCATTCGGCAGCTTTAATTCCCCACGATTGTTGTCTTCGAGATGCTTGACATTCCTACAGTGATTAACACAATCATTTTACTTTTAGCATTAGCATTTTTTTTCTCACCTCTTTCAACAATCGTAAATATATCATATCTTTTTCCTCCATTACACAAAATTCTTCTTTCGTTTTCTTTTTTTAGCAGTAGGAACTGATAAGAGAATCTAGTTATGGTGTGTGTGTGTGTGTGTGTTTGTGTGTATGTATATATATATATATATATATATATATATATATATCTATATATATATATATATATATATATATATATATATATATAATATATATACATATATATATATATAAAACACAAATACATACATATATACATACATACATTTCTATATATATATATATATATATATATATATATATATATATATATATATATATATATATACATATATATATATATATATATATACATATATATATATATATATATATATATATATATATATATATATATATATATATATATATATATATATATATATATATATATATATATATATATATATATATATATATATATATATATATATATATCATCGAGAAAAACAAACTGGGAGAAAGAGAAAATCAAATAAATTAATACAACAGAGAAGATGCGGAGTGAATTATTTCGTTCTTTTCTACGTTTTTATTCTCTGATGTGTATGCTTGCATGGCACGGAAAGGTCAAGACATGACACAAGAAGCCTTAGTTACACGTAATTCTCTTGGAAACTTGTAACAACTTCAATGTTAAATATGAATATTTCGATGTTTATCCAAACAAATGAAAGGCATTTCGTCTATCATGGGAAACACAAATTATCTGAACGCTGCGCTCTTAAATAGAGACAGGTTCAAACAACAGACTGAAATTCAAACTATTTTTAAAACGAGAACTAGTAACAATGATAACAATAATACCAGTTGTCAATAACTAAGAATACTAAGTTGGTTAAAATGGTTCCTGGAACAAGGCAGGAAAAATATGACAGAGGAAGGCAAACAAGACGGAAATTGGAGGACGACAGATAAAATCGAAGAGATGGAAAATATCAATGACAAAAATCTCCGGAAGCTTCCCACCAGAGGCTAAGTACGCTTACCTGACTAAGTCCTGTTTCTCTCTCTCTCTCTCTCTCTCTCTCTCTCTCTCTCTCTCTCTCTGATCCACCTACACTGAAAACTAAGGCAACCAACTTCACCCGAGATGGTTCGTAAGACGAAAGCCCTCTTTGCATGAGCACTGAATATCACAACACTCCTCCCATTTCAACCACGCTACAGCAGTTGTACAAGTGATGAAATCAAGAACACAATAGCTGCCATGTGTCACACCTTCCGCATTATGTCCAAGTAATATGCCCTTCAGGCCTGGCCATGAAACGCCACATGGGCCGAGCTGCTTCTCGCAAACTGTGTCTATATTCAGGAGAAGAAAATTTTATCGAGGAATATCAACATTTGTTGCACGAACACGGAATAAGAAAGAAGAGGCATACATGAAGACATGTACCAGTCACTGAGAAAGTGGTGGGGGGGGGGAGAAGATGGCATAAATGTTGCTCATTTGTAAACAAATAACAGCACTGCTCAAAACACTAAAACAGTAGTCTTCAGGGAATTTAAGGGAAAAGAATTTAAATGCACATCCTGAATAATTTCTCTTAGAATATGCTAATGAAAAACACATAACGAGCAGTTTACATGGAGCAGCAATAAATAAAAGTCTCTCCTGGAGGTCTCATGAAAATTCTAATGTCTCCGTCTTAAAAAGACACAAAATTGGACTTGCAAATTAAGACACTAGCATAAAAGAAAAAATAAAATTTACACAGAGGGTAGGCCTGGCTCCACCACACCAAAATTCCATTGTCAGTAAGGGGATGGCATATGGAAATAATGGAGAATAATAATTTAAAAATAAGGGGTGGGGACCCGAGAGGCAATGCAAAGTCTACTATTTTATGCGTTTCCGATGAGTTTATCGCAAAAACTGCATTGCTTCGAATCATGAAACTTATTATTATTATTATTATTATTATTATTATTATTATTATTATTATTATTATTATTATTATTCAGAGATGAACCCTACTCATATGGAACAAACCCACAGGGGCCACTGACTTAAAATTCAAGCTTCCAAAGAATGTGGTGTTACTGTATTTAGGAAGAAGTAAGAGGACGTAAAGATAAATACAGAAGAAAAGAGTTTTCACTTTTCAAAAAGAAAAAAATAAATTAATATTTTAATAAATAGATAAAAATGTAATAAAATGCAAGGAGAATAGTATTAGGGTAGTAATGCATTGGTCTTCGCTTGAACGTTTGAAGTTTTTAAATTTTTGCACGACATCCTCAGGGAGACTGTTCCCCAGTCCAACGATGTGAGGAATAAAGGACCTCTGAAACTGGGAAGTTCGACAGCGAGGCACATTTACTGCATACTGGTGCTGCTGTTCAACAAAATACTGACAAACAAAAGACCATCCGTCGATGTTCCAAGTCAAAACTGCTAATATTAGGAAACAGAAACCTACCACCACGAACCACTCTATCTAAAAGAGATAAATCTCTGGTAAAAGCAGACATCCATACCGGAGAACAGTATTCTAGTAAAGGCAGCACAAATGACCCAAAACAGGTTGCATTAATTTTATCAGTTACAGACTTATGAGGCCTTTCCTAAAATACCTAACTTTCTTGCGGCATTTGCTTAAACTCTCATTGGATATTTCTTAAAAGTAAGATGTGATCAAAAGTTATACCCAGAATAGTTAAAGCTTCAGACTCATTCAGCAGTCTCATCCACCTGGAGGGGAGGATGAACTGGAAAATCTTCATTTCTCATAAATGTACACTTTACTACACTCACAGCTGTTGCGTCATCGACATACTGAACAATCTTGTTTTCCTGCCCAACAACCAGATCACTTGTATCCACTAAGGAGAACAGTGGACTAAGAACACTACCTTGTGGAACTCCAGACACAAAAGGTCTTGGTTTGCTAAAGATCCCATCAACAGCAATTCGCTGCTGCCTACCTGTAAGGCAATCTTGAAGTAAACTTAAAACGTAGATTCTAAAGTTTATAAATGAGATTATGAAATTTACAAATAAGTATCTTGTGATTTACTTAATCGAAAGCAACACTGAAATCTATTTGAATTACTCTACACTCAAAACCAATATCAAGGTTCTCCTGCGAATGGCAGGTCAAATCTAAAAGAGCATTGCGGGTACCTAACTGCTTTCTATATGCATATTGACTATCAGCAAACAATCCTTTAGATTCCACATACTTATATAATGGCTTGAAAATACGTTTTTCAGCAACTCTGGAGAGCAGAGGGAGAATAAAAATTGCCCTGTAGTTACTACTGTCTACAGATATGCCATTCTTTGGACCAGGCACTGTATTGCTAAGCATGCGCTCATCCTCACAGATACTACGTCGACGTAAAATCCTACAGAATCCACTAGTCTTGGGAGACAGCACACTAGAAACCTTTTCAAAAAACAAAGGGAAGGAGCCATCAGGATCTTCTCCACCCCAGCTATCAAGATTATCCAGAATTTTCTTAACATCCCTGGAGCGAAATGCTAATTTTGTAAGAGGTTCAGGATGACAAGTATTAGGGAGATGGACATCCTCGGCTGACTGCTTAGCTTCAAAAGCTCTATGGAGAAGTTCAGCTTTTTCCTTTGGGGCCAGTAACCAATCTACCATCGTCTGTTGATAGTGGAGGAATTGAGGATGAGCCTCATCCAAAGATAGATGATGCCAATTTTGGTCCACCACAGATGAAGCCGAGTAATTATTTTAAGTTTCCTCTTTAAGGAATTATTGTAATTTCTCTAAGCTGTATGATAAATTCTATTCACAGCACGGCGAGACTATCAAAAATTGTTTAATTTTAATTCGAACGATTTCGTCTTCATGTGTTGAGTTTGGTCTGTTTGTCATGCAATATCAAACCATGGCTGGTCATTTGCCCTAAATTTAATGACCTTTCTAGGGACATACCTCACTAAAATAGCCATTAGCATTTTATTCAACTTCTTCTTGGGATCAGGATCTGATATAGCATCTGAAATATTAAGTACCTGACATGCTTCAATAATATGATCCAAATTGGCTCTAGATTTCAGCCAGACCGTTTTTCCATTGGTGGAACTAGGAATATACCGATTGACAGATATGTCAATGGCGCAGTGATCGGAAGTGCCTATATACTCACAAACCTTGGACTTCACAATAGCAAGAACATCTTTGAATATGAGGTCTAATTTATTACTAGAAATATGTGCGGGTTCCTCAATTACCTGGACAAAATCGGAGGATACACAGAACTCGAGAGCAGACCAGCCATGTTGATCTGTGGAATTTGAATTAGCCACTCACTGTGCTTTACAATGCAATCTCCACAAATAACAAATGAAGCTTTTGAATCTCGCGACTGAGCTTTACTAATCATCTCCAATAGCCAGTCATATATAGAATCGTCAACATTTAGATTCCGGTAAAGAGTAAATACATATACATTTTAGAACTTACTGAAAATCTTAAAACAAAGAATTTCATGGCCACTACACTCTAAGTTTTTTTTCTGGCGGTAGGCTATGTGGGATGTTATGACGATAAATAAAATCAGGGCCATCAAACCATGGGATTGATAACTCAGCCTTTGACTTGTTGCTACTTACAAGTGTCTCAGATAAAAACATCAAATCGTAGTTATTGGCACAACTTTGGAGATCATGAAAATTTGACCTTAAGCCCCAAATATTTGAGTAATGTACTCGGCCATTTTTCTTACAGTAATGAGTGGCAGGCCCAGGGTTCAGCTCAGTGTGTCCCGAAACAATTAAAATTAACATAAAACTAGTAGCAAAACTAATAAACAGACTCATAACGACAGCAGCATAATAAAAATCAACATAAAAATAAACAATAATAATGCAGTCAACATCAATAGTATTTAATTTATAAAAATTACACTGAAAGTATAAATAAACATAATCATATGTCATTGAAAAAACACCGGAAGCAACTGGTTGTTAAGGTGAAGCCGGCACACCTCGTAAGGGTGAACAAGTTTATGCCTATACGTAGCCTTGTTAAAGCTATGCCGGTCATCTCATCAAGGTAACTTGTGGTCTGCCATTTCTTGGTGGTCGGATGGCGGTCAACTTAAGATTATTCCAGCTAGCTTAACACAATTCTAATGTAGGATAATGGATCACTTACTTAGACTTCCATTAGGGATACTTATAACGAGTGATTACATTTCCCATAGCGTCTTAAATTGGTCTCTCTGCTCCATTGCAAATGCTATTTTATTTGCCTCACAGGGTGAGCTAAGCTAATCCACTGATTCCTAGCAACTGCATATTTCCTGTTCCACCAAGGGACAGCTGGACGATGTGACAAACCAGCAGCTCTTACGTATATATTCATCGGCGTTACCTAGAATGACACTGGCGAAGTGTTCATATGCATGAACAGGAAATGGCAAATCATCGTGGGTTGCATCAATAAACCGTATATTACTGTCTTCTCTGAATAAACAAATATCACTGCCCCCAGTGCATGATAATTTTTCGGAGTTTAGGAAGGCCAATAAATGATAAAAACTGTACTTATTGTGGTTCTGGGAAATTTCTTTATATATTTTTAAATCACCAGTAAATTTCAAGCTGTGGAAATCCCGTTTGTATTAGAATCTATTGAAATTCCTTTAGCATCATGTTACTGCCCATTCTCTTTTAGAGTAACTGGAGTAATATGCTATTATTCATTAAGATTAAAATTAACCAATACTCTTAAATACTTTAGATTAACAAATATTTACTAATCTGACGCATCTAATGCAGCAAATGTTTGTCGGTAATAGTTAGCATTGATGTAAAATTTATTCCTTAGTTTTGCAACCGAATTCACAACAAATACCGGATTAATCAGTGATTTAATTGTGCATCACATATGGATATAAGGTTTAAATACGTATTTTAGTTTCACGGCATCTGAATGTACGTTTGGAATTACCAAGGTATATAGAAGGGAAGGCTTCAATATACCTTGGGAATTACTACAGGTTAATGATCTTCACTCGTATCTCGTCTGCTATAAAATACGGAAATTGTTAGGTCTCGTCGAGTGGACTTCCATTTTCCAACATCACGAACCTTGCAAGCCAGTTTTTATATCCCCAATTTCATTTCTTAACATGTGTATAAGGATTTAATGAAATTTCTCATTTACTTCTGCTATTAAAAGACTTCCGAACTTCGTTAACCATTGGCGCAATTTACATGAAACTCTTGACGAAATTCTTTCGTCAAGTGTTTTATGCAAACTGAAACGTCTGATTATGTGGGTATAAGGGCATGGGGGTCCAGTAGCCTAGTGAAATTCGGTGCCTCCAAAGCACAGTCGCCGTTTTTATGGCTGTTCTTCCATCCAAGTCTTTAATTCAGGTTCATGAAAACGAAATTCAACGTATCATTTCTTCCAACACTCAAATTATTGTGGCTACTTCAAACTTTCCTTGGAAAAATCATAGTAATCTGAATACCCAAACACGTTCATAAATAACGGGTATCTAATTTTGATACCTCAAGTACTTTTCTTTATCGCAACTGAAGTAACTTTAAAAAAAATTAAGTTTATCTGTGCTTCTATGTAATGTAAATCTCACATCTGGGTTGCTCCATCTTTGGCCTCTTCGAAAAGCATTGGATGAGTCACTCGTTTCATCCATGCTACTAGTTTTGTTCCCTCTTTAGATCCGCCTTCCTTTGGCTGCATTTTTCTTTTTCTTTTTCGTCGAGAAGCCTCAAGTGAATCTGATTAATATTTATCTTATTTGTATTTCCTCTATTTCTCTTTTACAGTTTATTACATCCTTGTGTACTCCTTTTTCTGCAGTGAGCTGCTTTTCCAACTCAGGTTGCAGTTGCACTAACAACAATAACCTATTTTTCGAAACTTATCATTTCGGTCAAAATACTTACCACCTTATTCACACTAAAAACCAGTCATTTTCCGACAACGCAACTCGGTGACTTTTTCTTACCTTCTACTAACAAGCTTTGGAATTTTCTTTTTTTGCTTTTGTCCCCCTGATTCTTATGATTTTTCCTCAAGTTTCCCCATCCCATTGGTCACTGCGTAAACTACAAAAAATTATTTAAAAATTAACCTAATATGGGATCATCCACACGCTTAAATTTTTAGTATAAACCTTTCTTCACATCTCTCCACGTACATATATAACAGAATTTGGACAAATCGTTAAAACCATCTTAACAATATTCATAAATCTTTCACAATTTTCCTCTTCTCTCTCTCTCTCTCTCTCTCTCTCTCTCTCTCTCTCTCTCTCTCTCTCTCTCTCTCTCTCTCTCTCTCTCCTTCCTTGTCAACTTGGATTCGGGTAATTCTACGAATGATCCTCAACTTATGGGCCGGGACAGTTCTAAGAAACATCCGAGCTAAATTTCAGAGCCTTGGCCAAACGCCAGGAATAGTATTCAAGGGTAATTTCCTACGCAGAAGGGCCGAATCAGGCTGATAGGCAAAAGAGGAGAAAATCCTTTGGATCGGACGAAATGGCAAAAGTGAGCTGATTGGAGAGAACCTCGAAAATATTGCCATGTTGACGGGAATCCTTTATGAAGACAGTTTAACGAATCTCTTTTTTTCCTTTTCTGTTTTGCGCATACAGATATCTTTGTAAAAACAGAATGTCTGTTTCGACAAATACGTCCTTATCTGTTTATGTACTTTTTTTTAAGAAATTACATATGCACGAAGAAAAAATAGGTTTATTCGAACGAAAGAACAGCAAAGAACTAATAAATTAAAGATACTGGACTAAACCTGATAAATAAAAAAAAAAGACTACGGTCAGACGAAAAATCACCAGAAAAACAAAGTTTCCAGAAAAATGACTTTCATACGAGACGATTCTCTGAAAACTGCAAGAGATTAATATCTGGAATAATGCTCGCCTCTAAGTGCCATCCAAAATGAGAAATGGTCCCCAAATCGCCTTCTGCTGGTTAGACAGAACTCAGAGATCCACACAAGGCTTCTTGCTCCCTTTCAAACCTGAACGCACTTTTGGCAAGCTTCTGTTCTGGCATAAGGCTAACCTCATCTAAACCAACAACTCTGAGGCTAAAATTTCTCAAGAGTATAAACATTCTATCCTTTTTTTTTTTTTGTTATCACTGATGTTATTTCAGTCGGGGTATGAAGCTGTACACAATGTAATAAGTGGTTTAATGACTTGTACACCATTTCTGAAAATTTAACACGGAAACTCCCAGAGAGAGAGAGAGAGAGAGAGAGAGAGAGAGAGAGAGAGAGAGAGAGAGAGAGAGACCTTTGTCACACTAGGAAAAACCACGATTTTAAAGTTTCAAAATTCAGCTAATAAAACAAAACTACACCGTGGGCTTGTATGAGTAAATAAAGGCTGACGAACAACTTGTCAACTCACGGGTGCTTATGGCTCTCTCATTACAGAGCTAAGAATGGCTAAAACCTATACTAAACTAATTTGCACACATTTAATTGAACAGTGAGACACTACAACCATTACTAGGAATTAGGACAGTAAAATAAGTTACTTGAGTCAACCTGAAACATACCCATTACGTTTTCTATAATTTAACACAAACAGAAAATGATGAATTGCTATCACTAAGTAGTATGGTTGAAAGGATAGTAGTGTACTGAACCCAAACCTCATTTTACTAAACTGTAAAGAAAACTACTTGTGGTTTCACAGCTATGGTACCTTAGGCCAAATTGTTGACAAATTCAAGTGCTCATCAACTGTGTGAAAGTTGAAAAGGCAGTGCGGTCCAGGGTAAAAAAAAAGAAAAAAAAATATGCGCCGATGTTTCTTAAGCGTAATCGAATTTTCTGTACAGCATATAATGCTGTATAAAACTCTCAACCACGACCCATGAAAATCTCAGCCGCGGCCCATGAAACTTTCAGCTACGGCCCGGTGATGGCCTGTGTTCCTAGGCTGACCAAATCGAAATTTATAAAAGCTACCAAATCGAAATTAAAAAAGAAAGCACCTTTGAGGATCTAGACGAGCCTCTCGACGAGCCGCAGTGTCACGATCTTGTTGTAACTGTCTTCGCTTGACATCATTACGAGCCTCTCGATGTACTGTAGCATGAAACTCTCAGCCACTACCGGGTAGTGCTCAGTTGCCCCCCAGATGCGGTCAAGTGAAGATGCGTCGCTACGCCTCCGGAGTGGGACTCGGCCTGTGTTCCTGGAACCCATAGCATTGCCAGACGCACGATCCATGGGTAACCTTAACCTTGAATAAAATACACACTACTGAGGATAGAGGACTGCAATTTGGTGTTTGATGATTGGAGGGTGGATGATCAACATACCAATTTGCAGCCCTCTAGCCTCAGTAGTTTTTAAGATTGGGGGGCAGACATAAAAAGTGCAGACGGACAGACAAAGCCATCTCAATAATTTTCTTTTACAGAAAACTAAAAACAAGCTGCCTGCTAACCAGGAGGACAGTTAAAGTGATGATTTTGTAGGTACACTGCAATTGCTGAAGATCCAACTACGATATTCTGAAAAGGCTAATGCATTCCTAGTAGTTGTGGAACAAGGCTGAACTAGGAATCATGTGTCATAAGCAATACGTCAGTGACGGACAATTCTTATAAAAGACACCAAAGACAAGAAGTTTCATACTGACTGGCAAATACACAATAAGGCTATTTATTAGTAAAAATTGGCCAAATATTAAACCAGTGTAATCAAAACGTTGTAATAACTCTTCTCTTATACATTCGAACGCTCATGAAATCAATGAGTATGTAATTAGGATAGATGACAATACTAAAATGTTAAAGGAAAAAAAAATGCTTGAAATTTCTCCAAGTCCTACAAAACAAAGACTGTCCTTACTTGAGAGAGAGAGAGAGAGAGAGAGAGAGAGAGAGAGAGAGAGAGAGAGAGAGAGAGAGAGAGAGAGAGAGAGTACGCAAAAAATTATGCCCTATTTATTACGTATGAATCACGAACCTTAAATTTGCTTCCGCGTACAATATAAAACAAATTACTATCATCAATCAAAAAAAAAAAAAAAGCTGGGACCAGAAAAGAAATCTTCACTTTTTCTGACGGACACAGTAATATCCAATTTCTATAATAAAAAAAAATACAATTATTCTCGAAATGGACATGATAGAATAATTGCTAGCAATTTCACGACAAGGCATTTTTAACTTTCTCATTTTAATTAATAAATCTACCAAATCTGTAACGGCAATCGTCAAAATGAATCAGGAAATTCTGCATAAATGTGGATTTTTACATCTTGAAAACAATCGGCAACCATTTATAATTTGCCTGTCAAAATGCGATTTCCATTTCATTTTATTCCGCCGTATATACACCGCCTCGATTAAAATGTTACAAGATAACAAAAAATTTCATTTTGCACTTCAACGAGCTTTCAGGAACGTATACAAAATTTTATTCATTGTAGAGAATTAATTTTTGTTAAATTAATATTTTAAAAATACGACTTAAGGGGCTATGACCATTACAATCAAAGTTTTTGCAGGAACATTTTATTCTGCTCTTCTCAATCTATACGAACGCACATACATACCAGGGAAACATATTTATCTGAAAACGATGTCTACAGCTGTTTATACAGTATATATATATATATATATATATATATATATATATATATATATATATATATATATATATATATATATATATATATATATATATATATATATATATATATATATATATATATATCATATATATATATACATCATGTATATATATATATACAGTATATACATATATATATATATATATATATATATATATATATACATATATATATAATCATATATAATATAATCATAATATATAATACAGAAATAATCAACACACAATCACGTGTGGAGCAGAAATAAATTCCTGACTCACATCAGGATCGAAACCAGGTCTTTCAAATGAAAGGCAAGGACCTGCCAACAAAGCCACACAAGTCATAAAAGAAATTGGAACCTAAGTATAACATGCTAACTGCCTTGCGAACCAGAGCGTTTCCTTCCAACTTTCCGACTCAACAGTGAACCAACTGACAGCATTGCATTCGAATTATCCCCTCTGAGTTAATATGATAGACATTATCAAAACACAGTAACGTGTGGAACAGAAATAAATTTCTGACTCGCACGTGATTGTGTGTTGATTATTTCTATCATATTCACTCAGAAACGATAATTCGAAAGAAATGCTGTCAATTGGGTCACTGCTGAGTCGGGAAGTTGGGGGGATACACGCTGGTTCGCGTGCCCAGCTAAAACCTTAGGTACAGTGGCAATTACTAAGGGATTCAGAGCCGATGAAATACGGTTTTTCAGCAACACCTTTTTATCAAAGCATCGGATAAAAGTGAAAGTTGGCCAGTATATTTTATAACAATACCTAATTTTTGCAATTTTTATTTAGTACCTAAGTTCAACAGTTCTGGTACTTACCAGAGTAAAAGCGTGTTTCCTATGCCAGAGCCATCAAAATCGTAGGTAAGGGTTAACCTATGACGTCATGAGTCTCCACCCACAGTGAAGAGAAGTTTACATTTGGGGAAAACGTCTCTTCACTGTGGCTCTGCCCACTTGCCAATAACATGTTCACTAACTGATATTAGTACCCAAGGCCAAGAGAGAAAGGTCAACCCAATTGGGTGGAGTCGCCTCCCATTTGGGGTAACTAAGTAGGCGATGACGTATCTTAAAGGTACCTACTCTTTACGGCAATTCACCCGCTGACGCAATAAGGAGGTAGACCAAGCTCCGCCTACATGGGGGTTTTGGGGGGAAGTGAGCAGACCTTCTTTCTCTTGGCCTTGTTAGTACCAATCCTAGGCTTCAGCGACATCAATGATGGCGAGCAGGATTTGTCATCATCCCCTTATTTACATTATCATTCTCAATCATTTTATTATTATTATTATTATTATTATTATTATTATTATTATTATTATTATTATTATTATTATTATTATTATGTGCAGGTTTCATCGCAACTTTCACAGCAGTTGTTGGGACTAAGATGTTAGCTTGGAATTCTTCCATTTTCTTGATATTCGTATTGTTTCTACTTTAACAAATAATTCAGTGTATGTAATTCATCCACACAATGAACCAGTCTATAGCTCATTTGTTAGATCTACATCTGTTCTGGGAGGGAATACAAAAAGACAATCCGTTTTGTTTTACCTCAGGTTTCGACACTATAGCCTTCTATTTGAGAAAGTCATGAGCGGTCACTAGTAGAATTCAAATGAAAATCAATGATACCTCATTTCCTTCAACTGGTAGTGTAAAGCCAACCCCATTGATTTATTTCAGTGAATGTAACCCATTGCTATTTTTCTTTGTTTTTTATTTATATCATACAACACACTAAACAGCGCTAGTATACTTGCTGGGAATAAAAGCTAATGGTAGGAGTCAAAGAAAGGAAAATATTCTGGAATCAGCTTGAATGAGGAACATATTGTTATAATCATTGTTTTAATAAATATGTTTTAGATGTGCAAATAAAACGTCTTACACTATACATAACTTATTTACAAAATGTTTTCATCGTCACTCTCGAGGAAAAGGTCATCATCCCCGTCCTCATCGTCGCTAGCGATATCAATGGTGATTGGTTCCAGACTCATGGATATTGTTCGACTTCCGATACTCTTCCTCAAAATGAGGGGAGAGTCTAACAGCATCTGCCCACACTTCTGGGGTGGCCAAGCAACTATTACCCACTATAGAAATAATTACCTATTCACGCTGTAGCAAATCTTGTCACGGGTCTTCCCGCCTGTATACAAAGTGGCAAGCAGTAGCACAAATGCAGTCTTGCAACCACGGGGACAATTCCATATCCTGCTAGCCATTATCGAATTTGTTGAAGCCTAGACTGTGTAAGCATAACCATTCAACGCCTACCTGGTGGATGGGCAGATCCTCAAGACTCATATTATGTTTACATCACGAATTTTATATGATTCTTGTCTGTGATTTTCTCGGCTCCGGCATCGGCGACTTCATTTTACTCTATAAATATCAAAACTATCGAACTTAGGCACTAAATAACACTTGCAAAAAATTTAGGTAGGGTTATAAAATATACACTTACCAACTTTCACCTTTATCCGATCTTTGATAAAAAGGTGTTGCCGAAAAACCGTGTTTCATCTGCTCGGAATCCTTTAGTAGGTTCCAACTTCTTTTAAGACTTATGTGGCTTTGTTGGCAGCGTCCTTGCCTTTCAGTTGCAAGACCTGGGTTCGATCCCGATGTGAGTCATATATACATAAATGTATATATATATATATATATATATATATATATATATATATGTATATGTATATATATGTGTGTTATATATGCATGTATGTATACGTATAATTGAATTACATATATGTATGAACATATAAATAAAGGCAATACCATGAAGGAAAGTGAAACGATGGAGTGGTACTAGGCCTTTCGACTTACTGTCCTTTACTTAGCAGACTGATAGAAATATAAAAATTAGTTTACAAAGAAAGCTCGTATAAATGACAGATGGGGATTATAGGGGAAAATATGTACCTGGAATCCAACACAGTTGAAGAATTAGTAGACCTACCAAAACAGAGGTAAATGTTTAAGAGGTTTTACAAAAGATTAGGCCCAATTGCTTAGAAGCAGAGACAAGTCAATTAAAACATTATACAGAGAAAAATTCTGACCACTAAAAAATACCGTGGAAATAATAAGCTGATTACATATGTTATAAAAGTACAACTCAATAATTCTCCTTAGGGCAAACAATAACAATTTTTGCAAAGTGAACATTTTCACAAAAAATATATTAAACATACGAATACATAGAAAATATATGTAAGGTAACTAATTAGTAATTAAGCCAGTGAGTTTATCTTTAACGCCATTCTTGAACATTTTACTAATACAGGGTCCAAATATATATATATATATATATATATATATATATATATATATATATATATATATATATATATATATATGTGTGTGTGTGTGTGTGTGTGTATGTATATGTATATATGTATTATATTATATATATAATATGGAAACAATGCATCATTGCACGTCTGAAGCGAAGAATGGAACATGGTAAATCAAGCTGAAAGAACTACTGAAATCTGCAAAATCACAAATCAATATATGACAGTTTCATACAGGACCTTTAACATGTAAATAATATTGCTAAAGCTAAGCCTAACGTAGAGCTTCCATAAATGAGGAGAAAGACAGTATACCACTAAAAAACATCTAATTTTCGGAAGAAAGGTTCAGGGAAATTTCCCAAGAAAATTTTCATGTAAAAATGTTTTACTAAAGGAAATTGGAGACCTGACAGTTACAGTAGACCTCGACTCCGTATCAAAGTCTTTTGAGTCAC
>NC_089791.1:17195875-17215875 GCF_040412425.1 Macrobrachium rosenbergii
ACAAATATTTTTACTATCGGTCAAAATTTTTCTGCAGTTTTTACCTTACATTTAATAATAATAATAATAATAATAATAATAATAATAATAATAATAATAATAATATAATAATAATAATGTAATAATAATAATAATAATAATAATAATGTGTAATATTTACTGTATAATTGTTAATTTTTATTACACAGATTGTTTTTCACGAAATTGTGAATCTATTAGCAATAATAATAATAATAATAATAATAATAATAATAATAATAATAATAATAATGGAGAAACAAATCCATAGTTATGAATAAGTATACATATTTCAAGATAAATCTGTACAGAACTCTTTCGGGACACTGTTCGATTCCCCTTTTCAATCTCCCACAGACGTATATGTAGAGACTGAAAAAAGGAATCGAACAGTGTCCCGAAAGCTTTCTGTACAAATTTATCTTTAAATATATTTACATATACATAACTGTGGATTTGTTTCTCCATTTCAAGACTCATACTGCTACGAGTATTTTTTTTTAACAATAATAATAATAATAATAATAATAATAATAATAATAATAATAATAATAATAATAATAACAATTTCCATCACCTGACAAAGTCTTTATTGAAAAACTGCCTATAAGATAAGAAGGTAATATGAGCCTGACCTTGTTAGGCTACTTGCAACAATACTTCAAAAAGCGTACTAAAAATATCAAATCCTGAAAAAAAAAAACACATCAAACTTTGATATACATGAATGGATCCCTGACGGAAAAATATAAAAGCATACGTCTCATAGCCTACTGGGAACATTATGGCTATGCGAGAGAGAAATTGATATTAAAATGTAACAGGATATTAATGGTTAATTGATGCCATTTTTTAAGATTTTATGGTAACAACTCATATTGCGGTTACAGCAAATCTACCTCGTAAACTATCCTTATGGTAATCGAATAAAATGTTTTAAAGTGTGCAGAAATCAATACCACACTTGAAAGTGTCAACAAATTCATGACTGTGACTTAAATAAGGGGACAAGGGAAAGTGGTTACCTTGTCACTTGGTGACATCTTGCAAAATTTTGACCGAGTTCTGAGGGCGTCTGTAATAATGATCGAGGATATCAATAATTCAAAAACTTACTTATGTACCAACAAATTCAGTGTCTCTTCTGGAACAAGCACGACAGACAGAACGAATAAACAAAGTGGCACAACGAGGCGTCCCACTTTTGCTTCCCTCTCACGGTGCCCCGACCGACATATTACAGACATTCAGGAAAAAACGTACATTTTCGAGCCCCAAAATCCACTCCGATCCATTTAGTATCTGTCGCCCGAAACATATTTCCAATTTCATTTTACTACAGCAGAGACACGGCGCTTTAATTGAAATAACACAGATATCACAGACAAAATCACTTTGCATTAATTTCGGCGCTGCAATAACTTTGTCCGATGAGAAATATTTTGCAGGGTAAAAGAAGCATACACTGTAGTTGTTACAGTTCCCCACTTTTATGCGGCCAGTCACTTCCGTTTTCCACTTCGTTAAAGTTGTTGATTCTATTCCCTATCTCAATAGACAGCTGTACCTGTTTCCCATGTCAGCATAGACACTTGTACACCACCAGTCACTCCTGCTTCCACTCCTAAGGAATCAAATATTCCTTTTCCCTACCTATGTAAATTTGGCTGTTTGCATCTCTTACTAGTTCAAGATCAACATTTCATGATCCCCCGTTTCTTAGAGAAAATTTGTCCTTTATGTTCATCCTTCTAAAAGGTCCGCGCTCTGCTTTCTACTTCAGTAAGGTCAGTCATTTCAGCTACCAGGTACTCCTGTTTCACACCTTTTTTATAACAGGACGACAATGCCATTTTACTCTTCTTGCAGGTCACTTCTTCCCGTTTATAACTTGTGTACGGTCATTTCCCCTTCTATTAAAGACTCAATCACGTTGCCACTTTTAAAAGTCCCTAAGTCCAGCTTTGCACTTACCTGAAGAAAGTTGTTCCTTCCTTCCAATTCTTCAAAATCAGTCGTTTCCATTTCTTACTTATTTTTTCCCATATGTCTCTAGTCAACTTATAAACGATAATTCACCACTTTTTTTTCAACTTCTTTAAGGTTAATTTTCTAACTATCAACTTCTATGCTAAAGAGGTTATTCGTTCTCTTTTCCGAATTCTATAAAGTCAGCCATTTTTAGTTTTCTGCAAAAGCAAACTACTGAGATGGCTATTTGTCTGTCCGTCCGCCCTCAGGTCTTAAAAACTACCGAGGGTAGAGGGCTGCAGATTGGTATGTTGATTATCCACCCTCCGATCATCAAACATACCAAATTGCAGCCTTCCAACCTCAGTAGTTTCTATTTTATTTAAGGTTAAAGTTAACCATAATCGTGCGTCTGGCACCGCTATATGTGCCAACAACATAGGCCGCCACCGGGCCGTGGCAGAAAGTTTCATGGGCCCGGCTGAGAGTTTCTTGGGGCCGCGGCTGAGAGTTTCATACAACATTATACGCTGTACAGAAAACTCGATTGCACCGAAGAAACTTCGGCGCATTGTTAACTTGTCTTACTCTCCGATGATGCTAGCGTTTTCAGTTCACTATTTCTGCAGAGCCATTTGGTCGATTTTTCTTCTTTTCTTTTCTTTATGCTAAATGAATCGTAGTTGTGATTGCTGTTGTAGCCTGAGTTGGCCTTAGGTAAGCAAAGGCTCTTCCTCCTTTAGCAGGTAAGCAAAGGCTCTTCCTCCTTTAGCAGGTAAGCAAAGGCTCTTCCTCCTTTAGCAGGTAAGCAAAGGCTCTTCCTCCTTTAGCAGGTAAGCAAAGGCTCTTCCTCCTTTAGCAGGTAAGCAAAGGCTCTTCCTCCTTTAGCAGGTAAGCAAAGGCTCTTCCTCCTTTAGCAGGTAAGCAAAGGCTCTTCCTCCTTTAGCAGCCCGTGGCCCCAGTCATTCATATTTCTCAATTTCTTTACGGCATTCCGTCCTGTTCAATGCATCTTTAAGGAATTCTTTTCTGTCCCCAGTCCCTTTGAGGTCCGTCATTCCCGTTCCCTATTCATATGAGGTCAGTCATTCCCGTTTACTTTCGTTTTAAAGCCGATCATTCTCATGTCCCATTTATACAAGGCCCGTCGTTCGCATTTTCCATTCTGTGATGGCTGATGACCATTTACCGCTCTTATGGGTCAGCAATCATCATTTCCCTTCTTCATTAAGGTCGGCTGTCCCCGTTGCTCATTTCTTAATGTTCAGACTTTCTGCTCTCCACTATTTTAAGACAACCATTCTTTTTCAACCTTCCCGTATTAACTATGAATTAATTACCCTACCCAACCCAAAAAAATCTGTTATTTTTTTTTTTCTCCAAATATAAACCCTATTCTCAATGCCCCTCATTTTCATTAATTAATGAAAAATGTTTATCCGTTCCTCTCTCTCCTCTCTCTCTCTCTCTCTCTCTCTCTCTCTCTCTCTCTCACTGCAGGGCCCGTGTTCGAACCTTCGTCCGGCCAATGAAGAATTAGAGAAACTTATTTCTGGTGATAGAAATTAATTTCTTGGTACAATGTGGTTCGGATTCCACAATAAGCTGTAGGTCCCGTTTCTAGGTAACCAATTGGTTCTTAGCCACGTAAAATAAGTCTAATCCTTCGGGCCAGGCCTAGGAGAGCTGTTAATGAAAAATGTTTATTCGTTTCTCTCTCTCTCACTCTCTCTCTCTCTCTCTCTCTCTCTCTCTCTCTCTCTCTCTGCACTGACAGAAATTCTTTGAGCGTCTATCCCCTCAATCGTCTCACTCAAGCATTCAGATTTCGGTATCTATATGTTCCACGCATTTCATTTTCTCCCCCTAATATCATCAAGTAATCCCCATTCCCTGAGGCTTTACATTCCCCCAGAGAGCTCCTTGTTTAAGAGGCGATTTGGCCATCTTTTCCAAGTAAGGGAAAAATACAAAGAGGGACGTTGGTGTTTTCATTTTGTAGGCAAAATAAAGGAAAAAATTTGAGGATTACTTTCTTTTACTAAACCCAATACAGGCAAAACATAAATGAATGGGAATTAGTTCGGCAGTTTTAGTTTTCCCCTCATTTGGGGAGATAGAAAAGATCTTTCACCTACCTTGGTCAATTTGAACTCCAAAAAAAAAACAATTTTTGCCTTCATTTGGTGAACAAACCTGCAGACAGCCTGTCTGGTTTCCCTCTGACGTTTCTCCCCTCCATGTTCGTCTAGCACAAAATCTCTTTCTTTAAAAACGAAATAAACCCAGAATAACCTTTGTAACTAACTATAACTTTTTGCAAAAGGTTTGGACAAAATACTTACGTACACATATGAGTGCATACATACGTAAACATATATATAAATATATGTGTGCGTGCGTCTGTGTGAGTGTTTTCTTTAAATCTTCAGCTGAAAACCATTATGGACAGAATCACCAGACTATAAACTCAAGGGGGCTTAGCTGGGAAATCAGCCTGAGGTGAGAGACAGTAACACAAAAAGATGATAAATAAATATATGGAAAATAAAACATCACATCTGAAGTCAGAAAATGTCAACAGAAAGCAGGAATGACTTTGCTCCACCCTTAGACATTTGGAGATAAGAAGATCCCACAACTTCACTCTGCAAACTACTCCACAGTTTCGTTATAGCCAAAATCAAACTCCAAGCAAACTGAGAAAGATTAGACCTGATGCTAGAAAACGACACACTGTTTGCAGTAGCACCCTACCTAGTGTAGCGAGCAAAAACAGCTGAGTCAGGTACAGGAGTGCAGAGGATGTTTACCGCTGTAGTACATTTTAAACAACAAACATAATGAACTCACTTTAAGTCTATGCCGCAAGTCAGCATTAAGAGTTGGCAAAATAAGCCTGGCTGTCGGAAAAGCACAATGGAGAGCAGTACTCAAACAACGAGGAAGGGAAAAATTAAAATACTTAGGTATAACACCTTCATCACGAACATTCGAAAACATTTTTGCAAGTTACCAATTTTTCGAGAAACCGAGGAAGCAATTGTTACGTATATGCTTCTCAAAAGTCAGTTTCTTATCAAAATTTAAACATAGAATCTTAAAATTAACTGATATTCAAACAGTACCATTTAAATGTAAATCAGGATGCAAGGGCAAGTGTTCGGGACTGACTATCTTTCATACTTTGAGTTTTAGAAAGGTTGAGCTTCATGCCCCAAAGCCTCCTCCGCACAAGAATCGCAAGGAAACTCAACAATAAATACATAATCATATGTAAAAAATAAAATTAATACGATCATGAACCAACGCGTCGATAGTTAATGTTGCTGCTGTAACGCCAGCTCTTAAACATAAACCAACCGATCAATCAAGACCCTCGAATTCAAGAATGGAACGCGACCAGAAATCATTCTGTCTTACGCTCCGCCACTTCATTTATTCCTTATGAAAGAACGTCGCATTCCCCTCCTTTGCCCGCTCAACTCATCACCGAATCCTATCCCCTCCCCCTCCCCCTCCTCCCAATCCCCACCAGAAGCTCCGTAATCCTCCTTGCGACTCCCTAGTTTCAGAGGCGATTAGGGCATCAGTCCTGCTCCAAGAGAGCGAAAATATGGAAAAAGGAACTAGAAAAGGGAGAGGACAGTTTGTGGAAGTGGGTGGTTTCATTTTCCTTTCTTTTACTATGGGTTATGATAGTACTGCAGGCACTACAGCACACAATACGTTACAGAAGACATATTGGCATATTCGGTTAAATATATCGGACAGATTAATCCTATTCATTCCATTTTATTTTCTTATTCAAGAATATCTTTGTTGTGTGTGTCATTTTATTTTCTTATTCAAAAATATCTTGTGTGTGTGTGTGTGTGTGTGTGTGTGTGTGTGTACAAATTCAACAGAAAAACTAGTTACAAAATTTCTTAGCCTTCTTTTATTTTATGAAATCTAACACTTTAATCTTTCTTCTGTGACAGACACGCTGCAAAAAATGATCTAGCACATTATAGGTGGGAGCAGAACTCACGGTTCCGGAAAAAACGGGTTAAAGGTGACCGAATTTTTGGACCATTTGTAACTGATAGATAGCATGCATCTGAGGAAACGGGAAAAGGATCACAAATATAAAAGCTTCTATAAAGAGATGCCAAATATTGGATGAAGATATTTATGTAAAACACCAAAATATAAATCTGAAATATTCATGAGACAGATGGAACAACAAAACAATAAATTTAACGATGGAACAATAAAACAATAAAACAATAAATTCCAAGCACAGACATGCAAGAACTCACGCACTGAAAAATATGTAATATTTGAAAATATGCTAATAGTTAACTAAAATTATAAAGCTGAGATTTATGCCATACTGTGTTAAAGAAGACTTCCTATGTAAAAAGACTTACTGTGCTACTCATATATATATATAAAATATATACATATATATATATATATATATATATATATATATATATATATATATATATATATATATATATATACGACCCTTTGTCCTTTCCAGTGAAAAAATTAAAATGGTGTTTGCTGAAACGACAGTAGTAGTGTATAAATGGACAATGGCAAGTGAGGAACAACGTCTATTATTTGAAATTACTCTTTCATAAACTCTCAAGATTTTAAAGAATGAATATTGAAGAACTAGATAAATTAAACATAGATCACATTTCTAATTGGTCTGGTATTCCTAACGAGTGGGTACATGAAGGTCCTAATCCCTATAGAAGGATTACATAATCAATATATATATATATATATATATATATATATATATATATATATATATATATATAGATAGAGAGAGAGATAGAGATAGATATAGATATATAGATATATAGATATACTCTGAATGAACATTTCAGGAATTGGCTAACAGAAGTGAACAACATCAGAACGACAAACTATAAAAAGCTTCAGCTCTAAAGCCATAGCTTTGTAAAACACTACTGTTATAATTTATAAGGCTATGCCATGCACTTCAAAAGACGCCTCTACAAGAAGAAGCGTTCTTGAGGAGAGTCTTCTTTCTCCTCCTCCTTCCTCCTCCTCCTCCTCCCCATTCACGGCTAATGTATTCTGTAAGAGCTTCTGTATGCATTACTCTCGACGGCATATCTGAATGGAAACAGTTATTCCTCTTCATTATTCATCAGACTTTACACGGACAAAGACCAAACGAAGAGACATAGCGTTCATGGATACAATCCTTTAGTCCTCATCGCCTTTCTTTTTCACTTTTGTTCCAGAACAGTAAGAAAGTTGCGGCATTTCTCTAAATCTTTCATTCACGTACAATAAGATTCATCGAGTTAACTGAAATACGGAACAAGATTTTATGACAGAAATCAGTTACTGAGTAAACGTATAAAATATGTCTTGTGTGTCTATTATGTTTTCGTGTGGGCTTGAATCAAGGTAGAGTTCGTTTTTGTTATATGAATCAGATGTGTTCATGACCAATCGTACGGAAAATTTAAAATAGTAAACTCGACTTCTTACTGAGAAAAAAGGAAGTGTTCCAGGTGATCGCATCCCACCCATACTGTTATAGTTAACAGAAAAATATTTTGAGTCAAATGAGCTTTATGACTTTCTAAATCATGTAAAATATCACACAAAACATAAATCTGACAAAAAAAAATCTGATTCGAGTTACTCTGAAGATATTGAAAAATATTCAGGGGTTAAGTTTCAAGTGATCGTAGTCAACTCATGGCCCTACCGTACCTCTAAAACAAGAGAATACCTTGTGAGTTCACTTGTAAAATCATTCACCATAGATCTTAAAAGGAGGTCGATCAGCAACGTTTTTTTTTTAGATATATATAAAAATATTCAGTGCACCCCATCATCCACATTCACTCCATGAGTAGCCATTATTTATTCCCCTTTTCCACTTCCGCTCTCCACAGAGTGCGACAGGGATAGAGTTCGCTGTGATCGTCCAGAGCCATCAGATGCGATGACAACCAAAGAAGGGAAAGAGTTAATTGATGACTCAAACCCCATGGAGAGAAGGGGAGGATGACAGGACAGAGAAGATGGGCGTGGAGAAAACAACAGACAAGACAGAGAAGATGGGTGTGGAAAGGCTCCTGGTCCAAACGTTGTAGGACATGGAGATTCGGTATGAGCAGCAGAGTATGAAGTGCATGAAAAAGGACAGTCAGTGGGATGAGACTTGAAATTGTCGTCTACCAGTCACATCGCCTCTACTCTTCCGAAATTTTGCCCCATACTTAGGACTGACGTTAATCAAATCAATGGCATCCTCAAAAGACGCAGTGACGCCAAGAAAACTTTAAGGCTAATACCTGAAGAGCCCCTACCTCTTCTCCACACGGCAGGGTGGGTTGGGTGCCATCAGTGCACCTCATGCGGTGCATTGTAAGCATCGCTCAAAGTTTTTTCCAGTGTCTCTTTGACCCCTACCACACCTGCTTTTTACCCTTTTACTTTATCTCTATCCTCACTCCCTTTCTTCAATCTTACTTGTCTACCTTCTCTATTACCTCTTAGTGCTGGTGTGGGGTTTTATCCCAGGCTCACCATTAGACCCTTGTACTTTTTATCTCCTTTATTTTTTTAATCTCTTTATCGTGCTGTCCAATCACTCCAACGCCCTCTTTTCATTGTCTTGAAAGCCTAAATTTCATGAATCAAATCAAACCCTACCTCTTCTTCCCTGGAACCTTCATGCATGCTCTTGCTCAAGATCCGTCAACTCATCACTCTGTGGTGGGTTGCGACTTTCGAGTCGCTTGGCAAGAAAAACTTCGCCCACCTCACTGAGCCTGACCTTTTGCAAAAAGAACTGTACAATGTCCTTGTCAGTGGTATCCACAGTAAGGACACCCTTCAACTGGTGGACACATTCAGGCCATATTATCCATCAGATGGAGTTCAACATAGAGGGCTAGACAACTTACCAAACACTGATGGTGAATTTGATTGCATCCTTTACACTGAAATTCCTCTGGCGCTTTTTTACCATAATTAGAGTTAGCATTGAAAATCTGGACCAAACCCTTCAAGGAAAGGTGAAACATAACCGGCCATGTTGACAGCTGTTGTCATCCAAACCTCTGAGTTGGGTTTTCAGATCATCCACAGTTACTCCTTTGTGAATGCCTTTGGTGTCAATGGATTTTCTGGGTAGTATACAGCCAAGCGCATCTGCAGCTTTGAACCTTGGTGCAGTCTTCTTTTTTTGGGTAAAGAAAATCTTGCTGGATGTCCTCCAGAAGAGGACCATCTCATTCATATTCAAGAACTGTTTTGCACTTTCAGAATTATTAAGGATAAACTGCTTCAAGATCTCTAGGAATATCTTCACCACGTTCCAGCCAGTACTTACAACTTCTACTTGAGTTGTTAGGAAACAAACATCAGCTTGCTTCTTTAAACACATATCCATGGCTTGCATATAATGTTCTTTTGTAACCTGAGCACTCAAATCAACTGTTAAGATCTGCAAACAAAGATCAAATCTGTGTCATTATCATTAAGAGGATAAGTTGTCTGCCTTCAGTTCATATTCTGAACCCAGTTAAAAATGAGACTATCCACTTCCTCCATGACAGATTTCATCTCCCGGATATCCTCTTGGTAGCCAAGAGGGACATGTTCAGACCCGCAGTAATAATGGTGCTGTCCTTTTTCCTTGAAGGATCACAGACACCATCAGTCCAACAAACCCAAGTGCTTTGCAATACGTCAGGCAACTTTTCTTTCTTTGCTAGGACACAAAATTAAACTTAACTTCAAGAGCCAAGTACCTATAAACCTCATTGGGCTTGGAATTTTCACCATTTACACCTGAACCTTGCGTGAGACATGTTCAGGACTTTGCAGCGCCTCCAATACTTGAATGCACCCCATAAACTTTTTCATTTTACGTTAAAACTACGCAAAGTTCACTTGAATATTCACAAAAACTTCAACTGGATCAGTTTTACTAAGTGCTCATTGTTACTGTAGTAGCAAAAGAGATGGAATACAGCTGAATGTGGCAGAACAGGACGCAGCTTCCTAAGTGTTGGATGCAGATCGATGCCAGTCAAACTCGCAGTAGCATATGTACCAGCTTCACACAATGTAATCGATTCACTGTCTCTCCTAACAGGATAACATTATTGCCTCTGCCAAGTATGTGCGAAAATCCACATTTATAAAATCATCGTATAATCTTCGTATAAACATATATTCCTATAGGTGGATTAATCCTTTCTATATTAACTTATCAAGTGAGAAGGGTGTGAGAAATACTTTCTAAATATCAGCGCACTGGATATTGTCAATAACAATTGTGCTAAGTAATTAGCACATTTATCAAAGAAATAACCATAATAACATAGAATACAGAACTTTCCCCCTCTAAACTTACGGACAGTTTATCATTCTTCGCGCAAAATGTGAATCTTCCAGTTACCTTCTGTTATTTATTTCCGTTCTGCAGAAGCCTTCTCAACGGACTCATTAAAAAGTAGAAATTTTCCCTCTCACTCATATTGCATAATGGCCTTATACTTCCCCTTCTCAAGCATCCTTGTATGTATTCGGTAATTCAGGTTCCTCCCCTCAACTCAGCCCTATCGAAAACTTGGTAATCCCCATAATAACATTGGGTTGAAATTAATACAATCTCCTGTGTGTGTGTGTGAGAGAGAGAGAGAGAGAGAGAGAGAGAGAGAGAGAGAGAGAGAGAGAGAGAGAGAGAGAGAGAGAGAGAGAGGGGAAGTATCCTGAAATATAGGCTAATAATAATCGTGCATGTATAATGGATAATGTCCCGGTTCTCTCTTCTCAGTTCACAACAAGTGTCTACAGTCTATTTCAAGCAAAACCTGATGCAACACCAAATTACATCACGCAAGACCTGATGCAACACCAAAGTACATAGATTTAAAAATAATGTAAATGTCAGTACAAAATTAGAATGGATTTCAATACCGGCTTACAATGAAGGTTCCAATAAAAATTATTCCATGCTTTACTGAGTTATCGGCCAAGCTTACACCTGCCTATTGTCAGGGGAAAATATACAGACGTTTCACAATGCTACTTATTATCTGAAATAAACATGGAAGACAGAAAGAAGAGTATAATGACACCTAATAGTTTTTAATAAATATAACCATAGCTTTTTCTTATATTTAAAGATAAACAAATGAAAACAATTTCAATGCAGAATATGCGGATACATCGACTATAACCAAATTTGGAAGGAAAAATGAAGATGATACAAATTCTGGTATAAACCATCTGATGTCATTATGCTAATCTTTTAAATATGATAAAAAGGGGCGACAAGAACAAATTAGATATTTCCCCAAAAGTAATATGAAAAATAATCCTTTATGAGCAATTGGATGAAAAAATATTCAATGTTAGAAGATCACATGAATGATTCTCTACGGTAAAAGGCCAATCATATATATATATATATATATATATATATATATATATATATATATATATATATATATATATATATGAAGAAGGTGAAATAGAGCCATGATGGCTGATCGGATAGAGCAGCAGCTTTGGACTTTATACAGGTCTGTGGTGGTTCAAATGCAGCCGACCGGTCAGAGAGGCGGACACTTTGCTATCCGTGTAGACACCCGGGATTATGTATGTAATCAACTGATAGGTTTTAAAAGCAAATGGGTGTCACAGACCAATGCACACACAAACAAAGCCATTCCAACACCTCCTAAAAACATAACAGCACCTCATATGTCTCGAGCTGTCCACCTAACCGCACAACAACTTCTCGCTGCTGCGAGGAAGGGCGCTGGTGACTGGTACAAGACATGCCACGCATGCGCTACCGGGGTCTGTTGATGTTGGCAGGGCAGCCGATCGAGACTACGGTCTACCCCAAAGCCAAATCAAAGTCCTTCAAAAGAAGGCAT
Source organism: Macrobrachium rosenbergii (assembly GCF_040412425.1). Taxonomy (NCBI): domain Eukaryota; kingdom Metazoa; phylum Arthropoda; class Malacostraca; order Decapoda; family Palaemonidae; genus Macrobrachium; species Macrobrachium rosenbergii. The sequence continues at coordinate 17,207,812 of NC_089791.1, forward strand.
CAGCAATTACCCCATACAAAAATGGGAAAAAAGCACGTTAAAAGAAGAAGAAAATATGAAGAAAGTGAAATCATAAGATTGCAGTCTGACTCTCGGTGACGAAATTAATAGATACTGTAAGTCTCTCTCTCTCTCTCTCTCTCTCTCTCTCTCTCTCTCTCTCTCTCTCTCTCTCTCTCTCTCTCTCAAATTGCTCTAAAAGCGCAGGCGAAAGTGAAAGGTATTACACAGTAATTCAATTCATTTCGCCTTTGTAAAATGGCTGGTGATAACAGTCCAATCAAATAACAGTAAACTCGTGCAAGCATGCATTCTCATGCAGATTTCAAGTTTTACTATTTTCCTGTTTAATTTACATTACATCCATTTCTTTCTTTAAAGGTTAACTGTTCTATTTTCTCCAGCTGAAATTATGAGCAACTACATCCTCGAATTTAATTTTTTTTTATTATACATTGGAGTCAAATGAACATATATCTTGCATTGACGTTTGTGCATGAAAAAAATAATACATTTAAAAGAGTTATGAAAACACAACTGGACTTGTGTGCAATAAAATTAATTGTTTCTGAAACTCTGAGCTGGCAAGAACAATTCTAACACAAAAAATGGTTTCCTAAATACTCAGCGTTTGATAATATTAGGAGGGAACTCTTGAAGTTATTAATGACATGATAAGGATACAGTTTCTTAAAATTAGGATATAATGAAATAAAACCAACAATTTCCTAACTGGAGCCAGCAAAAACTGTGACTCTTTCATTTTTCAAATTTTGCTTACAAATGAATAGCAAAAGCATATTTGAAAACTTGCAATGTTAATGAAAGCCGCTGACGGCCGTGCCGTAGCATTCCATAAAAGATTCCACGCAAAACGCGTCATACCCATTCCGGAGATACAGAAGACTTCTAAATGCTATCCAACCAAAGCACGAGACATTTAGTTTCTCAATCCACGCCCAGTCTCAGACGCAAGTGGAGAGGTTATTCACGATTATCCTATTCCAGCTATTATCAAATCTATTGAAAAAAAACTTTGACATTTTCAAAAGTGCTCTCCCAGACAGATGCAGACTCAGACCATTTTTATCTTGGTGGAAAATCATATTCAGCTAAAATTAAATTTAGGTATTTGTAACCTATACTTAGAAACAAAGCCTCCAAGAATACTATTCATTTGAGATAAAAGAATATACATCATTCCACCCCCTTTTTTCAAAACAAAGTAGTATTATTTCATACACTAGTCTTCAGATGGGAATGGAGCCAGATTATTTTAAACGATGTTGAATCCACTTGCACAACAAAAACTTGTGCCACATTAAACAGTGTTCCATAACGGCCACGGGCAGCCCATAAAATAAATGCACTGTTTTACTTAAATAACGTAATTTTGAAATCAATCAGAAACAAGTAAAAAATGCGCCGAAGTTTCTCCGGTGCAATCGAGTTTTCTGTACAGCCGCTACAGCGTATAATCAAGGCCACCCAAAATAGATATATCTTTCGGTGGTCTTGGTATAATGCTGTATGAGCCGCGGTCCATGAAACTTTAACCACTGCCCGGTGATGGCCTATCCTGTATCGTAGCCAGAAGTACGAGTATGGCTAATTTAACCGAAAATAAGATAAAAACTACTAAGGCTAGAGGACTGCAATTCGGCATGTTTGATTGGTTGGAGGGTGGATGATTAACATACCAATTTGCAGCCCTCTAGCCTCAGTAGTTTTTAAGATCGAAGGGCGGACAGAAAAAGTGTGGACAGAATAAAGTGTGGACGGACAGACAAAGCCGGCACAATAGTTTTCTTTTACAGAAAACTAAAAAATACATTTATATTTTCCGAATTGGAGAATTGTAGAAGAAGTCTGAGTCAGCCGATAATTAGGGATCTTGACCGAAAATGAGCTACTATGTGTAAAAGCATTAGAATATAGTAAGAGTAGACCAGTCTTGTTTACATTTCCGTGTTCTCTAGTATTAAAATAATCCTTAGCTTTTCCATTACACTCATGCATCCGTTACAAGTAGTATTTAAGCGTACAGACATTTGATTCTCGTATTGGAAACAGCAAGACTGTAATCTCTAGCAACTTTATTACAGGATGAAAGGATTTCAGAAACTACGCAGTTGGTAATCAAGTTACCTTAGTGTATATCCTAGCAACCTAGATTATTAATCTTTGAAAACGAAGTATTAACTAAAAGTAGCTACGGTCAATATTTTACGCATATATGAATCAGGCACCAAAGTAAATGATTTTCAAAGTAGACCGAGTCATTACCAGAAGTTGGTAAAAAAAAAAAAAAACGCATACTTCCGTCACTGCTCAGAGCGATAATGTAGTCACATCCGGATTGGGATTTATCTCAAAACCTATTCATTCGATGTCCCACAATCCACCCCACCCCCATCATCTGAGAATTCTTGTGGACAGGAAAACAAACAAATACACATGCGTTAAACTCAACCTCAGTCCAACTTCAATAACGTAAGAATAAATACAGAAAGATTTTGAAATGAACTTGAAGGAAATTAATATTGGAAATTTTCAAAAAACAACTCAAAATACATATCATGCCTTAAATGATAAAAGAACAGATAAGAATGTGAATATCGAGATATGTATAGGTTGTCTGACTCCTAATAAGAACAGTCACAAGAATTCTAGATACCCACAATCCCCTCGAAATTTTCAGAATTTCTGAAAAGAGATAAATTTGAATATTTATAGATATATAAGTGATCAAATTTTGTAAATGATGGCGACAACTTCGATTCATAATAACATCTTGACTTAAAAAGATTTATCTGCCCAGTTCCGGTACAGAGTATCTTGAGAACTTAGAGGAATTCGTTAGAGAATAGAATACAGAGTTTAGGCCAAAGGCCAAGCGCTGGGACCTATGAGGTTATTCAGCGCTGAAGGGGAAATTGAGAACAAGGTTTGAAAGGTATAACAGGAGGAAAGCCTCGCAGTTACACTATGAATCCTTCGTTAGGAGAGGGTGGAAAGTCACATGGAAGAATGAGACTATGAAAGGAGGTTCAGTAAAAGGAGTGAGAGGGGTTGCAGCTAGGGGCCGAAGGGACGCTGCAAAGACCCTAAAGTAATATCTACAGGGCAACACGTGAGGTGCACTGACGGCATTACCCCCCTAAGGGGGGAATTCGTCAGCACCAGAGAGAAAACACCTAACAAGCCTAATACATATGATTTTCTGTGACCGTGTTTGGCAGGCATCCAGGAACTCCCCCTCTATCATAATTCCCACTACAGGAAGTGTCGTTGTAACATTATGTAGGGGACATTCCATGAGACTAAGCACTCACTTGTAATGACTCAGACCCCTTATACACAGACCTGCAATTTAAAGAGCAGACTCCACTTGAAGCAAAGGGGACGAAAGATAAAAACTGAAGATCTCGTTATTAACTAGGATTAATAACTTAAATGAACAAAATTAAATGGTTTAGAGTTTGATGGCTCCTAACAAAAAATAAATGTAGACTGAAACAAAGACTTACTAATCCGGTTGACTCTATTTCAAGAAGGAATCAAATTAATTAAAGTATAAAAAGTTAAACACAAGATTTGTATTAATAATGTGCAACTGGAATATAGACCTTCATGTATATTCAATGTATTAAAGCGATCGATCATGTCATCAAAATATAAAGACCATATGCATCTTGAAACAAATGTTTTTATCAGCTCATTCCTCAGTTTTAAACGCATTCCACCAAGTCTTGTTTCGGCTTTATGACAACATCTGTAATATTTATTTCCTTGGCTGCATATCTGTGTGTGTGTGTGTGTGTGTCCCTTCCCTCGCCCCTCCCTTTCTCACCCTCCTCCTCCCCCATCCTCCCATTTCCCTCCCCTCTCCTCCTCCTTTCCACTCCCTCTCCTCCCCCCTCCTCCTTTCCCATCTCTCTTCCTTCCCCTCCCCCTTCCCTCTTCTCTTTTCCATGTTTTATGATGAAATAAAATGTATTGAGATTGAGTACTGTTAACAAATATTTATAGATTTGTAAGGGCATAATTTTTTTTTAACTGAACCCGAGGAATGGAGGATGGAACGCAGTTGGGGGCTGCTGGAAGTTCCCTGGCCATGGAATCTGGACCAAAAAACCGAACTGTACCTGAACTAAGACCTGGACCTGAACCCGAGGTTGTAGGATCGAAGGTAGTGGGGTGCTGCTGGAAGTTCCCTGGCCCTCGAATCTGGACCAAAACCCAAACTCTCTCCAAGATAAGACCTGGACCTGAACCCGAGCCTGGAGCATGGAAGGCAGTTGGGGGGCTACTGGAAGTTCCATGGCCTTGGAATCTGGACCAAAAACTGAACTGTACCGGAGCTAGGACCTAGACCTCCGAGGCTGGAGGATGGAAGGCAGTGGGGGCTGCTGGAAGTTCTCTGATCCTGGAATATGGACCAAAAACTGAACTGTACCCGAGCTCAGACCTGCTCCTAAACCAGAGGCTGGAGGATGGAAGGCAGTTGGGGGCTGCTGGAAGTTCCCTGGCCATGGGATCTGACCCAAAAACTGAACTGTACCCAAGGTAGCACCTGGACCTGAACTAAGGATGGAGGATGGAGGGCAGTTGGGGGGCTGCTGGAAGTTCCATGGCCCTGGTATCTGGACCAAACACCGAACTGTACCCGAGTTAAGACCTGCACCTGAACCCAAGGCTGGAAGATGGAAGGAAGTTGGGGGCTGCTGGAAGTTCCCTGGCCATGGAATCTGGACCAAAAACACAAATGGACCCAAGCTAAGCCCTGGACCTGAACCCGAGGCTGGAGGATGGAAGGCAGTTGGGGGGCTGCTGGAAGTTCCCTGGCCATGGAATCTGCACCAAAAACTGAATTGGACCTGAGCTAAGACCTGCACCTGAACCAGAGGCTGGAGGATGGAAGGCAGTTGGGTGGCTGCTGGAAGTTCCCTGGCCATGGAATCTGCACCAAAAACTCAACTGGACCTAAGGTAAGACCTGGACCTGAACCCGAGGCTGGAAGATGGAAGACAGTTGGGGGGCTGCTGGAAGTTCCCTAGCCATGGAATCTGCACCAAAAACCCAACTGGACCTAGGCTAAGACCTGGACCTGAACCCGAGGATGGAAGATGGAAGGCAGTTGGGGGCCTGCTGGAAGTTCTCTGGCCATGGAATCTGGACCAAAAACCCAACTGGACCTGAACTAAGACCTGGACCTGCACCCCAGGCTGGAGGATGGAAGGCAGTTGGGGGGCTGCTGGAAATTCCCTGGGCCTGAATCTGACTAAAAATCTGAGGCAAACTGGCTACAAACCTGGCTTGAAACTGAACTGCTTAAACCCAAGGCTGGAGGACGGAAGGCAGTTGGGGTGTTGCTGGAAGTTCCCTGTATAGGTTGTCTCTAAGTGAAAGCTACCATCTTTTTCGATAAAGACTAAGCAACTTCATCTATACGATTTCTTAGATGCACTTAGAGCAATAAGTACTTGAGATTTAAGCAATTTGGTTACATTAAAAAGAATAACAATCCCTGGTTCAATAATTACATAGGACGTGTATTTGTCAACTATTATTTCAAAGCATGCAATGGCAAATCAGTTGTAGTCGCTGGTAAAAACAATAAGCAATGCAAAGAATTCTCGTTTCCTATAACATGTGATAAATTGTTTCATACATCGCATGCCTCTACAATTATTTTGAAAGAAGATCCACTCAACGTGCACCTAGAGCCTGCAATTCTATAACAGTAATTCTTTTACTTCGAAATACTGGAATATACTATGAAACGTAGTAGATTCCCATGATATATGAACTAATAAAATGTTAAAAAGTCGATCCTGTTACAGTTCTGCATTAGTGATTCCGCTGAAGTGCAAAAGCATACTGCTCTCCTACAAGTTGATGAGAGAGAGAGAGAGAGAGAGAGAGAGAGAGAGAGAGAGAGAGAGAGAGAGAGAGAGAGATGCCAAGCCTCCTGATTTCGGAGGAAGTTAAACAACGCCCTGACCTCCGGAAGCAGAGGCGCGTCTTCAGGAAGAACTTCGATCCAAACTTGAGCTAAGAGAGACCTTGACAAAGGTGTTCGAACCCACTTCAGCTCCTTCTGTGTACTCGGAAGTTAAGAACGACCAGACCAACTTTGGGCAAGTCGTTTGCACCCATTTGCTTCAAGCTAATATTTGACCTAGTGTACGTTTGTCCTTGCGCTGATTACTGTGCATTTGATGTTTTCTAATTTTTGTATTACCTAAAATATATTCTCTATATATATATATATATATATATATATATATATATATATATATATATATATATATATATATATATAAATATATATATATATATATATATATGTGTGTGTGTGTGTGTGTGTGTTTGGGGTAAAGTTGAAATGTTAAATGAAAACAACACGTTATTTCTACTTTCCAAAGTCGCCTCCTCCAGAGATGCTTCCCTGGCATTTTCAAATCCCTCACTATAATAATCATTCACAAATGTTAATTCCTGAAAACTGAGTATGCAATTACCATAACATTAACACACCTATTACGAAATATGCGCTTCCTGAATCTCACCTTTATGATGTCAGCAGACTAAAAAATTCTCTGTTTACTTTATCATTCCCTACTCCTGCAATTGTTCACCAAAGTCTGTGGAAATGATCGTACTTCTTGCCACAGTGTTTTACTGACTTCTCTTCCTAATGCTGCAGTTCTAAACCCCACTATCACAAGTCTGTTCTTCGGTCTATCCTAATTGACAGATTTATATCATAAGCAATTAGTTTTGCATATGACTCTATCCGTACCTCTTTTCTGTGTCAATTTTATTTCTATTTTCTTATATTCTGTTTCCTATACCTTATCGGCCAAGTTCCATTTTAATTTTTCTTCCTAAGGTTTGAGGCCCTCTCCTAACACGTCTCGCATTTAAAGCGTGGAATTCATAATGGAACAATCAGATTGCACGATGCAGTGAGTATTTAGGTTTTTCATCATAAGCAAATCCACTAAAGGAAAGTTTCCCCTCAGTGTTGGGTATCATTTGCCAAATCTTGAATCATTGTAACGACTGAGTGGGCCGTTATGCAGGTTCTTTAACATACCAGACGGGGCCACAGCGACTGACGGCAGATGCAACAAACAAAGTTGAGGGAAACAACAAAAACAATAAAATGAGCTTAAAATTAATTTATTTCAATATTTATATGAGTCAGGTCTTAAAAAGATAAAACCATAGGTACAAAAAAGCCAAAAGGCAGTATAAACAAAAATTTGTTAAATAAAACAATTAACTTTATAAACAAAAAGTAGCTAAAAAAAAAGGCAAAAATAAACAACAGCAGGCAGAAAAAAACAACATACGTCCTCCATCAGCACCAAGACAGCCCTCAGCTGTGCAACTGACAAAACCCACCAACCAGAAAACCCTGATGGAGATGTCAGGACAGCTTCACGCTGTCATCAAAGATGAGCAGCAGTGGTCACACGGGGACTACTCATGGTCACACTCCACCTTACGACGTGCTCCACTTAGGCGTGCTCCAATTTGTTGCTCAAAACGACCAACGCCGACCTAAAAACTGCTGCTGCTGCTGCCACTGCCGCTACTCTCGCCGCCCTACCAGACCCGACTGAAGCAAGAAAACGGCAGTTCACCGACGAAAAACATCAAAACAAAAACTTGAAGGTATGATTTAACGAGCGGGGAACCAGCAGTTCCCGCAAAACCATCACTTAATGACACTCCTCACTCAAATTAAAAAGAAAAAAAGAACTCCCCTCCAATGCCGTAATAACCCTGCCAGCTAAAACAGAGCCGCCCGATAACGACCTGAGGGCATTATGCAGGTTCTTTAACATATTGCCAAGACTGACGGCAGATTAGGAAAACAACAAAAACAATAAAATGAGCTTTAAAATTAATTTATTTACAATATTTATATGAGTCAGGTCTGTAAAAGATAAAAACCATATACAAAAACAGCACTAAACAAAACTTAAATAAACAATTAACTTTATAAACACTAAAAAAAAAGGAAAGGAAAAAAAATAAACATACGTC
>NC_089791.1:17223375-17233375 GCF_040412425.1 Macrobrachium rosenbergii
TAACCACAACCCATATGTATTTTGAAAGTGATGAAGAACATTAAAACTATTCATCAGCCACAGGTCACCTGACACTCCGAGGCAGGACAAACTTTCTTGCCTTCATGCAGGAGACGCAAGCCCTAACTGTAGCCCGAGAAGAGAGTCGATAGCGCTTTTACTCCCGACGGGCATGATGGAAACCAGGTGTTCGGTGACAAAAGTTTCCCGGACGGTGACGTCTCCTCATTAAGCCTCGAAGCGAAGGTACGAACGTGTTCGGCAACCTGGTTATTAAACGCGCATTATACGACTCAAAGTAATCCAGGAGATAATGAAGCCTACGGAGGATGCAGAACGAATGAAATCGTAAACCCGCCTTCAACAGGGTAAATGAGGTCTCACGAGTTATAAATGAAAAAAAAATACATGCTAAGAAAACGATGTTCAGAGGTGAAAAAGGCTAAATAAAATACAGGTTCTTGAAGTCTGTAAGCCTGTAGATTAATATACGTAGACCTTAGGGCATATTTATACATTAACAACTTAATTATGTTAATTTGTATGTCAGAAATATACATGAATAAAGATGCGTGTAGGCAAAATCAGATTTTCCCCAAATAAGTGGCTTCTTTCTGATTATTTAGTTACTATGAAAATAATTCTTCCAACAACAATGTGGCCAGTTTGAAAACCAAAGGTCCTCTCTGAACCTCGCTCTCAAGCTGACGAACAACTTGCTTTATGCTGCCCCAACTTCAAGTTGAGGGAAAACGCTGGACAATGATGTAAAAACAAACTCACGTCGTATTTGATAAGAAAAAACTCTCCAAGGCTGTTAATGTTTTGTTTTACTTCAACAAGGACATCAACGTAGCTTATATTTTCTTAATTCCCTTGCACATGGTAAGTTACAAATAATAATAATAATAATAATAATAATAATAATAATAATAATAATAATAATAATAATAATAATAATAATAGATTCACAATTTAGTGAAAAACAATCTGTGTAATTAAAATCCACAATTATATAGTAAATATATTACTATGCAAAATATGTAAAATAAATCAGAGCCTTCCGAACATTTGAACGGTGTTCCTCATCAGAGCACTGATGAGGAACACCGTTCAAGTGTTCGAAAGTCTCTGGTTTATTTAACATATTTTACATAGTAATATATTTACTATATAATTGTGAATTTTTATTACACAATAATAATAATAATAATAATAATAATAATAATATAATAATAATAATAATAATAATAATAATAATAATAATAATAATCTCCTTCATTACATCATGCTACTAAATTACACAGGCAAGATATCCCAAATCAGAAACGTGGGGGCTGCACTGATGAAGCCCTGTTATTGAATCCTATCATCAGTTGATGGTGAAATAATAGCCAATAACATGCTAGCTCCCTATAGGCCTATAGGCCATTGCCACTGCAGTGACATAGAGAGCATCACAGTACTTGTTAGTCAAACTCAAGAAAGAACGTGAATATGATGTCCATGAAAATTAAGAAATCCTGCGGTCAGTCATATGATTCATTAACAAAATTGTAAGATCGCCTCAAAATTATATATGAACCATTAGGCTTCATATCGAAACGTCTAATACCAGCGACTGGTTCACGAATGCCATTGCTTTCAAGTTTTTGAAATGGCAACTGCCAGGTTGCTTAAAAATGATTTAATTCAAAGATGATGGAATTTAAGTCCGGAAACAGTTAAACCAAAAAAAAAAAAAAAATTAACGGAATCATTCGTTATCATATCGGTGACGAGAAAAATGAAGAGTTTCCCATATTTAGTGCAAAAAGCAGAGCCATTAATCAAAATCCTTTAGCGTTCATATTATGAAAAAAGCCAATTCTAATACTGGTGGCATACATGTTATGGAAATCTCACCATTGCTATGGAAAATATTTCGGCAATATGTAATATGAATGGGCCTTCTTGTGAATCTACGATACATTACGATTGCCTTTATCTTTTTCAACCACACGATTGCGAGAGAACAATAAAATTAAGGAAAATGGCCAACTGCAAAAACAAGTATACATCCTAAGAATGCAACTGGAAATAGCCGCTAACAGCACTGTTTCTAGTAAAGAACAGAGAGGTTTTTATCGATAAGATTTACAGAATTTTTCCACATACGAGAAAAGACGGATGGCGGTTGTAAGAACAATCATTTCTAATCATGAAAATCATAGCTATGTTTGCAAGTAAAAATCACTGGCAGTGTATGGGCTGGCAGAAAACCACATAATTTTGAAAACTGTGGGTTTATAAAGTGGGAAAGGAAACGACAAAACTTTAGTCCATTACAAAAACCAAAAAATTAAAAACGCCTAAGACGAACCAAAGTGCCAAATCCACTTCTGGAGCGCCACTGGGAGTAAGCCTAATGCTCAGTCCATCTTTAATAGCAAAGGCTAATATTAACGGCAGAGTCGGTCCCCACTTAATCCTATCGGCGTCATCTCCTGATGTGAAACAAACGCCGAGGTGCCTATTGTTAATCCGGGGACCAGAAACTGCCGCAAGTTTGGGGAATGTCCGTTAATGAATGGCGGGATTTCGAATGAATTTACGGAACCATATTAGGAAATCATGCTACCGCCGACTCTGTTGCATTAATTGCATTCAAGGAGTACCGACAGAAATGCGCTAGGGGGACTTCTTTTTGTTTCATAGAGTGCCTTATTCGCATCTATAAGTGATATCACATTTCTCGTGCATATTTCGCTGAATAATTCTCACGGGTAAGGATAGGTGCATCTATATATGATTATGATATATTAGCGACTGATAAATAAGATGTAATAAATCTAGACGCTTTAAGCAGATACTGAATTTCCACAGATATGACCTGAATAATACCTATGAATATTAGACAGCTACAGCTACAGTTTCAGCAACTTTCGGAAAGCTGACAACCGTTAGTGTTCCAAGAACAGATTTCCGCACAGCTCACAGAAACAAAATGTTTTCCTAAATTTACGCTTTATGCAGCCAAAGTGCGAAAGGCAACGGTACTCTAATCCCTTTTCCTTGCCTCTCCGTCCTCAAAAATAAGACTGTAGGCTATGCTTACTCCTACTTATAAGTCGATGAATTATCCTTCATGCATGTATAAGTCATGATATCAATCATTTTTTTACGGCTAAAACCAGGTCCCCTGAAAATGTGGCTTTAGAGATATAAAAGCAGGCGTATAATAACGTATTCATACTTTGAAAGCAAAATCTATCATGATACTCAAATATTTCCACACCTTCACAACTGGTGATATGTGATGATGCCTTTTAGGAGAAGACAGAAGATTACAGGGATGGAGAAATATGCCGATTCATAGGTTGCTTTATTCCATACAACAAATAGGTATGTACAGAGAGGCTCTGCAAGGCGTGCAATTCGTGCCAAGAAGAGTGGGAAGAGATATAAGCATGCGCGAAGTGCAGACATGGTGGCTCGTGCGCATGCGCTTGCAACGGACTATATTTATGAAACACATAAAATGCATATATATACAGTATTATATACAGCAATCCACAACAACCGCGGCATCGTCCACCATGCCCCTCAAAAGAAGCATATAGCCTACTCCACGTATATTTGCCATGTAACTCATGCTTTCAGTATATTTGAGCCTTTTCTTCCATCACCCATACGATAACTTTTCTCTCGTCTATCTTATCCTCCTTTCTTTTTTTCACAAAATTCAATACGACCACAAGCCGGTGTTATGATGAATGAGAAGATATCCTACACACAATTATGCAACTCCATACAGAAAACATTCTCAGTTTTTCAACCATTAACCATCACTAAATGAATATAGTAAATACTCTGGTCCTGTCGTCAACATAAGATAATATCAGAAACCCTAGTATTTAAATAAAAAGAACTACCCACAGCTAAATAAAGAATCAAATTAGAAGTGAATGACTCAGATTAGCTGGTATCACTGCGAAGTAGAGAGAGAGAGAGAGAGAGAGAGAGATAAGACCTTGTTTGCAGACAGACAGCGCTTAGTAACCTTAAAACGGAAATGATATTAGCGATTCATGCCTGAGACGGGTAAATTATTAATAATCATACTTAAAAAAACTGTTTGGGGACAGAGGAGCCATGTAAAAAAGAGAGAGAGAGAAGAGAGAGGGATGAGGAGAGAGAGAGAGAGGGAGGATGGGTACAGTATACCGTCAGCTGACTTCTCTTTTTTAGGTAACAAAATTGCCTCTGACAAAAAGCATAGTATAGTTTGGATAAAAGGGGAGTTACGGAGTTTTTTCCTAATTTAATCAGCTGATGTGCTCGGGTAAGTGATAAGTAAATTTCTGAGAAAAAGTCGTACGAAGCCAGTGCAATCATTCCTTGCTGAAGAGGACATTTTGGTTTATAACGGGAAATCTCATCAGATACCCAAACTTAAACAAAAGATAACCCATTATATCAATAAAATTTACGTTTAAAGAGAGAGAGGAAGCGTTTAAAGAGAGAGAGAGAGAGAGAGAGAGTGGGGCAGGGGGAGGAGAGCAACATTCCACCTCACCCCACCCCATAAAACCAATTTGCTATAGCTGATGAACGATCGCCACTCACTACCATTTGTTATATCGCATGTCAATACTCAAAAGCGGAACTCTTTATGCGAATAAGCAATACATTAAACACCCGTTTCACCCAGATCATCCACAATATTTTCAGAACTTCAGCTACAATTTACGTAATTTATGGCCATGTAATTTGTGCCCTATCACATAATGATTCACCTAATTACTCTGCTAATTGGGGTGAAAAATTACTCTAAATACAAATACTGGGAACCCGGTGATCATTGTCATAGCACGACATTGTCATTATTCAAAAATCTATAAACAGTAACAGCAACATCGGCTCTTTGATACAGATTTTATCTCTTTAATGTATAGTTCAAAAAGTTTAGCAAAATTAAAAAGATGCCTGAATTATCTCTTCCAGTAACTCATATTTTTTTTTCTAGAATGAGTACATGAAGTTGCTTCATACTTGAAAAAAGGTAAAAAAAAACTGGTATCTGAGCGAGTATACACATATATTATATACATTTGAACAATAGCAGCGAAATGAGTTCGATGTTAAGAGATCCGTCGTTCGCACAGGCCTACCACCAGCAGCCGACTCGGTTATGAATGGGTACTAGTGGCTGCTGTTAGTCAAATAATAGGTATGGGACTAGCAACCTCATTTCTAAAAGCTTGTTGACAACGGGAAAAGGGAGTATTGTGAGGCGGATCCCAAATTACTAAAAACACAATACATATACCTGTATATAATTCACACATATATATATATATATATATATATATATATATATATATATACATATATTTCACATATATTACATATATTATATTATATTATATTATATATATATATATATATATATATATATATATATATATATAATATATGTATATATATATTTATATAATATTGTCAAGGTTCTATCAAAAGAATAACATATAAACAAGCAAAATTAAAATACTGAGTTGCATGAAAAACCTACAAAGCTTTTACTACAACATATTATACAAAATTTTACATCCACAGCTATATTCCCATTTATAACGTTACCAACAAATAAACGATAACAAGCTATCAAAGTACATTGCCCAATATCCAAATCAATAATATCATATATATATATATATATATATATATATATATATAATATATATAATATACATATATATATATATATATATATATTACATATCTATGTATATATATATGTATATATGTATGTATATGTATATATATATATATACATATATGTATATATATATATATATATATATATATATATAAACAAAATCCACGAATGAAAGGGGGAAACAATGGGTACTGCAGGCTGTCGACTTCTTGTCCTTACTCAGCTAATAAGTCTATGGAAAATAGCTTTTTAAATCAACAAATTGCAATAGTTTGTTTTATTGCATGAATATGTTACATGGAACTTAAAGCACCATTTCCAAAATGGGACAAATTCGGCCATTTTGAAATAGTGAAATTCACACTTTTAGTCTGTCTGGAGGATGCATTTTTCAATATTTTCCGTTTTCTCCCAAAACGGTGCATCGCAAAGGTAAGAGGAATAGATATATAAAAAAATAGAAATTAAATTCTACATTTGTTTGTCTCTATACGTTGTTGCGCTAAACAGAAAGTTTCTGAGCAAACAAGCCCGGAACTAGAAAGCACGTTTTGGAAAAAACTGAAAAATTCAATTTTGTACTCACATTTCGTTCAATATCTCCTAAACTAATAAATTAATTTCTCGGCAAAATGCCACAGAGCTGGTCTTATAGAGTGAAGATTTATCATTATATTGGCGTATTTGTTTTCCTGTATATCCAAATATTTTGCACAACAAACACACACAAGTAAATAAACCCAAATTCAATTTTCAAGAAAATATATTAAAATAGGGGAACAGTAAGCTATTTTGCAATAGTTTGTTCTATTGCATGAGTGTGTTGTTTGGACACTTAGAAATATCACAGTAAAAAAAAAAAGGACAAATTCAGCATAATTCCAAATTCAAAATGGCGCCCATTCCCATTGACTGAGCTGAAATATCTCCTCTGGTATCCACTTTTAATACATAAATATATAGATTACTAAAAGGAACATGATCTCAAGGAATTCATTTCAGGCATCAGATCTGACCCATGACCTCTGTGGGTCCTAGGTCAAATTTCAGCTGCACTTAATATAAAAAAATAATAATAAACATATTTTGGTAATTGATTTGGGTTATACACTGATTATACCAACCATGTAGCCTACAAGAATAACTATGAAATAAAATAAATATCTTGGAAACTGATTTGGGATTATACATTGATTGTAATAATTATATACAAGATTACCTAAAATGAAAAACAGTAACAGAGTAATTGAATCTTTGAGGTATTTAAAAAATAATAGAAAAAATCTACAATAATTCTGCCTCAAAAGAACATGCACAAACTAGATTAGTCATGTTCCAGTGTCTTCATCTATTAATGTGTTAACACAAGTGCTTTTGCTCACAAAAACTCTGTACAGTATAACCCATGGTTTTTTGCATGAACAGTGCTGAGTGTCACAAAAGGCCCTTGCATTTGCATCTGATTACTTTTAGTAAGGCATCAGGGCAGGGGCTGTTGTCCATCGTGCAAGGAATTAGTTTTTTCTATCTCTCTTCCATCCCCAATTACCAGGTTTAATATTATTATTTCTAGCCAGACTTGTGTTTGATAATAAACAAAGGAATGAGTGATATTTAGCTGCATCACTAGTAGGTGGCAGGTCTTTAACATCAACACTTCTCAAACTCTTGATGACTTTGCCCTGAAACTTTTTCTTTCTCAGCTCATTAAGAGATGCACAATCACTGCCTAGAGCTGTAGACATGAATAGGTGCTTTTTCCTGCCTTTTATTTCCTCATGAGTGGACTTGTCAGATAAGAATGGTACTGCACACTCCACGAGGACATTCTGTTTTTCAACACAACTCTTTTCTATGTTGTTCATTTTGATGTGGTATCACATCACACAGAGAGCACGTGCATGAATGGCAAATACCTACAGCATTCTTCTTCAAGTTGTGAACTAATTTTTCTTATGTTCCAAATGGGGTGCTTCATGTTGGAATTTTGTGATACCATGAATAGGGCTGACTGTTAGGCTTCATGTGATGACAGAGTAGCACCAATATGTCAGTATCCCCTGCTATGACATATGTTACCTTGCTAGCTGCCTTGTTAACTGCCTCCTGCACTATCAGAAGATCTGCATCTACCTCTGTATGCTTTGTGGATACCCCATGCTCCTCCAGAGTTTCAGACAGGAAGTCAATAAATCTCTATTTATTTTTCTGATTTGCTAGAAATGACGCCTTATTTTCAAAGGTAAAGAATTGAGTCGCAAGGCCTTGGAGTATTCGTTTGTTTCCCTTTCCTTCGTGGATTTTGTCTTTATTTATATATTCATCACGTTCCGTATTTTTGTGATTCAGTTTATATATATATTATATATATATATATATATATATATATATATATACAGCTATATATATATATATACAGTATGTATATATATATATATATATATATATATATATATATATATATATATATATATATATACAGTATATGTATATATATATATATATATATATAATCTACAAGTGCTGTATATAATTACAAATACAGAGAAGCCTCTCTACACAGTGCTTGAGGCAGAAGCTAGGCAAAACAGCAGTTATAGAAAAAACCAAAGCAAAAGAAGATTTTCTTGCAGAAGTGAGGGTGGAGTAAGAAGAGGGATAGTAGGAGTTACAAGGTACGGAATTCATGTATACTAAAACACTGAACACTATATCTTGAGAGCACTTTCATACTTGTGACAGTATAGAGTAAATTGTTATTTAGATTGAATACTTACATTATATTCGTAGATCTATTCATACGGAGGAACGTTGGCAATTGACAATATATATATATATGTGTGTGTGTGTGTGTGTGTGTGTGTGTGTATATATATATATATATATATAATATATATATATATATATATATATATATATATATATATATATATGTATACACAGTGTATGTGTATACATATATATACATATATATATTTATTTATATATTTATATACATATAATATATACAGTATATGTATATATACATATATATATATATTACAATCTGAAACCTATTTGTCATCATCAATAAATCTACCGGTCATACAAAGAACGAACCTCTCAATTTCCTAACTCGTTGTCTCTTCCTTCCTCCTAATACTTTTGAATTGCACTATTTTTTCGTAAGCATGCAGTCCTCCATTCTTTGCATGTGATCGAAACAGGTTAAAAAACTCTGGTCCATCCAATCATCTATTTTAACCACTTTACCACTACTATGGTACCTCTGAATCACTCATACTTTGAATTCTCCTTATGCCACATATATAACGCAAACATGTCATCTCTTTCATTTAGATTCAGAATTCACATTTAACCTCCATTAAGAAGACTTGCCTCAAAAATCCCTTCAGGCATTGCAACCTTGGCTTCCACAGATACTCCAAGATTCTTGCCAATCTTTTCCACAAACCCTGTTGCCTTCTTTGTTTTATCTGTTTTCTCAGTTCAACTTTTTTTTCATGGCACTGCCTTCATTCATCCACCATCCATCTCATTAGTTTCCATTTGCCTTCCATTTACCCTCACAACCTTACACTTCCTCACATTTACTCTCAAGTTCTCTTCCTGAAAATGATTTTAAACTTTTTCACTAGCCTTTGCAAAAGTCATTCGTATAAACACTCGCTTGATAACGAACATCTTGTCCCACAACTTCTAACCTCACTCGTTCCACTTATGTATCAAAACAACCACAATTTTGCATCAGCCCATTTTAGCAGCAAGCTAGTCACTCTCGATTTTAAACTTTAACAAGTGTTTCACTTCTGTCATAAAAACTCTTTATCAATCTGCCAAACTTATCCTTACCATATATCCCCAGGATCTCAACATGCCATTCTATCAATCCTATCATAATCTTTATCTGCTTTCACGTAACCTGCATACTTTCAAACTTATAACATAACTGTTCCATAACAAACACTTGATCTACACACCGTCTTCCTTGTCAACACTCACATCGTTCTTCCATTATTAACCCCTCTCATTTAGAATTCTATTTTTAACCTTCCCAAGAATACTAAACATGGCCATGCCCCTAAATATATATATATACATACATATACTAGCTGACCAACCCGGCGCTGCCCGGGAAAACTCTGAATGACAACCGATAAACTCTCTCTCTCTCTCTCTCTCTCTCTCTCTCTCTCTCTCTCTCTCTCTCTCTCTCTCTCTCTCCAAATCTCCCTCACTCTTTCCCTCTTTCTCCTCCCTAACACCCCTCTACTCTCTCTCTCGCTCTTTCTCTCCTCC
>NC_089791.1:17235875-17243375 GCF_040412425.1 Macrobrachium rosenbergii
CCACCACCCCATTCCCATCCCCCTCTCTCTCTCCTCTCCCCCTTCTCTCTCTCTCTCTCTCTCTCTCTCTCTCTCTCTCTCTCACACAAGCTGGCTAATTTACTACATAAAGTATCTAGGAATTTTATAAAAAGACCATACTGAATATATCTGCTTTCATCACAGTAGAAAAATATATAACTGTCCTTATAGTGTAAGTGTTTACATCAATGAACACGTGCTCAAACACACATACGTATGTGTGTATGCACGAATCTTTGGATACACGTAAATAGATTAATTATGTCTAAAAGATGTAAGTAATAACAGACAGTTGTACGTTGCCATTTGACTTCAAGAGTTTAATATGTGATGAAAAGGTCCGCTAGCACGACTTCGATAGTGCACTTCTTCCATAAAGTATCAATTAGCCATATATCACATTTCTGCAGAGAGTAACAATGCAAACCAAGCGTTAATTTTCATAATCTGCTTCTTAAGCAATAGAAAGTGCTGCATCTAAACAGGTTAATAGAAATCAAAGCGATGAAAATATAAGCCAGAAGAGTTTTGTTTCACATTTCAGCCAGTCAGATTTTAAATCGACAAACTTTAAGGTTAGCGCATTCTACCCAAATCGGACCAAATTAACACTAATTGTCCATGCGTATGAAATTAGGATACAATATTTACCATCTTTATACAAATTTAACACCTTGCGCACATGATAAGCGAAGATTTATATTTTATGCAGATTCCCCATTTACAGAACTTACACATGACATCACCACCTTCATTCAACGGCTTAAAGCAAAGGAGAAAAAAGGCGTCGCAATAGAACAGACTCCATCAACTGTTACTTCTCGGACATGAATCTGCGACATCCACTGCAACTTGAAGTAGTAAACAACTCATGAGGAGGTTCATTAGGTAAGAAAACGCTGGAATTATTTCGGGACGCTGACTGGGAATGTTTATGCGAAGCAAACACCCCTGGGGCTTCATTTCCGTGGAAGTTATAGAAAAAAATTTTCTTCTGTAATCCCAAAATTAATAATAGTTTTCATTTCCTTTGAATTATCATATATGTATGTATGTACACGTGAATATATATATATATATATATATATATATATATATATATATGTATATATATATACACAGTGTATATATATATACTTTATATATATACATACATATATATACATATATATATTATATATACATAAATTTATATACATATAAAAAAAAAATATATATATATATATATATATATATATATATATAAAATAAATATATATACATATAATTTATACTTATATATACACATAAAATATGTATAAATTTATATAATACATATATACATATGTATAAATATATATATGTATATTTATATACACAGTCTATATATAATGTATACATGAAACGCTATTCCCGATTTCTGGTAGCTCCAGCGGCAATGTTTAATTGGAATGTATGTCTAAGCGTATACACATCTAGCCTAACCTAATTGACCAAACGGATACCTCTGCGGCTATGCCGATAGGGACCACGGCTTATATCATGAGCAAGATATCTAATCCAGTTTGAGAAAACCCCACCAGCAGCAACATATATTATTATTTCTATAAGAGGACAGGAAGAACGATGGGGAGAAGGAATAAGAATCATGCCTCTTCAAGCAAAAAATTAAATATACTACTACATTAGTCGCTTTCTTGTCAGAGTCTACAGTTCCTCATTGGACGGGTGGGTATCGTTCTCAGCTAGCACTCTGCTGGCCCCTCTTTCGATTCTTCGACTGGTCAATGAAGAATTAGAGGAATTTATTTCTGGTAATAGAAATTCATTTCTCGTTATAATGTGGTTCTGATTCCACAATAAGCTGGAGGTCCTGTTACGTGGCTAGGTAACCAACTGGGTTTCTCAGCCACGTAAAATAAATCTAATCCTTCTGGTTCCAGCTTCTGGAAAGAGAGCTGTTAATCAGCTCAGTGGTCTGGTTAAACTAAGGTATACATACATGCCAGAGTCTACTGTGACAAACGACGAATCTAAATTATTATTACCGAAAGATTTGGGTGTAATTCTTCGCCGATATCAGTTAAGTCAATCGAAAGTTTCCCACTAAAATCGAAGCACCGAAAAGACGGGAATGATACCAGAGACCTCATCACATTGATTACCTAAAATGTCCTTACGTAAGACAGAACGAAAGAGAGGCTATACTTTTCTCAGACCATCTCCTGACTCAGTCAAAGAACCGAAATTGGGGTTCCGAGTAAAACTCCAAATGTCTTGTGTGCTACGAAGAAGTGAAGGGCAATCCTCATTTTCCTAAGATGAATGTAGACCAATAAAAATGCAAGTTATTTCTTCCACAGCCTCAGCAATTCTGTCCGACCTTAAACATAGTACTTCGTTTTCAAGAACAGTATAATGGCGTACAAAAAATGAAAATTACTATTATCAGTGTCAACACACATTATATATATACATATATATATAAAATATGTATTTATACATACATATTATATATACATATTCATATATAGAAACATATATACATATATATAAATTATATATATAATATATATAACTATAAATAATTATATACATATACATATGCTGGTGAATGTTGGCAGTAAGTTTTTCCTTTATGCAAATGTCGTTAAATATGACAGAAGTTGCAGTTTATTAGTTTCTTACTAATGTTCTTCGATTTTCCTTATTATCTTCCTCTGTTCTTCAGGCAACTGATGGAGTAAAGCACCAAAGTTCATTTTGATGGACGTTTTATTGGTTAGGACGTTTCGTCTCTTCTAGACATCTTCTGCCAAATGAGTGTTTACAAGGAAATTCACATATATATAACATTCTTTCAAATGGAACACTTGTCAAAAATATAACTATTCGATGGTTAAAATCAATATTCGGCAGTTAGCGTTTTGAAATTAACAGTTAAAACATATAGGTTTTGTTACTAAACTTGTTTACAATCAACGGCCTGTTGACAATTACCAGAATTGCTATTTAGGTATTTACATACTTAGAAACAACCAGATGAAAATAAATAGCTGAAAATAGACGGTCAACAAAGAATCGTTAAAGAGACATTCAAACTGTATATGTAAAATTAATAGAGTAATTACACACGTAAAAGTATAAGTAAAATGTAAATACAAAGTTATCAATATCAGGATAGAACAAGATAAAACATGACAAATATAAAGTTAACTAAAATATTTGCATAGGTCCAACATTGACGACACATCTTTAGTTCTGCTGCATTTCTTCTCCTTCAACGATCGGAAGGTAGAATTATTACGTTGATTCCTAGCACGTTTAGGGGAGGCTTATGAATATTTATGTATATTGCCTCAAGGTATTTTTAGCCTTTAGCATCAGCAACGCTGTCAATAATTTCAGTGTTGGCTTGAGCATTTCCGGTTAGACCCGCATCGTGTGTGTCTCTCGTGTGATTTTTAATACTACCATTTTGCAAATGCATAGTAAGTCTTCTTGATAGTGAAGTTGTATTATTTCAATATAAAAATATTTCGCGACTTGCAGTTCGTGATTTGACATGTATACTTGTATACTACGTTACACTTATCAAGAGAGCGCTTCTTGTTGTGGGAGTTATTCTTTATGATCAGGTTGGCAGTTCTAAAGTTCTATAGTATATCTGCAGGTCAATTTTAGTATTTTCCTCTATCGGTATTACTCCTCGTCCTACAATTTCTCGAAGTACTTTCGTCGGTCTTGTAAGCAGTGCTCATATAATTCCTGTAATATAATTCTAAGAACGTTCTCTCTTTCTCCCTTTTTCCTTCGGATGCAAAAAACTATCCATTTTCTTCCTGATGACTTCTTGGATATCGCGTTATTTGAGTACCCGTTGTTTACAAGAACCTGAGCGCATCTTTCCAGTTCGGTGTGTAAATGAAGTCCACGAACTACAATGAGTAAATGCTCTATGGATATAAGCATTAATTACACTTTTCATGTATTTTGCTGAGCTTCACTATTTGCATTGAGACACATTCCGTATTAGTTTCCTTTGTGTAGACGGTCGTCCGAAATTCGTCTTGAGCAGCTGTTACCATCACATCCAGGAATGGCAGGGGAACCGTTGTTATTTATCTCGCAGTAAATCGAAGGCATATATGTGTGTGTGTGTAAGAGAGAGAGAGAGAGAGAGAGAGAGAGAGAGAGAGAGAGAGAGAGAGAGAGAGAGAGAGAGAGAGAGAGGTAATACATACAATAGGCAGAATTTTTACACCGACGGTGTCTCTAAAAGAGTTCCCCGCCCTGATGTAGCGAGTGCTTTTGAAAGCCGGATAAAAGGGAAACACGACGAGCGTTGGGACTCAGCACGAACCTGAAATCATTCTGAACGCTTTGCAAAAGCGCAGACACGTAACCTTTCATCCTTGCTTTGAATATATTCATTCCTTTCCAGGTAGGCCAAGACTACATACTGTATACATAAGCATATACACGTAAATAAAACTGAGACTGAAACATTCTTCATTTCTTGTAGGATTTTGCTTTCCTTTGGTAAAAAGTAAATAGCAAACATAACAAATAACAAATGAAAAATGCGCCGAAGTTTCGTCGGTGCAATCAAGTTTTCTGTCCAGCGTGTAATGCTGTATGAAACGCCTCAGCCACGGCCCGTGAAGCTCTCAGCCGTGGCACATGAAAATTTCAGCCACAGCCCTGTGGTGGCCTGTGTCCTTGGCACCTACAGCGGTGCCAATCGCACAATCATGGCTAAATTTAACCTTAAATCAAATAAAAACTACTGAGGCTAGAGGGCTGCAATTTGGTAGGTTTGGTGATTGGAGGGTGGATAATCAACATACCAATCAATTTGCAGCCCTCGAGCCTCAGTAGTTTTTAAGATCTGAGGACAGACGGACAGACGAAAAGCCACCTCAATAATTTTCTTTTACAGAAAACTAAACATTGTTTTATAATTTTTCAGATTAAGCTAGACACCCTGCGAGTTAATCCAGAGCCCCTTTAACGATACACACTTAGGAAATCGAATTCTAACGACAATCACATCATTCGAACCTATCTAAAACCGGCCACAAAATCCGGATAAAACAGACTCGGTCAGAGTTCCGGTGGGAAAAAACGAGCGACAAATATTGAAAAGTGTCACCACGGTCAGTCGGAAAAAGAGAGGAGGGAAAAAAAAAAAGCCAGGACATAGCAAACATTGTACACAGCGAATTTAATTGTTAATAGATGGGGGACGATCGAGTGTTGACTTTAATCTGATTGGAACTGTTTTTTGTCTTTTTATCGGTGAATGTACATCTACGTCTCACACATTTTGCTGCATTTCCGGCGTCCAAAATTCTAGTGTTAGTAAAATAGATTCTCCCTCTCTCTCTCTCCCTCTCTCTCTCTCTCTCTCTCTCTCTCTCTCTGTGAGATATAGATGAATGTAGTACTACCATTATAAAAGTAAAACCAAAGTAGGAGACAACACGAACAATAATAAAAATTAAGTAAAAAACAATGATGGTAACAGAGAGGATGACGATGATGATGACTGTGATGAGCTGTTACTGCTCGCACAAAAAAAAAAAAAACTGGCTTTCATATTTCCCGAAGACGCTTCAAAAGTGGCGATAGCTCGTACGTGATTTGGTGGCCGTCTTCGTTTAATTAGTCCCGTCCAATTATCATAAACTAAGACACCATCGAGTCCAAGGGTCACGAGCTTCTACTAAAGGATGGGAAGCCCCGCTAAGGAAAGCCATTTTAATTCCCACCTGCGCCGAAATTTGGGATGCTTTATATTTTTGCATTTGAAATTTGAGTTGGGGACTTTTCATGAAATACGCGAATTGAAAATCTTATGTTTATTAAGTGTATCTAAAGGCTTCTGAATTCGGGTTTGGAATAAACAAATACAACACCATGTGAAATTCACAAGTTTACGGAATCAGCGTCTATTGCGTGGAGAGTATGTATGTATGTATGTACGTATGTATGTATGTATATATATTTATTTATTTAATTATTTATATATATGTATATATAAATATATATATTCATATATATAGTTGAATAAAAATATATATACATAATTAAATCATTATATATATATATATATATATATATATATATATATATATACACATACACACATACATACATACATACTCTCCACGCAACTGACATAGATTCATAAACATGAATTTTTTCACACACACACACACACATTGCATGGCACACACAAACACACATATATACTGTATATTATATATATATATATATATATATATATATATATATATATATATATATATATATATATATATATATATATATATATATATATATATATATATATATATATATATATATATGTGTGTGTATATATGTATATGTGTGTGTGTGTGTTTGTGTGTGTTTTATGACTGCACATACGAAAATATAAAAAAGGAAAGGAGCAACTATGGACAAAACTCGTTATGAATCAAATTACCGTGTCTGCCTGAATTTCAATCTAGACATGACTGTGTATTCCATTTATCATTCTACAGCAACGGAAGTAATAAATGCTTTCATGCCATCGCTGTTATTTGTCGTCTTACGAACGTGTAAATAACAATGACGGACACCCAATACGAGAAGAACCAAAACGCAGGGAGTCGAAAATCCCAATAAATTCAGAGGAAACGACCCTTACGGGCGCCGTTCCCGACGTTCCCTGTTTTCCGGATCCGTTATCCGTTGGTTTCAATCACTGCTCGCGAGGGTGACCCCTTAAATCCATCAACCCTGGTCCGTGTAAACAAACAGGAGGACGGAGGGGGACATCAAGGTCGTCTATGGGATGGGCGGGCTAATATCTCTCGACGACTTCAATCGGTTCTTGGGGAGATGATTTCTATCAATATTTACCGTCGTCATTAATAAGGAGGTTGCGACATTTAAGCTGTCCCATAATTCACATAATAATTCTCAACGTATGATGTTGCTGTAACTGTCTTAATCACAAAAGAGAGCATTATTTCAACTCTGGCTTCCAACTGGTTCCTAGATGAAAATGTGAGATGAACCGGGACGTTATGTACCGTAAAAAGAAATGAAAAAAATGCCAACCTATCTTTTCACAGCCGATTTTTTAAATCTTAAGGCTCTGGCAAATTAAGATGGTTAAAATTTAGCAATTAACGAAAACCAGTTTGGTTCATGCAACAACAGATAAGTTATTGCACTTAAATACGCTGGGGTAGGTAACAAAAGAGAAGAAGTTAAGTATACCTTAGTTTTACCAGACCACTGAGCTGATTAACAGCTCTCCTAGGGCTGGCCCGAAGGATTAGACTTATTTTACGTGGCTAAGAACCAATTGGTTACTTAGCAAAGACTCGGGTTACTTGTACAGAAACGATTAATTTGGTACGAAAATTAAATAATTACAACTAATTGCTGTCTTTAACCGAAAGTGAAATGCAGCTTTAATCCTGGCTATACTTAAAAAAAAAA
>NC_089791.1:17250875-17268375 GCF_040412425.1 Macrobrachium rosenbergii
TTGTCCATTTGTTTTCCCTTTTAGCGGGTAAAATCCATAACCAGGAATGGCAAAGGAAAAGGTATGAATTTTCCTACATGCACACCAAAGAACATACACTTAAACTTGTGTGATTCTGCGTATGCTAAAACGACAAGTACAGAAAGTCTAAATACATGTATATATATATATATATATATATATATATATATATATATATATATATATATATATTATATATATATATATGTGTGTGTTATATATTGTATGTTATATATTGTATGTATATATAAATATATATATATATATATATATATATATATATATATATATATATATATATATATATATATATATATATATGAATACACACACTGGCAAGACCCAATGGAAAAAATAAGAGGCATATGTACCTAGCGCTTTTGCATATTCAATATACACTTCATCAAAGTACAGTAGGCCTACCCTGAAGAAGTGTATGTTAAATAAACGAGCGCGGTAGGCACTTACGCTTTTTATTATTTCCTTCTGGCCCTTGCAGTACATTCACTCACGTGATCGTTGTGACGGCACAGCATATACATATATACATACATTATGTAAATACATATACATGCATATATATACATACATACACACGTATGTATGTATGTATGTATGTATGTATGTATATGTATATGTATGTATATATATATATATACTGTATATATATATATATATATATATATATATATATATATATATATATATATCAGTATGTGAATATATTTGGGTAAATGTAAATTATTTAATACCGTAGGTAGTGGCAGCTTACCTTCAACTCCATAGATCCAAACGTCCTTCACCCAAAACGTTGGAAGGCACCTGAGGAATAATAAGCATAAGCATTAAAAGAATTCTCAGAAATGGTCTACAAGAAAAACGTTATAAAACCGTAAAATGTTTAAACTTGAGAATATAATAAACGCCACAGACATAAGAAAAATATAGTTGCAATATCATGCGGTAAGGAAATTGGAAAATTATTATCGTTCACCTTCAATATTCTCAAAAAACTTCGTTTTACCTCATTTCTTTTTGGTACCTAGAGATACAGTCGAAGATAGTATATGATTGCTGAACGCAGAAAGAAAAATTATAGAACGCATCTACGATACTAGATAACTTATAATAATCCTTTCTTCGTTAATACAACGCCAAACAGTTTCAAAGCCTATGAAAGGTCATGAAAGATTTTTCACTCGTCTATGCAGTGTATACCAAACCCTGTCTGATGAACTTTCTCTTATAGCAGCCTACGAGGCTTGCTGATTAACAAGGAATTCACTTGAATCTTAAAGCTTTTCATTATATAGCGAGTGTTTTTTCACTACAATTCATGTATGTGTTTTAACAAAGATTTGTTACGGGTCACGGATAAATTGTATAGTGTGTGTTGACAGAGACTGGCCTAATCTTACGATGTCATCCTACTCTCATTTTCCATAACAAACATGAAACAATTTAACAAAGGTCAACAGAGCGAATCATTATTCCACCAATTATTTCTCTTTTATACACAAATTATGAATTAATCGACATAACCGGAAACTCCATCCAGCCAAATATTCAGCCATAATGAACCTTTCATTATCAATTTAAACTGATAAACTCTATTTTCCAGTAACAGTTGACACGTTTCATAGGCTTCAGTGACCTGTACTGTTGACGCAAACTTTTGGTATTCGGAACAAACTTTAAAAATGTCTTGTTTGCAATTTAATTTGTTTGCTTATTATTCTCCTGTAAAATTAAACTTTCTAAACCACAAATATAATAAAAATAAAACAAATAATAATCAGCATTATCAGCAAACTGATTTAAAGTAGGAAAATTTGATGACGAAAACATTTTTTCATAAACAGAAATAAAGTCGACCTGGAAATTAGCAACGCACAATATAACAAATTAGAACGAAAACTATAAACGACGCTGAACTTGATCATCGAAATATTACTAAGACCAGGTTACATGTCCTTTACTCATTATTTATATAAGGTAATCTGATTTGGGTTACAACTTGATTTAAGCAGTTTTTCGCTAGAGCACATTCATGACTGCACGTCATTTAAAAACCGGTTTTTATTAAAGCTCATTAACCATGAAGCACCGTTTCCCAACACTGGGGTCGCGACCCCCAATGGGGTTGCCAAGCATTTTTTCTGGGGTCGCCAAGCACTCACAAGTCTCACAACATCAAAATATATGAATTTCATACAATAAGATGTTTTCAGCATATGTTGTATTTCTATGTTGCCATAGTTATAGAGTATATTACTGCTGATTATGCATCAAAATTTTTTCTTGGGTATTATAATTTTAATGCAACTGTCCTGACCACCAATGCTGTCTCAAAGTATTTATAAGCAACTTTGCTGGCTTCATAAATCTACTAATGTATAATATTTATATACAGAAAATTTTAATAATGTATGTTTAATGCTGTTGTCCCCAGTGGGGTCGCAGTTGTGGCTGGAGGAGCGTGACTGGGGTCACCTGCTAAAAAGGTTGGGAACCACTGTCATAAACCAACGTTTTGAAAGGTTCTGAGATAGTTTCTCGATCAGTATATGTTCTAAATAGTCTTTTCATTCGTGTATGAGGAAATGCATTACTTACATAATAATCTGGAAAAATAACAAGGTTTTGTCTTACACTACGGTATTTATTTGGTGAGTTTCATATCACCATACCCCAGATCCCAGAGGATGATATTTGAGACATACTGACAGGCTATATGGCTTTCCTCGCTGGTCACCAATCCAAGTACTGACCACTCAATTCTGCAGAACAGGCTGTGTAGCGTCCATGTCACTCTGTTTGCGCATGGCCTACATTAAAATTTTCTGCCAAACAAAGTTATAAGGCTGCTGTTTTACTCCAGCATGCATTTTAGTTGTCCAGACGTAAGTTTCTCTCTCTCTCTCTCTCTCTCTCTCTCTCTCTCTCTCTCTCTCTCTCTCTCTCTCTCTCTCTCATATTCTTAAGGAATTCACGGTGTCTGTAAAGTGATGACTTTCATCTGCTTACCTTTTCCTCAACAAATGTGGTTTTCGCCTAATTCACGGTACCATGAAATTGTGTAAATGTACTGACCTGTTATATGAATGAAAATGTAGCTTCTCGACTGTTATGAAAATTGCAAGGAGAATGGCAGGTCTTAGCAACTCTATCGTAAGACTTGCTGATAAAGGAAAAGCTGGCACCTAGGGAGTATAGGTTACACAGACACACACACACGCACACACACACACACGTGAGGTACGGTGATATGAAACTCACCAAATACCGTAGCGTAAGACAAAACCTTATTATTTTCACTGATTATTACGTAAGTATTGCACTTCCTCATACACGAATGAAAAGACTATTTTGAACATACACTCATCGAGAAACTACCTCAGAACTTTTCAAAAAGTTGGTTTATGAGGACTGAGCTTTAATATAAACCGGTTTTTAAATGACGTGCAGTCATGAATGTGCTCCAGCGAAAAACTAATTAAATCAAGTTGTAACCCAAATCAGATTAGCTTACATAAATAATGAGTAAAGGACATGTAGCCTTGTGTTAGTAATATTTCGATGATCAAGTTCAGTGTCGTTTTACATGTATATATATATATATATATATATATATATATATATATATATATATATATATATATATATATAATATAAAATATGTGTGTGTATATATGTGACTTTATCACATCACCGTGATTCATATCATATACAATCAGTAAGCTACAAACGTCCTTTAATATCCAATTGCTCTACCTCGGAAATAACATATTTTCATATATGTTAACGAGGGGGAATTTTTAGTTGATAAGAAGTTCGTCGTCCCGTGGGCTCGAACCAGCGAAGGACAAGAACAGTGGACGCCTTAAACCACGCGGCTATGTGTGTGTGTGTGTGTGTGTGTGTGTGTGTGTGTGTGTGTGTGTGTACTCGAGTGAATAGCGTTTGGTATCTGTTACCAGGTCTGAAAAAGCTGTTATTGTGTTTACTACTGACCTAACTTACAACTAACTCCAAACGCAAGAAAACGCACGTTTCTCATATCAGGAAAGTCCTTCCTCAAACCGTGATAGGTATAAATGTCTTTATGTTTCCTACTGGTTATTTTACTGGGCTCGTTTGAGGAATATGTGCGATTTACGCAACATCAAATTACACAAGTATATGTGGTGTGCAACACGCTAATTGTATTCCGGACTCCAACTCCCCTTTATATTATATATTAAATTTTCGTCGAGTATATAGTTACCGACGATAATGCTGAATTAATAACTGACATTCAACTATACGGTTCCGCAACATTATGCAATTGAGACTTGTTTGCTTCGTTTGAAAACGACGTTTGCCTTATGCAAAATTGTAACACTTCAACTGCACACATTTTCCCTAAACAGAAATTAGAAACATGTTTAGTTGGTAATTGATCAAACATCGTTAAAGAACTATCAAAGGTTTAAAGTTTGTGACAGGTCAATGGAGTGAATTATGAATAAACTTAAAATTCACATCAGTGGGTTAATGATGAAAAAGTTATTTTCACACGAGTAAACATTGAAGTTTTTATTTACTGAATAAACTTAAAATTCACATCAGTGGGTTAATGATGAAAGAAAATGCTGTAGTGATTTTCTCAGCAGCTGTTCTGATCAATAACAGGTAACGATTTGACGATTTAATTCTGCAAAAATATAATTGTTGGGAAAAGTATTTTTTAAAGTAAACAAATCTGGCATATTTACCTTCTAATTTTTACATCAACCTGTCTTTTCAACAACAATTATTTTTATAACTCATACTTACCAAAGCCATCTGTTTCTTAAAATAATCACTGACGATAACAATAATATCGCAAGCAGGCAATAGTGGCAATTAGGCCTTATATTTAATAACTCCAACCGTCTGTGATATTGCTTCGCTTCCTATGTTATTGCAGAAACGTTGGTGCAGTCTCTGATGACAGTTACTATTTTTCATTTTGTATTCCCACAGAAATGTGAATTGAATTCATCCGTTACTTCCCGTTTCTTCTGGCTTGTTGCTTATGTCAATGAGATGATCAATCATCCAGTCACCTCGAATCATATTAACGAGGGAAGCAATAGCTATGATTAGACGGCTCACCCACTAGCCTGTTAGGATAACCTATTATTACTAGTACATCACTGCCATTGTATTAATTAAGGCCGGTGTACCTACGCGTAGATGTGAAGATTCATAACTAGACCTAGATCTACATTTGATATGGAATAGACATTGCTCAAACCTTTGTTGCTTCTTTATATCATTATCATCATCAAATCACCATCATTATCGAGACACTTTCTTCTTTACTAGTCTTAAACGCCTCTACGACATCATCATACCATTACCATCGACATTAGCACTGGAAGCTAGCTAGCCTAGTTTTTTTTTTTTAATAGTCTGGCTCAACGCTAGGCCTACAACTAAGATTCACTGGTTGCTACCTTGCATCGGAAATTGCTGATAAAATTGCTCTACAACTTGAAAATGTCTTCATAATCACCACTAACATTACAACTCGACCATTCACGGTCCTTTATACTTTCATCTCATCAGCAGGAGGAGATCAACACTGGAAACATGATCTAGCCCTCTTTTCTCTAGCTTTGGTTGGGTGACCTGTCACAAGAAATAATTAGCTTGCCTCACTTCACACTCAGCATTTACTTTCCACCTCTAATAACACTCACTATCGCGAGGAAACATCATCTTAATGATTACTATGCACTGATAAACAATGAATCACAACCGTCTCAAGAAATCCAACGACCTTGCCGACAGCTACGTGAACTGAAACTGAAGATGTGCTTTAAATTTAGCCGGTGGCGTTCTGCTCGCTGATTGGCTGAGAGCAAAGACTCCCGCCTATGCTCCCATGGCTGACACCAGCTGGGTATAATCGTCTCGTTAAATATATGTTTGGAA
The DNA here is from genome assembly GCF_040412425.1 of Macrobrachium rosenbergii. Classification (NCBI taxonomy): domain Eukaryota; kingdom Metazoa; phylum Arthropoda; class Malacostraca; order Decapoda; family Palaemonidae; genus Macrobrachium; species Macrobrachium rosenbergii. The sequence continues at coordinate 17,256,861 of NC_089791.1, forward strand.
ACGTCTTTCGCATTAAGAGAGCTGTCAGATATTAAAATTTCAACCGGCACATAAACTATTAATGTTAACTGTATAACATGACTTAAGGGGTAGAATGATATGAAATACTTTATTAGATAATTTAACGGTTACCCAGTATACAGTGGTCAGATGTAGGCTACCTTTAAACCTCACTCACAGAAAGTTCTGCGGTTACCATGTTTTCAAACTGAATACTGTAATTTGGACGGTGCTATTCATCCGATTCTGTGATCAAACTTACTTAAGCGAACGCTTATCAGCGTGGTTAATTTTCTACTTATAATTTTGGTAGAGGTTAACTGTCGAAAACTGCTAGGGTTGATGTAAACATTGGCTATAAAGAAACTTCACCTCGATCTGAAACACGCAGTAACAAGGTTAATCAAGTAGTATAGTACTATAGGCTAGTAAACTATCAGGTGACAACATAGGGCTTTTCTGTCCGTCTGAATGATTATACTAAGGACTAAAAATTGGTGGTTCATGTCAAATTCTGCAATGCTTTCAAACGTGTAGATAATATGATAACGATACACTTTAATAAAGTTTGCATCTATAATGAGGAGCTTAAAAGCATTTTCCAAAATCGAAATTTATCGGGTATTTCAAGCATATCCTAGGTTTATTATTACTGAGAAAAAAATCATTTTAGTTTCGAGATACTTCAAACAGAGGTAATGGCAAAAATTATAGTGTATATGATAGCATAATTTGCTAAATCAAAATTAAATCAAATAAAGAAATATGAATTGAACAATAAGTCGAATTAAAGAAAACTGCACTACAAATCATAAATCGAAAGTCATGTGGGCTAACAAACTAACGGGACTTGATAAACGAGGGCGTTATAAATATGAACATGAAAATAAGTGAGAATATTGACAACATAGAATCCTTTTTATGCGATAAAATAGCTTAAACACTTTCCATAACGGAATACATGAACAACTAGGCTATACTTGCTTATGACGTGATAAAGGTATATGCAACTGCTCTCGTAAAGGCTTCTCCTTTCAGTGAAGGGCAAAAGAGTGTTGATACAATTGTACTAGATATATACTTTAAAAGAAATGAAGCTCGTGCTGGCATAAGGCCAACTCAACAACAACCACTAGCCAGCCGACCTAGAACTGTGAAATGACAGTGAAATTGTTAACATGGACGGGCATATAATGCAAGTAGTTTAATGGCATGTCATACAGAACCCGGTATATCAGATCAGAGATAGAGGCGGGATCTGCCTTGCCAAGCGGAACGTAATCAGAGTCGACAGACTTTGATGAATCGGTTATAATCTTCGATAAAGCAATAATATTTTTTATACTTGATAATTTTATATATATATATATATATATATATATATATATATATATATATATATATATATATATATTTCTGGCACATTGAACCGAACCCCGATCTTTCAAATAAGGGCGCAGTATATAGCCAATTGAGTCACACATGTCATAAAAGTAATTGGAACTATATATATATATATATATATATATATATATATATATATATATATATATATATATGTGTGTGTGTGTGTGTGTGTGTGTGTGTGTGTGTGTGTGTTTGTGTTCGTGTGTGTGTGCGTGTGAATCTTAGGGATTCCCAGCGATTATGTAGTGCAATGATATGCTGGGAATCATTCGCTAGACCTATATTCATGACTGTTCCTTCCTATACCTTCTTTTCACTTGCTGTACCATATTACTATTCAAGTGACTTAAAATATTAACCCCTTCACATAACGGAGCATTTCTTTGTCAAATCACGAATAAATTGCACAGCAAAAAAAAAAAAAAAAAAACTTGTTCTTCCTATGTATATCCTTCAGTACAATAAGGTCTTGAACTTTTCCCCACGATAAGAATTTACGAAGGCGGTAGCTTTCCACCACAACGGAATAAAAAGAGAGGATAAAAGAAAGAGAGGAAAGAAAGGGGGAAAACTATAAAATAAATTCTGTCCGGTCTTGGAGACCGGTTGGACTTTGATCATAAGTTGTCGGAGACAAAGTTCGTTAAACCTCCCCGAGATAACGGTAGGACGAAGCATCTGCAGACGACACCATCTGAATCTCTCTCTCTCTCTCTCTCTCTCTCTCTCTCTCTCTCTCTCATGAAAACATGTAAGCGCAAATTCCTAATTAACCAATCTTTTATTGGACACTCTTATTAGATAATTAGGGCGAGGGGTTGTTAAAATTACAACGTTAATGACTGCACTAAACTCGGTAATTAAAACTGATATGGTTGTTATGAACATCAAATACAAAAAAATGGCGAGGGCGACCTTGTGCCATCTTATCATTAGCTGCTGCAAATGATGTCTGATGCATATTTCAAATTTGTTTAAGTCTCTCTCTCTCTCTCTCTCTCTCTCTCTCTCTCTCTCTCTCTTCTATATATATATATATATATATATATATATATATATATATATATATATATATATATATATATATATATATGTAATGTATGTATGTGTGTGTGTGTGAGTGTATAGATGATAAAGAGAGAGTGTGTGTGCAGTGAATTGTGATAATTGTTTGCGTAGCATATGTTGCTTAAGGAGCGCATAAAGTGAGAGAAATGTGGAGATACAGAATAGAGGTAAAGTGAAGGTGAAAGAAAGGAACGAGTGTTCTGAGATGGTGTGGTCATATAGAAAGCATGGAGGACAATAGGTTGGTAGAGAGAGCAGATAATATCCAAAAAGCATGAGATGAGTGCAAGAGGAAGGGTGTATGGCGTAGCGTGAGTACCGGCTTTATGCCAACTGGTGCTGGTTGAAGTGTCTAAAGTTGTTGAAGTTTTGTGCATATGAAGCTCATCCACAATGCAACGGAATATGTGAGTGCGTATAATTCTATTTAAAATCATGTACATAAGTGTGCATACCTATGCACAAATGCAAGCCTGATTAATGATTAAGAAGCAAAGGAAGCTATCTGAAGTGTAGTCTCATGTGGAAGAGTCTGAGAAAGAAAACAGAAGACTGTGGTAAAAATAAGATGATGCAGAAAAGGATACAATGTTATGCAAACTTTATAAAGAACGTACGCATTACTCCAAGGTATTTAAGGAACAGAATGGAATATAGAGTTTAGGCCAAAGGCCAAGCATTGGGACCTATGAGGTCATCCAGCGCTTGAAAGGAAAATAAGAGTAGGGGTAGGTCTGAAAGGTGTAACAGGAGGAAAACCTAGCAGTTGCACTATGAAATAATTGTTAGGAGAGGGTGGATTGCAATATGGAAGAAAGATATGATTGGAGGTACATTAAAAGGAATGAAAGGGGTTGCAGAAGGGAGCCGAAGTGATGCTGCAAAGAACCTTTAGTAATGCCTACAGTGCACCTCATGAGGTGCACTGACTGCACTACCCCCTACGGGGTCTAAGGTCTCAAACACTGAATGGACTGAGAATGATCAATGATTTTAAGGATAAAGGAGGAATATGGCACATTAAAGGCATTAGAAGCTTTTTCTGGGCAGTAGAGTTTTAATAATATTGATTAACTACAATAAGTATTTCGGGTACCGTTAGTACTAATAGTAGAATGGTACCTGAGGATAAGTTCTAATAAGGTTCATGACGCAAGTTCGAATCCCGTAGTGGAACTACAGGTGTATTTCATACCTAAAACCATCGTCACAACAACAAAGGTCATCAACTCCAACCAGACAGTCTTAGAATCTTTTTTTTAAGAATGAGACGGATAAGTGAGTATGCGTTACCAGCTAGATCAGTGGTTCTTAACCTTTTTTAGTGCCCGTACCCCTTGATATCTTAGAAAATTTTCTCGTACCCATCCAATATAAACACAGTACAAACATATGATAAATATACAGTAGATATACAGTACCATTGTACTGACTATCATGTCTCGTACCCCGAGGTTTAAGGTTTCGTGCCCTAGGTTAAGAACCACTGAGCTAGATGAAGTTAGGCTGCTATGACAGGAGATTTATGTTCTGTACTTACTGACGAGGTATTTAGAGGTTTCTTTTTTGCTTTGGTGGGAGTTATTGTAAAAGATGAAAAATTAATAGTCGTTTGGTCTTTTGTACTTTTCACACGCAGTACCGAATACCAGAAGGTGATCATGGCATTCTTCTTTTGAGTCTCTTTACGGTGACTAAAACATTTCCAGGCGTAAACACTAAATTTTTACTCACAAAGGTGTTATGTGTTACACAGACATTTCAATCTACTTTTTTGATGCCCCATAATAACACGAAGCTCCTGTTTCATGGAGAGATCCTGTTGAAAACCTCTCCTGGTCGCCTGGGTGTCATGTTCCGGTAAACATTACCGGTTATTTTCTCTATCACTAAATTCGTTGAACGGATTAATCAGAGACCCTTTTAACAGTAATTAACTCTGCCCGGACTTTTAAACCGGAGACTCCAAAAGCCCCCTTGAAGCACAAGGGTTGAGCGTTACTTGGCGACGCGAAAATAATTCTGGCGACGAAAAACTAATCATGAGATAATGAACGATTCCTGGGCGCCCAGTGTCGATCAAAATATATTCATGGGGTGGGGATCCCTCGCATCATTCTTCTCCCGTGTTTTATGGAGAGGAAATCATGTGATGAATATTCAGATACGTGGACAAAAATGTGTGATGAGAGAGAGAGACAGAATATCTTGGTAAAAGTCATTTTAACTTGAACCGTACTCTTATCAAGGGCCATTTTTAGCTTTCTGCAAAAGAAAACTATTGTGACGGCTTTGTCTGTCGGTCTGTACTTTATTGTGTTGGCGCATATTTTTGTCCGCACTTTTTCTGTCCGCCCTCAGATCTTAAAAACTACTAAGGCTAGAGGGTTGTAAATTGGCATGTTGATCATCCACCCTCCAACCGTCAAGCATATCAAACTGCAGCCCTCTAGCCTCAGTAGTTTTTATGTTATTTATGGTTAAAGTTACCCATAATCATGCTTCTGGCAACGATATAGGATAGGCCACCACCGGGGCGTGGTTAAAGTTTCATGGACAGCGGCTCATAGAGCATTATACCGGGACCACCGAAAGATAGACCTAATTTCGGTGGCCTTGATTATACTCTGTAGCGACGGTACAGACAACTATTGCGTTTTTTACTTGTTCTTATTTCAAGCTGCTTATAGCAATTTATAGAAACGTTAAAAAATGAGATTAACTATTGTAGCCTTACGGATGTCTTCCAGACTTTAAAGCACAAGCTCATGAAAATTATAATTTTCATACTCATATCAAGGTTATTTCGCTCTAAATAAATAAATACCACACACATAAACGAATTTCCTGTCTAAACTAGAGTGGAATTAAAGATTAAATTGGATATTTTATCACCGTGGGCTGATGACCCTAAACATATAATTTATCTTTTTAAACAAAAAAAGGTTTTCCTCAGTGCTCTTTATACAAATTGCCCATTAATTTTTTTGCATAAGAGACTATTCTGCAATGATTTCCACAAAGAAAAATGGAGGTAATTAGCAACATAACATTTATGGCTCGACCAGGCTAAACTATTTCTTTATTATCAAATTTTCAGCTGCGACGTAGAAACGTTTTTAACAAGCGTGTCTTTAATAACCATTTCATTATCTCTAGTGCGCTCGAAAACACACGCATTCTTATACGTGACCGGGAAAGCTTTTGCAACTTGAATGTCACAGCTGGGGTGGTTTATGTCTGCATATACGATACAAAGTTATGTGTTGATAGTGAGATTATGGAATAATCTCACTGTTATATGGGGCAGAAACTTGGGCACTTAAGAGGAAAGAGGAGGGACTGTTGGAAAGAACCGAAATGAGGGTGGTGAGATGGATTGCTGGAATATCACAACTGGAAAGAAGGGAGAGTCAGGACACAAGAAAGTTCCTCATTGGATGGGTAGATATCGTATTCGGCTAGCACCCTCCTAGGCCCGCCTTCGATTCTCCAGCCGGCCAATGAAGAATAAATAAAATTTATTTCTGGTGATGGAAATTAATTTCTCAGTATAATGTGGTTTGATTCCACAAAAAGCTGAAGGTCCCGTTGCTAGGTAATCAATTGGTTCTTAGTCACAATAAAATAAGTCTAATCGTTAAGGCCAAATAAGGAGAGCTGTTAATCAGCTCAGTGGTCTGTTAAACTAAAAATACTTAACTTAAAAACATAATAAATGTGTGGTATATAAAAATCATTAAATAAGGAGAAGAAAATCGTCAAAGATACTATGGCCATGTAATAAGAAGAGAGGAGGTGGAACCTACCAAGAAAAATAAGAAAATGCCAGTGATGAGGGGAGGAGTGGGGCGTCAAAGATGGATCAGACAAATGGATGGTGAGGAGGGATATGGGTGAGGTGGGACTGGGAAGAAGATAAGGAATCGAAATAGATGGAGAAAGTTGGCTCAAGCCCAAAATAAGCCTGCTACAAAAATAAGGACTAATGAAATCTGAAAGAAGTAAAAGTGAGCTTATGGAATATGCTTGAAAATAGTGATAACAAACTACAGACACTAGCAAAAGAATTTTGAAAGGATTGTTAATGAAATTGAAAGGAAATGTCAGTAAGAGAAAGGGCAAAAGGACAAACAAAAACCACGGATGAATGTCAGTGCAGATTATGACCATGCGGAAGTGACTAATATATTAAATGTTGAGTGATGGGTGAACGTAACAGTGGCTCTAGAAAATGTTTGGAAGAGGAGAATTGTGTAGGGAAGTAACAGGTAGAATACTGAGTGAATCTCGAGCCTTCATCCCTATATGTGAGAAAAGTGTGGGTAATGAATAAATAAGAATAAGTAAAAAAAAACTGTGAACCAGTTGAAATGAGCTGTCTTCGTAATTTGTATGAAGTAAGACAGCTTAAAACAGTGAGAAATGTAGTGATACGACTGCGCAATAAAAAATATCGTCATGGACTCATGGGTTAAAAGATGGATGAAAATTATTTTGAGATGGTTCGGCCATATGGCGAGAATGAATGAAGACAAGTTGGTATAAAAAAAAAGTGTATCATTCAGAAGTCTTAAGTGGAAGAAGGAGATTAAAGAGAGGATGACATAGCTTGCGTATTACATTCGCGCCCCCACGGTAAAATATGAAGCAGTGACTATAAAATTCCCAAAGCTACTTAAATCATCCTTCACTGAAGAGATACTTCATCGCTAGACGAACGATTTTGGTATGAAATAAAGATAAAAAGAGTAAATAAATCGGAAATAATTCTCCCTATTAGGCCTACCGTTTAATAGAGGTAATTTGTATAAGATGTAATAATGCCCTGCCGTTAAGTGAATGCACTTGTAGCAATAAGTCAACAGCATATGGTATGGGCCTAACTCACGAGGATTCAGAAAGGACTGGGGCAAGCCATTTCGGCCCCTATTACTTTGGCTACTATTTAAGGCTAGGTTATGTAGGGCTAGGTTAAGTTAATTTCGAAAAGACTTGATTCAGAAATGACTCGGGGCCAACGTGAGTTGGGAGCCGAGTATGCGCACTTGCTCTCGTCTCCCTGGTGTTGTGCCTCGTATTAGCTGTGAACACGAAGTTAAACTCATTTTTTTCCCCGAATGCTTTTGGCTATGACACAATCAAATTTATCTTTGTTTTGTACTATGAACACGGGAAATGGGTAATTTAAGCCCGTCTATATCCTGGGCCTGAAGTGAAAAAAAAGAAATTAAAGTAAGACAAGTAGAAACGCACTAAGAAGAAAGCATAGGCCTACGAAAGCTAGTATTCTTGAGATTATCATTTCTAATGAGCGCTGAAACTATTGAGAACTTGACCTCGTCAATGTAAGTTTGAAAAATAATTAAGTTTTTTATTTTTATATAAATTTGCAGTACGGTGCACAAAATATGCATTTTAAGTTGTAACACAAAGCATAAGTTAAAAATGAAGTGAAGAATTAAACATTTTCTGTATGTGTGTGATTATTTTCGTAAATAAATATTCATAAATAAATTGTTCAATTTTCTGAAATTTTCATATATAATTTTTTTAAAAAGTGGAAGGTTGTATATAGCAACGTTCTTGAAATGAAGGCAACTCCTATAGTTAGAGAAGAAGCATAAACATTCATAAAAAAAAAAAAAGAAATTCACAGATATGTTTGCTCAGCGCATAAATATGCTATGAAAAAGATTCATGCAAAAGAGATAAACTTAATGAAGTTCAGTCTTACAAGAATAATGATATGCTAACATTTTACAGACTGAAATAAAGGTAATAGGGAAATGAGATTTAAAAAAAAATACCCACAGAATTTAAAAGTTGCTCCTTGATGCTTGTAACGTAATGTTTGTCGTTGGCTAAATCGATCATCTCTCTCTCTCTCTCTCTCTCTCTCTCTCTCTCTCTCTCTCTCTCTCTCTCTCTCTCTCTCTCTCTCCCCAGACTTTTAATTTGTGGAGTGGAAGGGAAGGAGATGTTATGCTCCGGACCCAGACAGATATTGAGAAGTGCGCTCGACCTGGGATTGGATTTAGGCTTGCTATTTTGTTCTACCCGAGGGAATTTATACAGGGATTTGCATGGCGTTCTATTTTCAGTTTTACTATATTTTTTCCCCCTATGATGCTGTATTTGATTTTTTATTGATAATTTTATTTTTTATTAGTTTTATGGACATAAGGGCGAGATAATTGCAAGGAGAGATCTTTGTAATCTTTTTGTTTTGAAGAGACAATCGTTTAATCTTATTTGAAAGATTGAGAGAATGTAATTACATGTTTGTTTTTAAAACAATATATGTATATATATATATATATATATATATATATATATATATATATATATATATATATATATATATAATTTGTTTTATTTATTTATATAAATTTATATAATTTTTTATTTTACACTCATTTATTTTTAGTTTTAATTTATACAGCAGTTCTTATGACACTTGTGACCAAGTACTTATCATTTATTTTTATAATTTTAGGTATTAATTATTTATTCCCGAGTTATATTGAGCTGAAATTAAATGATTTGGTTTTAACAGTCGTGAATATTTACTTTTACATATATTTATTTATTTTTATTTATTATTTATTTATTATTATTTTTTTTATATATTTATTTTTATTATACATATATATTTTATTTTCTTTTTTTTTAACGTGCTTTTTATTTATTTTTGTATGGGTAAGCACGATGCCTATTTTGAAGGATTTTTGATTTGCTTTATTTTTTATTTATTTAGTTTCGATCAGCTGCCCTGCATTTGATTAATTATAGACCCCGGTAGCGTATTTTATGTATATACCCGACCCAATTTATTTCTTCCCAGCTTATTTATTAAGTTGTTGCGCGGGTAGGGCGAGATTTCGAGACGTGAGATGTTTAATTATTTTATTTAGGTCTATTTATTGGCTTTTTTTTTTATTGTGTATTTAGTTTAACACCCATTTTATATTTTTTAGCAAACCTATCCGTTGATTATTTATATAATCCCGGGATGTTACGGATAGCAAAGTGTCCGCCTATTCTGATATATTTTTTATTTATTTGAAATTTTTTAATTTTTTAATTTTAAGCTTATTTAACCAATTTTGATTTATTATTTCCATATTTATTTAATATACATTTATTTATTACATATATAGTTTTATTTATATATATATAATATTATATATATAATATATATATATATATATACAGTAATTTTTATATATATTTATTATTTTTATTTATTTATATATATATATTTATTTACATTGATTTATTTTTTTATTTACATTTTTTATTTATTTATGCGTGTTTGTGTTATTTATGTGTATAGATCATTTTGATTTAAGCAAATTTAAAGATTATTTGCTAACGCAATGCTTTGTCCATTGACAACTGGTGGGCTGAATTTGGATTTGGTGAAATTTCACTGTTTTATTGGCTTTTTTTAACATTATTCAGTCTGGAAACGTGATGTCTTTTCAATTATATATTTTTATGTTTATTTTATTTATTTATTTATTTTATTTATTATATATATATTTATATTATATTTATTTATATATATATTTTTTATATTATTTTTATTTATTTATTTAGTTTTATTTATTTGCTTTGTCCATTGACAATGGTGGGCTGCCTTGCAATTTGGGGTTAAACCATTCACTGTTTCCCTTTATTTTTATTAACATTATTCAAAGGTCTGGAAACGTGATGTTTTTAATTTTAATTTTATGAAGATATATATATATTTATATATTTATTTTATTTATTTAATTATTTTTTTTATTATATATTTTATATATTTATATATATATTTATTTATTTATTTATTTATATATTATTTATGATCATTAATCATTTATCCCTTATTTTTAATCAGTTATTTATTTATTTGATGACAAAGAAAAGTAAGATTTTATTTTGAATCTGATGACTTGCTGAGTTTAAAATGAACCCATCCTCACTATATTGAAGAGTGTATTCATTTATTTGAAATGATTTAATGTTATTGGTCATGAATACCAGAAATTACATATGTTCATATTTTTACAGAATTCATTTGCTTTCATCAGTGTTTTATTTATGTTTTCATTTATTGATTTTGTGAAAGGAAATGTACATTTATTTTCATTTATTTATTTATTTATTTTTATTTATTTATTTTCATTTATTTTTATTCATTTATTTTTATTTATTCTTATTTATTCATTTATTCTTATTTATTTCTTTATTTTTATTTATAATTTATTTCTATTTTTTATTTATTTATATATTTTATTTATTCTTTTTATTTATTTATTTTTATTTTTTATTTATTTATTTATTAGATAGATAGATGTTTTAATTTAATATGCTTATTTATTTATTTATTTATTTATCGTTTAACATTATTTATTTATCGAGAATAACTTATTTTTTTGTTTTATATTTTATAAATGATTTATTTTTTATTCATTTATATTTATTTATTTATTTATTTTAAAAAAATATTTTTAATTTTTACCACTGAGTACCAAGAGTTTATTTATTAAAATTTACATCTATTTATTTACTATTATTTTTACATTTATTTTATTTATTTTATATTTAATTTAATTTATTTATTATTTATTAATTTACTTGTATTAATTCATTTATTTTATTTATATCTGCATTTTTTTTTATTTTTATTAATTTTTATTAACACCATTTATTTTTATTTAAATTTATTTATAATAACAATTTATTTTTATAATATTTATTTTCTTTTATTTATTTTTATTTTTTAAGGAAAATTTTTATTTTTTTATTTATTAATTAAAGAATATATTTATTTGTTTATTTATATTTATTTTTATATCACGTTTATTTTTATTTATTTATTTTGGGGAATTTATTTATTTTAGGTTATTTAATTTCACAAATTTTGTAGGTAATTTTTTATTTAATAGACGAAAACGAAGTTATTTACCCGAAAGAATTTATCTATACAATTTTGAGAGTATTTATTTTTATTTGTTTTTTCATTTTCATTGAATATTTATTTTTTATT
>NC_089791.1:17273375-17278375 GCF_040412425.1 Macrobrachium rosenbergii
ATATATATATATATATATATATATACTATAGAATATATATATATATATATATATATATATATTATATATATATATATATATATATTATATATATTATATATATATAATATATAATTATATATATTTTATATATATATATGTATATATATATATATATATATATATATATATATATATATATATATATATAAATATAAATATAATTTTTTTTTATTTGTTGTTACAGTTAGTCAGGCGTTTTAAATCTCAGTATCCTGGATCGTTTCGGCCTGACAAGTCATTTAGGCCGGAAAAAGCTGAAAGTCATTTTGCCGTAACATCCAAACTGGCAAACGGCTGAAATGGGTGTATATAATACTTTGATCGCCGAGGGGCTAGTGCTGAACACGGCGTCCCGAGCAGCTTCCGCCATGTGTTACGGCCTAAACCTCATATGGCCTAAAGTTGTGACGGCCTAACAGGTTCACGGCCGAAAACAGTACGACCTAATCGCCCCGAACCCTTCAAATGGAGTAGAAGTTGTATGTAAGGTGGTTGTATGCACTATAGGGAATATAGGTATTAATAAATGTTAACTAATTGCAATTCACTATGAAATTGAGTTATAAGGTTTTAGGACTGGTGCATGGTATCCATTTGGTAGCCTTCAGGAACAATACCCCATATCTTAGTGATGGCAAATAAGGACGGATAAGTGGAAGTCATAACTAAATCAAAATCATTATTGCCTAATGAGGATCATACAAGGGGTGGAAAACCAAAAAAAGAGAAGTAAAATCCCTTAAGTGCTGTCTTTTGCCAGATATCCAGCGCGACTTCACAGAGTTAGCCAAAGACTTAAAGATTAAGGTGATTTGAAATTTCCCTACAACGGATAAACATAACGCATACTGCAGTCTTGCATTTAGTTTAATATAACAAAAAAAAAAAACCCCGTCATTAACATACGACCATCGGCGATGTTTAATTCTGCATTGGTGAAAATTAACTTAGCATATTATTGCCCATGAGATTATATTTTATCAGTGAGGCTTACCAATACCGCTTTGAAAATGATGGTAAAATGCTTTGCTAAGCAATGATTGGGAAAAATAGCAATCAAAATTTATTTGGTACAATACATTCACATATCTATTACTTTATTTTTATGATTATTGTCTTACTCAAAGCAAAACGCATTTCAGTTACCTTCAACTCAATATCTTTGATTAATTTTATTTTCATTTTTAAATATCTTATGATAAATTACCTAATTCATTATTAGAATTTAGCAAAATAAAATGAACAAACTAGTTTGAAAAAAACTTGTCGCAGATTGATCAGCTGAATGTGTTACATAGCAAGTTCTTAAAATAGAATCCTTAAGTTTTAATATGCATCAGTTGGTATAAATAGCATATATGTATATATACATATATATAACATATATATATGTGTATGTATATATATGTATATGTATACATATGTATATATATATACACACATACACGCACAGACACACACAGACACACACACACACAATCATCAAGCCTCAAATGTCGTTAAATATCCAATTCGCGCTACTTCGGGAATATCACCGAAGGGAATTATCACCGAAGTGGAATTTTTAAAGCGATAATGGTTAGTGCTGCTGATGTCTCGAACACTCACTTCAACGACTCAGATGATAAGTAGCCCATCGACTCGAGTCGTTGAAGAGGCGTTCAGTACTGTCTAATTCATTATCATAAAAATTCCACTTCGATAAATAGTTCCTTCAGGGATATTCAATAATAATTAGATCTTATTATTGATCAAAATACTTTCATGTTTGGCTACATTGCAAGGATTTTCAGGCTACTGTCATTTTTTTTTTATATCATGTTTGCTGGCGTTCCTACATTTTAACATTATTCTATATATAATACACATAACAAAAAATTTACGTATGTTTAAGCAGATTTTTAGTTTTACCAATTTTTTTTAACACTTCCATGAGTACAGTGCATATTAATTTTGCCGTAATTCCTGCACCCTTGTTTTCCAGCTAGTTATAAAAAATGAGTAATGTTGAGGTCAGGTGTAAAATATTATGAAACAAGGTACCAAGGACAGTGGCCAATGAAATGTAGCCATTGTTGCTTTTATCTATTCCACTAAAATAAATAAAAGGTAAGAAATTTAATTCCTGTAAATTCCCTCTTTTTCCCTAACAACTCGTCATAAATTTTCTACCCATGAGGAAGCTTGGTTGTGTGATCAAACATTGTTATATTACCTGAAATCTCAGTTGGTGACTGTCATAGATCTTTTGAAAAAAAAAATATATATATAGGTGGTCTAATGAGATGCAGTGTTTACTAAGCAGGTAAGAATTGCAGTTTCTTAAGGTGTATTACAGATACACCACTTACACAATAGTGCATATGTATAAAATACTAGGGATAGTACCTTCGAGACGAACTTAGGATACAATCCTAAGAGATAGAATACTGTAACTCTCGGCTAGACCCCAACTCAAGGACAGGTTATATATATATATATATATATATATATATATATATATATATATATATATATATATATATATATATATATATATTATGACATTAGGGATAATTGTAGGTTGGCTACATTAGAACAACATAGTTATAATGCTCCTGTTATAGAAACAGCATCCAATTATTAGAATAGGATTCCATAAAAGCAAGGAGTAATACTGTAAGCCTAGCATAGGTTAGGCATACTACAATAAAAAGCTGGTAAGGGATATTGCAACCCTAGGAGAGCTTGGGGAAAACTGGATATTGAAGTCATAGAATAGGTTAAAGATGCTTCAGCTGTGGGAATGGTTAGTAGTGGCTATTATAGCAGGTTAAATACATGCTGTGTTCCGATTAGTTACGGATATTGCAGCTGTAAGGGTGCATCCATACTACAGGAAAACTTAACATAAGCACACGACGGAAATTTATAACTTGCACATCACAAACAGGTTGAAAACATGGCAGCAACCTTAATGGAGACTGAATCTTTCCAGATGCTGGATAATCGTATGAAGCACTGGTTGCTGACTTGTATTTAACCTGTTTGTGATTTGTGAGTATTGCTGATGTGTTTGACATGTTTTGCTTTGGTGTGAACGCACCATTAGGCACAAATGTGCCGCAGCCACATGAGAAAGATTAGTTATTACATATGTTGACTCCTACGTTGGATTGGGGAATGTAGCTTAGGTGTTGCAAATACTCCATTAACAGTACTAGTAATGACCATAAGATAAAATACCAGTCATTTCCCGTCTTAGACATTATTACTATCATTACTATCATTATCATAAGTCTAGCTACAATTCTAGATGGAGAAACAGAATGATACAAGGCTTAGGCATGGTTGGAGATGTCGGGTTCTGAATGGAGGATGTTTACTTGTAATCATAATCATATACGTACGTTGCTCTTGTGAAATATAGCTTCATTTTAAACGAAAGCCTGAGAAGACAGACTAATCACAAACGGCAAAGGAAAAGTGGTCAAGTGCTAGTTGAGACAACAGCACCAGGTTGAGTTCCATTTTCATTAGTGCAGAAGGCTGTTTTGTTTTATTTGCTTTTAAATCGGCTGAATAAACACCAAGTATTATAATTGCTTTTATAATATTTTTATAAATAGGTTGATAATAATAGTTGTATCTCCTAAGTTTGTATGCTTGAAAATGACCGGAATTATTCCCAAAAACTCTTGAAGGTGTCGAAGTCACCTAAAAGGAAACTATACTGCAGTCAGTGTCACAATTCTGTTAGTTGACTTTCTTTAAACGTTCGCGTTCCTAAACATCTCTGTAAAATCATTGCATTTCTAGCTGTTAAAATCCGCTTCCTATCGATTTTTCCCGATATATGTGGAAAGTGCTGCGCTGAAAAGCTAATACGTCGATTAAAGGCCATGGAAATACGGAAGCCGGCTAACAAAACTGACTGGTATGAAGGCAGGAACGAAGAATGCATATCTGAGAGACCTTTTGCCATTTCTCTGCTGTGCAGTGATGATAAAGTAATTAATGAAAAGCGCTGACTATCATTTAGTACAGAGTCTGCAGGGATCGTAAAGAATAATGTAAAAGGAATTCGGTTTTATTGGATTTTCGATACCTTTCAGTGTGGGGCTCGTTAACACGGGTCGTTGAGTTTCACACCTGCATATGACAGCGCACCAAAGCTTTTCCCTGCCAGTTTGCAACTTAATAAGAGATGCTGGCATTTGTATTCATTTATAAATACACACGTATTTAAAGAGAAATAATATAACATGCAATTCAGCAACTGCACCCAATTTTGAAGTGTTGTTGAATTTATCTTTTAGGTCATAATATTTCAACTCTGTTAGGCAGGATAGCGGAAGTTATACGTTGAAGAGCATATTGAAACGCTACTCTCAAATATAAAAATGTTTTAGTAAAATGACAGGAAATAGCTTTATATCATCTAAAGGTCACAGCGCTATTATGTCGTTCAACACTTGGCTACGTTATTTTTCGCAATTCGAATTAAAACCAGTATGAATTTTGGCGTTAAAACATACCTCCCAAATTACTGACTTAAATTTTCTTCCAACGATGCTCGATCAATAACCGGTGAAATATCCAACACATGGTTGGTGGTTCACTCACTTTATGCTTGACCTGCTCACTAAGTATAATCTTTTGGGGGAAACGGTTTCAGTGCAGGATCTCATGACTTGCGATAAATGAAAAAAATTCTTCTCTGTAAATTATTCTAAATTCAGACCAGGTTTTACAGATTCAAACCTACCACGATAGCGTTCGTTCCCGTAGGGGGTTAGTACCGTCAGTTAGTACCTCATGTGGTGCACTGTAGGAATTCCTTAAGGTTCTTTGCAGCGTGCCTTCGGCCCCGAATTGCAACCCCTTTCGTTCCTTTTACTGTACCTCCTTTCATATTCTTTCTTCCATCTTACTTCCACCCTCTCCTAACAAATGACTTAGTTCAACTGCGAGGTTTT
>NC_089791.1:17283375-17295875 GCF_040412425.1 Macrobrachium rosenbergii
TTATATTCGTAATTTTTACAGTTGTCAGCTACGAAGGTTTGATCTCCTGAAATATACTGCGGAGTTTGGACTTGGTTGTCTTCTCATAATCGAAAATGATTTTCCTCTGCTTTTCCTGATCTTTGCTAATGCTTTGAAGATGGCTGCAACATCGGTGTGGTGTTCTTTTTGAAAAGACCATTTACGATTTATTCCTTAACGAGAGTCTTATTATTATTATTATTATTATTATTATTTTATTATTATTATTATTATTATTATTATTATTATTATTATTATTATTATTGTATCACTTCTTGCCAAGCTGCAATTTGGAAAAGCAATGCTTCAATAGGGAAGCAGCATGGTTCAGAAAAGGCAATAGCGAAGTAAGAAGGAAAATATAAGAGAAATCGAAAATAAAAGCAGATGACATAAAACGGTTATTACTAAAGTCGAGACTCGAATGTGGGCCTGCTGAATATAGATTAGTCTGCATCTAGTTCAAACTTATGAAGTTCCAGATACCCAGTTCCATGACTCGGAAGACCCATTACCCTGAAGAAATCTAGAAAATACATCGTCAGCTACTTCGTGCGATCTTTTCGTTACAATTCAGAGATAAAACTTGGAAAAACAGAAGTTGGGGAAGTAACCTGCTACCGTCATCAGAGAGTTCATCGTGAATCCTCATTCTTATTCTCCCGTCGCGGAATAACAAAAAGTTCCATTTCCTTCCTTTTAGGTCAGGTTCTAATAAAACCTGCGATATCAGGATAAGGGTTCCCAAGGGATGGTAACCATTAGACTCACAGCAATGTAAAATATTCTGTTTTCGGTATTCATCGAGAAGAGATTATGTACGTGTACAGTCACTTAAAAATTTTTGCAACATACTTCAAACTTTCCGGACAACAGCTTATAATAGTGACATCTGGCGATATTTGGCAACTCCATCGTAAGTGCATGACTGGTGAGTCAGAGAAATTACCTCCCGTTTCCCTTAAACCGGTTTTTATTTCTCTCTATCATTATTATAAATCGTTTATTTATATCTTCATCATTTTATAAATCCTGTATTTAATCATTTATTCTCTCTCTCTCTCTCTCTCTCTCTCTCTTTGCCACGAAGTATCCATTGGGTGTTACCAGATTGGTTTTTTATGCATGAAGAAGAAAGTGTCTGAATTTACTCCCATGAGGATATTGAATGTACGACTAATTATAATTTTTTATTTCACTCTTTTAACCCTACGAGCATGAGCGAAATTTTCCTAAATGTTTCGTTATTTTTCGTAATACGGATTTTTCACTAACCATTCTTTTTTCATATTGTTAACCGTATGAATAATAACCAAAATCGAATAAGAAAAGCACATTTCCTTGTATAAGTAAAACAAATAAATTATTGGTAGGTGAACGAAAACTTCTGGAACATGTTGCAAAACATTTTTGAGTGGCCGTACATAAAAGAAAAACGTTCAACAGAAGCAAATTTTTAACTGCCAGTTTTGTATGAAGGAAATTCTGAGCGTCATTAGAGAATGTCTTGGTAATGGCTTATCTGGTGGGTTAAGGCCTAGGGAGCTATCTTGTCGAGTCGCTCCCCTGATTATGTTTTGACGGAGTATTGATGACTCACGTTCGTTATTTTTTCTTTGTCTGACACAGTCTTCATCACAGCTACGACCCAAAACAGCCTGCTAGCAACTATGTGCTTAGTGCAATGGTTAGGTCAACCGAGGCATTATGGTGTTTTCCTATCCGGGTTCTGCGATGATTAGTCTCACAATTGTGAGACGAGAATGATACCATTTTACCCAAGAAGACTAGAGAGAGAGAGAGAGAGAGAGAGAGAGAGAGAGAGAGAGAGAGAGAGAGAGAGAGAGAGAGAGAGATATCAATGTCCCACGAACATAATATTTAATAACTCCTTAAACCATAATCAGAAGTGTGATAGAAGCGGTTTAGAAACTCGAAAAGATAACGTCTGATACTTTATAATACTTTATAACGTTTTATAAAGCGTGCTAAGGTAAGAGTGTATTAAGGTAAGAGCGTTTTAAGTTTCGTTCTATTATTTTAGCTGGGCAATAGATCTCTTCAGGAATTTTTCTATAAATAGGATGTAAATGAGATAATATCCAAAGATAGGTAACATCATGATGACAATTATTGTGACTGATGAATGTTCAAACACTGAAATTTGTCCAAGGAATACCTGTTACAAGTAATGACAGGTCTGTAAAACGCCTGAAATAGACATTTCAATATCCAACACTTCAGGACCTGCAATGTTTGCTTTAAATTAAAATTGTTTAGCAACTTTGTGATATGTTTCTGAAATTTGTACAGGACAATGTTTTCAAGTATAAACAGGAAGTTAAAAAAAAAAAAAAGTGAAAAATGCTACGCTACGGGCAATGGATCTGGTAGGACTGAACTCTTAAAGGTGGCAACTCGAGGTAGGGAGGGAATGTTATATGGCAGGTCTGGAAGGGCAGATGGGTGATCATCATTTTCAGGAAAACGTTTTATAACATCCTTTAATCGCTATTGGCGTCAAACGCATAGGTGCTACTTTGGCTTGTTATTCTACGCGTCACCTTCTCCGAGGTGCTAGTACTAAACATGGCGGAAGCTCCTTGGGACGCCAAGTTTAGTACTAGCCCCTCTGGGATCAACGTATTATATATACCCATTTCTATATTGAGTGGTCGACAAATTATATAATAAACGATATCTTCGTGCGGTCGTCGTACTTTACATTTACCATATGGTGCTTAGTACTAGCACCTCGGAGTAGGTGACGCGTAGATAACAAGCCAAAGTATTACCAACGTATAAAATTAGACTTATGTAAAACCTTATAATATAGAGGCATTCTCCTTTTCGTTTTTTCAACAAGTCACATGACTTTTCTGTATAACCCGTTTTGTTAGTGTGGTCTCGTGTTTATGGTTGCTCCATTTGATTTTCGATGGACTCGCTTATAAGTTATTCATTAAAATGCTTCCGAAGTGACCAGTTATAAAGCTAACCGACAGAGAAAAATATTTTGGCCTTTTCATCTATCTTAGCTTATATAATATATATATATATATATATATATATATATATATATATATTAAAATATATATATATATATATATATATATATATATATATATATATATATATATTATATATATATATATATATATATATATATATATATATATATATATATATATATATATATATATATATATATATATTCTTCTTTGTGCGATAGATGGGTTGGTTAACCTGGATATTGACACACGGTGTTTAACGAGTCTTCATTTTTGGGATGAGGTTGCTAGCCCCATACCTTCATTCATATTGCCTGTTGCTCATGAGGGTCGAATAACGACCAAGTACATAATTCAACGCTTAGGTCATCAGAGGCACAGCAGTTTTTTTTTTTTTTTTTTTTTTTTTTTTTTTTTTTTTTTTAGGAATGTGTCCAAGTCGTTCAACTTCCTTCCGAGGGCACTTCTCATGGGATCGATCCCTGGTAACTTGTTGCAGTTGAGACTGGAAATTCTGGTAAAAAAAGTTACTGTAAAACGAGTCACGAAAAAAAGTCACAGGAAAGTCACATTTTATGGTGGCCGGTAATAAAGTCATAAGAAAAAAAGGAATCTAACTTAACCTAACCCAACCTAACCTAACCTAACCTAACATATAACCTAAACTAACCTAACCTAACCTATAACCTAACCTAACCTAACCTAACCTAATCTAGAACCTAACCTAACGATTACCGGCCATCATAAATTAATGTGACTTTTTTTTTTCCTGGCCTAAATTGTGACTTTTTTTCTCTGACCTTTCTTGTAACTTTATTACCAGCCACCGAGACTGGACCACTGAGCCACGTGAATCAGATAGAGAAAGAACAACGACGCTGTTCACGAAGGCTATTCCTTCGCTGTTGAGACCGTTCCGATTGGCTAGTTTAAATCAAGCTGGCTTATGCTGGTACGGAGCCTTGCCCTAGGGCGGCCTATGGTCGTAGTAATGTTCCGAAGGAAGCAGGGCGCTTGGTATGGGTCTCTGGACGGTGACTGTGCTGTTGTCCTGCAGTTAGTCTTAAGTGAAGTGTTATTTTCGTCAGGAAAATACATTGGAGTCGACCCGCAGTGACATGCAAAGGTTGTATACAAGCAACTGCATGATTTTAAGTAAACTGTTGTAAATAAAGTCGTTTACTGGATGTACGCAGAAACTTTTTACATTATAGTTTATATTATGCTTCTGCGTCTGTTGTAAATCTTCTCACCAACTGCGCTATCTTAGATATTATATGCTTGTGAATAAACTTCGTCACTAGTTCTACACAATAAATAAACTTACTACACAGAATCACATTACTTCATTATCTGTATTACGCGCCTACGTCATTTATATAACTTCGCTTTGGCTATAAGTTTTACAAGGCTATTTAAGTGAAGGTCAACATGAATGCGCCAACTATTGCCTATGGCCTGTTAGTTACGGGATGAGTGAGAATGAATATCTATTACGAAAGTGCCAGTATCATAATTTTCAATGTTAAAACATTATCGCGATGATCCTAAATAGTTTTGCTGAGGTGCAGAAGAATAAGTGGGCTTATAGGATTAATAAGATATAATTGTTCTATTATTTTAGTTCCTTACCCCACAGTATTTATTGACATGTCTTTGCCCAAACTTTGGAAGCTGTTTAGAGTGTGTGTATGTGTTAGACAGACAGACAGGAGAGAGAGAGAGAGAGAGAGAGAGAGAGAGAGAGAGAGAGAGAGAGAGAGAGAGAGAGCAAATTTGAGAGTGTGTAAACGGCTGTGTAACTGATTACAGTCCGTTAGTTGATGCAAAGGTCCGATAGTGTGGTAAACGTTACAATTTTGCCGTATTAGCTTATGGGAGGGGTGGGGCTGTAACTATCGGGCCTTCTGAACTCGGACCTCTTTCTATCACGCTGACTTTCGACTATCGGACCTTCGACTACCATAGTTATAGGGCGGTCATGTAACATTGAGGAGCGTTTGTTATCTAGAGAGCCGTTTGAGAGAGAGAGAGAGAGAGAGAGAGAGAGAATCGCAAACCAGGAATTTCAATATACGGTAGCAGTAGCATCTGGCATCTCTTTTCCGATAATATAACTAAAATACCCGAGTGATTCCAGAGGCATACAGCCGTACCGAATGCATAAACCGCGCGGGAAACCGAATCAAGAGTCCTGAATTTTTTTTTTTTTATCGAAAGCTCCAGGTACCCCAAAACCAAATGCAAGCACAGACAAATATTGCGTTTGCCTTAGCCGTTCTGAAATTCAATATCTAATGAATGAGGAAAAGGTAGCGTGCGGATATATACTACCACAACGTGAGTTGAATGGCAGCGTTGTATGTATTGAGCAGAATGATTTCGTCCTAAAATTGTAATGTCTAGTACTTAATTTCAGGGACTTATATATTAGGTAGGCTATGTATATCAAGTAAAGGGACAATGTGGGGGCACAACGTTCAACGAATTACGAAACCTGAATTAGGAACCACGGGCGAATAACAGAGCAGAAGGTGGGCGTATAGAGCGTGGAGGCGAAGTGGTGGCTGCCGTTATTAAGCAATACACAAGCATACAGGGAATTAATTACCAGCGGCTGTGATCTGAAGATTCCCAAGAGACGTCACTAACTACGAGCTTTGTAACTATTAATAGGAGATGAGGGGGGAATGGGGTTTAGGGAGGGGAAGGGAGGGAGTATTAGTGGGGAGAGAAAGACATCTGAAGTTGGAAGATATTAAAAGAAGGAAGCAGAGTGAGCAGTACTGACAACAGAAGAGATGGGAATTGCAGTAAAGTAGAGCTTCAAGGAGGACGGAGAATGCATAAAACAATCGCGCAACATTTACAAATCCGCGTTGCGTAGGCTATGAAGAGATGAGGTCGAAACAAGTATAATTTTTATGACGAATATTAAGAAGTGACAAAAAAGTAAGAATGTTTTAAGACAAAATTTCCGGTTTTAACGTCTATGGATAGTGAAGGGAGTAAAAGTAGAGCTTCTGGTGGATAGTAATGAGGTATAAGGACGGAGCGGAATGGATATAATGAAGAAGTCGAGCAACATTGAGGGAATAAGAGAAATGACCGGTTGCTTTATTAGGCCGCGTTGGTATTGTACAAAACAATTGAAGGTTGTTAAACTAACCATGCAGTTCGTCGAAAGCAAGTATAATTTTTATGACGAATATTAGGCTTGTGGTAGAATGTTGACAAAAAGTGACTGTTGTGGTGTAAGAGTATGTTTTAAGACAAAATTCGGCTTTCTACTTTGGTTTTATTAAGTCTGTGGATGCGGTTTTATTACGTCTATGGATAGTGTAATGAGGGAGTAAAAGAAATGACCGGAGCGGGTTTATTACGTCTATGGATAGTGTAATGAGGAGTATAAGAAAATGATGAGTTTTATTGTATATGATGAGGAGTAAAAGAAATGACTGAGCGGTTTTATTACCTATGGATAGTGTTTAAAGAAATTAGCGGTTTTATTACGTCTATGGATAGTGTAATGAGGGGGAATAACGTCTGGTGGATAAATGACCAAAAGGAGCAGTTTATTATTGGATAGTGTGTTTGACGGAATGAATATGTAATGATGGAATAAGAGAAAGGACCGGAGATATAAAAGATATGCGGTAACAAGGGGCTTCTGAATGGAGTGGAGAAGAGGTGATGTTTGCTATGATACAGCAGATGTTGGCAACAACGAAAAAAAAAAAAGGCTGCAGAGACTGATGAAAGCGTTTAAAGTTATTTGTAACAAGATAAAGCTGAAAACAAGTGTTAGTAGGAGTATGGAATCGTAGAATTAATATCATTATAGGTCTGCTAAGAGGTGGTTAACTCCTAAGAGTAAATGACAGTAAATGTTACACATAACAGTAGGATGAAAGGAGAGGCGAGTCGCAGAATAGGTAAAGCAAAGGAGGCAGGATTTCTGCAACAAAGGGTCTGGAGAAAAAAGAGGAGTCTCTGCAAAAGCAGTTGACAGGAATGCGAGGATTGTTGAGCCGGTTGACCTTTATGGACGTTAGCTGTGGATATTGAATACAATGCGAATGAGCCAATGAGGTGACCAATGTGTTCAATGAATTTGGAATAAGAGGAATGGAAAAGGTTAGAGATCTGGAAAATAAAAGAAAAAAAATCAAAGTTTTATTACATACGAAAAGAGGGTTCAAAGTCCCTTTAGGTGGACAGATCATGTGACGAGAATGGAGGAAACGTTGCTATATAAAGTTATGTCCACTCTAAACCTGAAATTATATTAACATCATACGATGAATTTGCCCTGATTTTTTTCTCCCATTTCTTCGTGCTTAACGTTTGTGATGAATAGCGTTATAAGTGCTGATTTGATAAACAGATTTTTAACAATGACTATATTTCTCCGGACAGAACCCGGATCAATGATCTAGCTCACGGGAAAAAAATTGACAAAAAACCAAATTTATAGATTACTTGAAAAACATCATCTGGAATATGTACGAGGTGGCGTTTTAAAGTTTCCGCAGGAAGAGGAGTCCCAGTGTTATTTATTCATTGAATTTTTTCCCGGTACACGATGGCCAATTCTGAGAGCCATCCCTGAAAGTCTCCTCGGTTATTTTCCAGGGCCACTTTTGTGGCCTTATGTGCAACTCCTCATTCAGTCTTCCTACTGAGAGAACATGGACTTAAGAAGAACTTATAATGAACTAGTAAAGAACAAGTAAAAAATGCGCCGAAGATTCTTCGGCACAATCGAGTTTTCTGTACAGCTTATAATGCTGTATGAAATTCTCAGCCATGGCCCATGAAACTCTCAGCCACGGCCCATGAAACTCTCAGCCACGGCCCATGAACTGCCAGCCACAACCAGGCGGTGGCTTGTGTTGTTTGCATCTATAGCGGGGCCAGAAACGATCATGGTTACAATTAATTTGTAAAATAAAAACCACGGCTAGAAGGGGTACAACCAGCCACATTTTGATGATTGGCTGGTGTTGATTTGCATTCATAGCAGGCCTAACCCACGATCAGTTTTTAAAATTAACGACGAACAGTCAAACAGTAGTTTCCTGTTACAGAAAACGAAGGGTTTATTTGAGGATAATTTGATTATTCCAGTGCGGATGATCAACATACCATATTCATGAGCAGTAATACTCAGTAGTTTTTAAGATCTGATTACATGACCTGAATAATGAAAATAGTTTACTATAGAACACGCTAATACAGATAACTAATAATGTATAATTGCATAGGTATAATTGTATGTACATGTAATATATATATATATATATAATCCAGTTAGGGATGGCGCATCACATATATATATATTATATTAGCAGTAATATATATGTTTTTTAAAATTTGTATATTATATGATATATGTATATAATGTAAAATATGTATATATATATGTATATACGCTATATATGTATATATATATGTATATATATATGTATATATATGGTATATATTATATATATGTATACATATATATGTATATATATATATATATATATGTATATATATATGTATATATATATGTATATATATATATATGTATATATATATATATGTATATATATATATATATATATGTATATATATATATATATATATATATATGTATGTATATATATATGTATATATATATATATATATATGTATATATATGTATGTATATATATATATGTATATATATATATGTATATATATATGTATATATATATGTATATATATATGTATATGTATATATATATATGTATATATATATATATATATATATATATATATATATATATATATATATATACATATAATGTAGACATTCGTTCTAATGATTAAATTGGAAGTTTGTGACAGATTTATTTCGAAATACCATTCACTCGTGAATCTACAGAAATTGTTTGGAGAGAAAGGACAAATGGTCATCATTTATGGCATCCTTTTCATATTAATTAAACATGAAGTGTGCAATACAATACTGAACAGATTTAGACGAAAAAGGATGACTTTTTAGTCCTCTGGACTCGATCCACTCAGTGATCAATGTTTTGCCCAAAAGAGAAGAAAATATAATATATTTCTCACTTAATTTACAATCCAGATCCTGCTGGATGATATTGGATTGTATTGTTGGTTACCAAGTAATACACAGTTGCTCTATAGGTACCTGGCTTGTGCCTTCCTGGCATTCATTTCTGCGATCAACTTATTACTGTGAATATTTTGAGAATTTTGATTCGCAAAACGCTCCCCTCAGATTTTAACTAGTACTTCATATTGACAAAACTCGAATGATCTACCTCAGTCCTTTTCCACTTACCTGAAAAAGGTGAGTTGTGTAAAACCAATTTATTGCTACTGCCAAGAAACTAGCTGTCTCTTGAACCATTCGTTTCTCTTATAATCACCATAACAGGACGTTTGGAGTAAACTATGTAAGGGATGTGAATAATTTGAGTTTTTGCTTTCCGCTCGCTTGTAGTTCTGTTGTTAAAATTGAAATCAGTCGTTTCAGTTAAAGTAAGAATTTGGCTTACTTTGTTTTCCATTACATTATATACCATTTCGTTTTATCTTTAACGTTTGTGCTGAAGAGCGTTTGAATGCTAATTTGATAAACATATTTTTAACAATTTTACGTCAGCGGACAGTAACCGGATCAATAATATAGCTTACGCGAAAAAAGTTGGCAAAAAACCAAATGTATAAATCAATTGGAAAAACATCATGGAATGTGTACGAGGTGGCGTTTTAA
This sequence comes from Macrobrachium rosenbergii, assembly GCF_040412425.1. NCBI lineage: Eukaryota > Metazoa > Arthropoda > Malacostraca > Decapoda > Palaemonidae > Macrobrachium > Macrobrachium rosenbergii. Next base: position 17,293,180 of record NC_089791.1, read on the forward strand.
AGCTTTCGCAGGAAGAGGAGTCCCGGTGTTATTTATTCATTGAATTTTTTCCTGGTACGCGATGGCCAATTCTGAGAGCCATCCCTGAAAGTCTCCTCGGTTATTTTCCAGGACCACTTTTATGGCCTTATGTGCAACTCTTAATTCAGTCTACCTGCTGAGAGAACATGGACTTAAGAAGAACTTATAATGAACAAGTAAAAAATGCGCCGAAGTTTCTCCGGTGCAATCGAGTTTTCTGTAGAGCTTATAATGCTGTATGAAACTCTCAGCCATGGTCAATGAAACTTTCAGCCACAGCCGGGTGGTGGCCTATGTAGTTGGCACCTATAGCGGTGCCAGACGCACGATCATGGCTAACTTTGACCTTAAAAAAAATAAAAGCTACCTAGGCTAGAGGGCTGCAATTTGGAGGGTGGGTGATCAACATACCAATTTGCAGCCATCTAGCCTCAGTAGTTTTTAAGATCTGAGGGAGGACGGATAGACAAAAAGCCATCTCAATAGTTTTCTTTTACAGAAAACTAATAAAATTGTATAAGCAAGGGTTTGAGGATAATCAGAAAATTCTTATTCCAGTTAGGAGGGCATCACATTCAGCAGTAATGCCCATTTTTTATAATTTGTACGTTACATGACTCGTATAATGAAAATAGTTTTATTTAGAACGCGCTAATACTTACATAATATACATACGCTATAATTCTATGTACATGAAATATAATATATATATATATATATATATATATATATATATATATATATATATATATATTATATATGAATATATATATTAGTTATATGTATAAATATTATATATATATATATATTATATATATACATATAATATACATACAAATATATATATATATAAATATATATACACGTATAATATATATATTATATATATATATTTATATATATAAAATATATATATAATATTTTTATACAAGTATATAATATATAAATATATAATATATATATATATATATATATATATATATATATATATATATATATATATATATATATATATATATATATATATATATATATATACACATATATATATATATATGTATGTGTATATATATATATATATATATATATATATATATATATATATTATATATATGTATATATGTTATGTTTATATATTTGTATACATATATGTTATATCTATATTTGTATATATGTATATATATATATATATATATATTAATATATATATATTATAATGTGTATTCGTTATTTATATATTATATTTGTATGTATATTATATGTATATATATTTAATATACATATAATATACATACAAAAAGTAGACATTCGTTCTGATGATTAAAATTGGAAGTTTGGATTTATTTCGAAGAAATTGTTTGGAGAAAAAGGACAAATGGTCATCATTTATGGCATCCTTTTCATATTAATAAAAATTATAGTGTGCAATACAATATTGAACTGATTTAGACGAAAAAGGATGACTTTTTAGACCTCTGGACTCGATCCACTCAGTGATCAATGTTTTGCCCACAAGAGAAGAAAATATAATATATTTCTGGTTTAATTTACAATCCAAGTCCTGCTTGGATGTTGTTGGATTGTATTGGTTACTACAATGAAGACAGTTGCTCTATAGGTACTGTCTGAGTTTTCCGGGGCATTCATTTGCGACTGTTTCATACTGTGAATATTTTGAGAATTTTGATTCGCAAAGCGCTCCCCTCAGATTTTACCTAGTACTTGATATTTGCAAAACTCGAATTATCTATTTCAGTCTTTTTTTCCTTTACCTGAGAAAGATAAGAGTTGCATAAAGCTAATTTATTGCTACTGCCAAGAAACTAGCTGTCTCTTGAACCATTCGTTTCTCTTATAATCACCAGTTCTTCATTAACAGGGTCGATATCGTACTCGGCTAGCACTCGGCTGGTCCCGCGGATTCTGCGACAATGAATAATTTGAGTTTTTATTTCCAGCGATAGAAATTCATTTCTTTTTATAATTGGTTTAAATTCCAGTTAAGCTGTAGGTCCCGTTTAGGTAATTTTGTTTCTTAGCCATAAATAATCTAATCCTTCAGGCCAGCCCCTGGAACTGTTAATCAGCCAGTTTTTAAACAAAGCAAGACTTAACTTTTTTTTTTTCTTATAATACCATAACAAGACGTTTGGAGTAAACTATGTTAGGGAGGTGAACAATTTGAGTTTTTGCTTTCCACTCGCTTGTAATTGGGTTTTTAAAATTTTTAAAATTCAATTAAGTAAGCCTTTGGCTTATTTTGTTTTCCATTACATCATTTGCCTGTCAACAATTCATTTTTTCCCCAAAGAGGTCTCCCCAATTTTTTTTACCTCTTCAACAATTTTTTTTCCCTCACTGCACTTCTGGCAATCTCAGCTAACGAACATCACCTACCCTGACACCCATTCCTCAAGTGCAAAATTCTCATACTGAGAGGTTCCTTACCAACTTCAACATGCTTTGCTGTGCTGGATCCTGGATCTCTCTGGCCCCCCAGTACATATTCCAGGTAAAGCAATGGCACTGAGTAATTTCCAGACCGTGCCATTTCGCCTTCAGCAGTGACCTTAATCCTGGTGTCGTTCAGCTGCTTAACTCGTATTTTCCTCCCGTCTGCGTTTTTCCGTCTCATAGTTCAGCTGATATCAAATGCATGTTTATGGGAAACTTTC
>NC_089791.1:17298375-17313375 GCF_040412425.1 Macrobrachium rosenbergii
CTTTCATTCATCTTGCTGTCCAGCCTCTCTGAACGTTTGCTTCTTGATGCAGTTGCGGAGTTTTCTCCCAGTGTCGCCTTTAGATCATTATACTTCCTCTCTTTTATTTTTCTGTCATTTTATCTCCCTGTCCAATCAACCTAACTCTCTCCTTTCACTCTAATAAGATAAGTGCTAAATGGCTGAAAGTTCCCAGTGTTTGCCTCGACAGCCTTAATTTTATCAATCATTCATTCACACTGGATTCCAGTAAAGCAGGCTTCCTTGTCGTACACTCGTATCATTCATCCGCCTCATAAACCCAGGTGTTTCGTTAGAACTATACCCTATAATTTATGTAAATACATGCTGTTATCTTTAACTGCTTTGTCTATCTGCAGTTGGTGTTATTAATGTCATGTATTCCAGATCTTATCATGGTTGGAATATCGTCCTGCTGGATGAAAGGAGTATCATTATTAGAATAGGTTATATCAGTGTTATATAAAATCAAAAGGGATTATCCTCCTATTACAAATACCATATTTGAAATGAGTAGAGGCCACATTGGCTAAAAAGGCTTCTATAAGAAGGACGACAGCAAGTTCCCTTGGCCAGTGTACCCTCCACCCATTTCAAAAGGGGTGATTGTCATTGAAACTTCTATTTTTGTATGCATATCTTTGGTATTATATTTAATAATAACTTTTAGATTATTTTAAATGATATTGCAAACATTTTATTATTTTCATAAATACAGACCTGATCTCTGCAGTAAAGAGTCGAATACAGAATTTGAAAAAGAAAAAAAACGGAGTTGAATGGGGCGTTTTTAAACAGACCCTGATGGTCAACAGGAAGAATATGTTCAACATGTTTCATAAAGAGTAAGGTAAAAAAAAGTAATGTTAAAATAAAGATCAATGAAGAAAATATATCTAAAAGGCCATTTGAAACAATAGTTATGCTTCGTAATTTTAATGGATCTCTAACTTTACGAGCCAGCAAAGCAAATTTTAAAATAACCATTCTGTGAAAGGCTGTTGATTTATTAATTCATTGTGCAAGTCTGCTTTATGAAAAAATGCAGCAGCAATAAACTTCGAATAAATGGACAAAAGATGATAAACTATGATTCCTCGGGAAAGTAGAATTTATTCTTGCCAGCTGTACTTGAAGTTTAACCTAAAAGCTTCGCTTCTGCCTTATTATATTACCAACGACATCACTCCAGGTAACATCTAGGAATGATCATAATCTTGGATCATTTCTCAGTAGTGATGGGAACTGTGAAGTTTGGGAGTGGGGAATAAACGTACACCCACACAAGATCTGAGGATCAGGAATAGGCTCTGATGAGACCCGCACATTCAGTGCGAGAGGGATTCAAGTGACTGCAATACGTATGAACCTTCAATGAAAGATATGGAGATTTTAGTTCGTATGGACCACTTGTTCTTTGTGCCACTCTAGTCTGTCATTTAACGTTACAAATAATACGCGTGTTCAGTGGCAGAGTTTCGTATAACTATAAAGACAAATGGCTTGATTTGACCTCAAGGACAACTTTATGAAGGCATGAAGTACCCTCAAGTCATTTTTGTCCTTCCCCTTGTCTGGTCGACGTAATTACTGTATATGTTGAATCAAATCTCTCTCTCTCTCTCATTGCTATAAGACTGAATATGTTCATATTTTAGTAATAGAAAGCCTTTAACAAATCCCTAATTTTGTTTACAAACAATCAAGACTAGCACGCAAAAGATTGTCCATTTTCACTACTGAAACTAATAATGGATCATAAAAGTCAAGCAATCATTCCCTTTAAAAGCTCTGCAATTTCTCCTCGTCATTGGCCCTCTTGTATTTCTCCTAATTTCATTGCTCATTCTGTTTTTTTTTTTTAGAATGATAGTTTAATACAGTTACTCTGCCTTTGCATTAACCTTAGACATTCCTGTTTTGAATATCTCCTACTTATATGCAAACTGTTGCTGTAGTGGCGCAGTGTTAAGGTTCTCGCCTACCAGTCGAGAGGACTAGGGTTCAAATCCCGCCACTCACTGGTGGCTTGGGGATGGCGCCATTGCATAAACCCGGTGGCCCGCCAACCTAGTGGTCTGAAAACTCGAGAAGGTTAGTAAGAAAATAGGTACCAGCCCTCAGGCAGGGGTGTTAAACAGTGGGCCTAGCGACACATTGGCCACGTGTCTTAGCATCGGGACTCCTCCTCCACTGGCTGTCGGTCTAAGAAACCGGAGTTCAGCGCCAGTATGAGCCTTGCAAGGCCCAGGAGGACTTTAACTTTTTAATATGTAAACTGCTGATTCCTTCTCGACAGTTTCTCTTACAACACAAGTTTTTCCAATTCAGTCAATCAGTTTCTTCCCTTCTTGATAAAATCAGTCAATCAGTTCTCCCTGTCTTGATAAGATTTAATTATTATGTATGTCCAACACAAGCCAAGACACTTCAGGCTACATTTATTTATTACCAAATACATTTTTACCCGCTTTGATTTTTTTTTTTATTTGAAGTACCTCACACTCGTTTTCTCTGCTACAGTGTATAATTCTACAGTCCGTTGTGGTTAATCCGTATCTTTTATTCCCGTTTTTTTCTCCTTGTTCTTTATATTATAGTGTTCCCTTTCTCTTCACACATAGGAATTTTAACTGCAAACTTACTTTGTTAGGAAAGGACCTTCAAGCTTGCCCCATACTATATACAAGTTACAGGCAGATAGCGAAACCGGGCATTTCGCGAACTACCTGAAATTTAAGGCAGATAGCGAAATGAACTTCGGGTCATTTGATCCCCCAGGGGTTAGTACTAAACACTGCGAAACAGTGACTAACCTATACTGTTTCGCCGTGTTTGGTACTAGCCCCTGGGGGATCAAATGTCCCTAAGGGCATTTCGCCATCTGCCAGAAATTTCAGGCAGTTCGTGAAATGCCTGGTTTCGCTACCTGCCTGTAACATACGTACGTTATAGTAGACTGGGTTCATTCATAAGAACCATTAACCCTCTGCTAAGTGTTTTACCGAGCAGGAAGTTCTTCATTATTTTCTTTCTTGACTATTTTATCTCCATTGCAGAAGAAAGTATTGCATCTTTCTCTGTTCTATTATTGACTGGTTTCTTTTATACCTCTATTTTTATTTGTGATCATCACAAGACCACTTCTTATTTCTCGTTCAGATGTCACTGCGTCTGTCTTTTTTTTTTTTTTTTGACGCTCGATTTGATCGGATTTGATTGCATCAGACGCTCTGGAAAATGGTTTGAACGGTATATGTGCATGTATATATATATATATATATGTGTATATATATGTATATAAAGTATATATCTATATATATGTATACATATATGATACATATGTATATATATATATATATATTATATATGTTATATATATATATATATATGTATATATATATATATGTTTGTGTGTGTTTGTGTGTGTTTGTGTGTGTTTATGTGTGTGTGTGTATGTGTGTATGTGTGTAAAAAGTATGTGCGTGTGTGTGTTTGTTTATCGACAGAAGGAGGCCTCAGAAGGGATATATATAGAGGGAAGGGTTTCAACGCACGTCCGTTTCATATTAGCAGTTTTATTGATGCAACGTTTCGGGGACCAGTCCCACTTTCAAGCTGAAAATTACAATAATGAAATAAAATTACAATAAAACTCATATAAAAATACACAGTTACAATGAAAAGCAAATTAGAAGAACACAACGAAACTCAAGTAGCATTTCCAGTAGAGGAAGGAAGGCGAGCGACTGGAATAACGAAGGCATGTCCGTTGTTTGAGCCAGGTATAGAGGGGTGGAGGCAGTTTGGTTGTTCAGTTTCGGAACATCCATTTTGATGAAGAGCGATTCAAAGACTGCTAGCTGTTGTGGAGAAGACGCTTCACGTCCACTGTTAGTTGTCCATTATTTGTTCCGAATGTTTGTGAGGCCTGACGTCAAAAGCAGTATAATAGCGTACACCAAAATGTTTGAACGGTTGGCACAGAAAGCTTGGTAGCAACCAGGTTTAACAGAGTAGTTAATCCTGAGTAGCAACGTACCACCAGATTTCGAGCGTTTGACGACGAATGTTGGGTGATAACTTTATCATCAATTTTTTTCATCGTTGATGTCGAAAGCTTAGGTAATACCATACCACCAAATTTTTTATCGTTTGCATCGAATGTTAAGTATAACCCAAGTTTTTGAACGTTGATGCCGAAAGCTTAATAATGCGGTACCATCGAATATCGAGCACAGGCGTTGAAAGCTGGTTAATAACATGCTACCAAATTTGTCGAGAACACTGGATAATAACGCACTGACGTCGAAAGCTGTTTAATAACGTACCAACGACTTACTTAACACTGACATCGAAAGGTTCTTAATAATGGGCAGCTAAATTTTTAATGTTGACGTCGTAAGCTGGTAATAACGTGCCACCAAATTGTTTACCACGTCTAGAAAGCGGGATGATAACGTACCGTTAAGGTTTCCATGCTGACATCGAATGGTGGACATTAACGTACGACCAAATTTTTGAACAATGACATCGAAAACTGAGTAATAACGTACCACCAATTTTTTTTCAACACTGATATCGAAGGTGAATAATAATGACGTCGAAAGCTGAATATCTTACCAACAAATTTTTTAATAATGGTGTCGAAAGCTGAATAATAACGTACCACTAATTTTGTAACAATAACGTCGAATGCTGAATAAGTACCACCAAATTTCTGAAAGCGACGCACCAAAAAAACCTTAGTATTGACATCGAAAGGTTGTATAATAACGTGCCACCGAATGTTTTAACACTGACGTCGAAAGTTGGATTCTAACGTAATATAAACCCTTTCTCTATTAAGTGGAACAAAATATACTTAATTCTCCAACAGATGCTCTGTGGAGGTCGAAAGCTAGACGGAACGACGAGTATTCCGTCACCAGAGGGAAATAAAGAAATTTTCCTTTTTGAAGTCTGACGTAATTTAGGTCGGTTGTCTCGTCCCGGTACCTTATACACAATTTCATTTACTTCCTGAGAGAGAGAGAGAGAGGAGAGAGATTAGTCCCACGGAAATGTTATTCTAATTAGGAGGAAAGTAATCCGTGTAATAATGCTTGAGGCTTCCCGTGGCTCTGTTTTAGTCTGCAATCGAGTTATCTATATGCAAATAGTATATTCTGTGTGTCTTGCCCCAGGCAATTTCGTATGCAGAGTAAGCGATACATAGCTACCTTCCACGCAACTGCACTGCCTTGCAAGCGCAGTAATGAATAGGGAACGCCATCAACTCGTCCGGAACAAACGATGGCCAGATTTATTTTCCACATAAATTTCAAGTCTTCACCGTGGTGTTTCAGCGGCCAAGTACTGGAAGCACGCATGCCGATAAAAGTTAGTAGAATTATTCTAAAAATAAACAGTTTAATTCTTCCCTTTTTTACTTCATATAATTTTTTTCTTCTTTTAACGTGCTTACTTCATATAATTTTTTTTCTTTCTTCCTTTAACGTGCTTTTTTCCCATTTGTATGGGGTAAGAACGATGCCTTCTTTTGAAGGACTTTTTGATTTAGGCTTTGGGGTAGAACGTAGTCTCGATCGGCTGCCCTGCCTGTCATCGCTTAGATCCCGGTAGCGTATGTACATGTATTGTACCAGTCACCAGCGCCCTTTCTCCCAGCAGCGAGAAATTATAGTTCCATTTGTAAACTTCAACTGATACTTGGAGATGGTTTGGAATAGTGGGTCGCCTTACAGACTTGATCATGAAATCAGGGTATCAAGCCAAGCACTGGGGCACTTTCGGCTATTCGCCGCTTAAGACAGAGAAAAGGAGTTAGAGTGGTTGTAAAGTAATGGCAGAGTACTACGTTGCCTTATATATTTGATTGTGAAATTTAGGCTGTCAAGTCCAGCACTGGGGCACTTTAAGCCATTCAACAAGTAAGACAGTGCAGAGAGTGTTAGAGTGGTTGGGTAGCAAGATGAAGACAGAAAATCTCTAAGCTGCACTAAAAGACAATAGTTAGAGAGGCTGGACAGCACGATAGAAGAAACGAAAGCGGGAATGGAGGTAAAGTAAAAGTCTATAAAAGTGGGTGTAGTTAAAGGCCAAAAGGACGCTGCAGACACCCTTTAGTAATGCCTACAGTGCACCACGTGAGGTGCACCGACGGTACTACTTCCCTACGGGACCGTTGCCTTACTGAATCATTGAAAAGGGAATGAAACATAGGTTCCTGCAAAAAATTAATACATAAAAATTAAAAGTACAGTTTTTTAATGACATGGATTAGACGCGTAGAATGTCTTATTTTATGGTTATATCATCCCACCATATTAAAACCATAAAGCACAAGAAACCACTTTCCATTACAGCTATTTGTTTTCATGCAGATATGGTTGTTCTGATTCTCAGTCTTTGCCGCCTTTGATGCTTTCCTGTGATGCCCGGTGGGGTTCTTGCTAACTTAAAAACAAACAAGACAATAATTATGTCACGGATCCTGTTCTAGTAATATTCCAGATTTTCTGAAGAACTAGTTCCAGTGATCTGCAACCTTTTTTTTTTTCTAATGTTTAATTACCACATGTATTCCTTCTCATTATAGCCTAGAGTTAGGTCCCAAAGAGAGGCACTTTCACTAATCCTTCAAATAATCATCCTTTTGCTTTAACTTCTGCAATCTTTACAACTACTCCAAGCTTAATTCAGGTCTGTCAAATACATTTAATAAGGATATCTCTTATTCGGTTGGTTTAGATTAAGCTAGCCTTGTGCCAACGTTGTTCCTTTCCAAGCGACAAGAGTGGTAAGTGTGAAACGGAATAGGATGCCTGGTGTGGACCACTGGGCATTTCAAAACAACACAGTTGCTTCTCTGTTCAAATTGCTAGTATGGTTTTTAGAAGGCAGGGTCCACTTCGAGAACTTTTTTCTTAAATTCTTTTTTCTTTTTGAGAAATAATTGTCTTTTGTCACCAATCTTAAAAACATTCGTAAGGTATTTAAAGAATCTGTTGCATGCCTTCCATTGGCCAAATTTTTTGCTGATTGGTTCACTCTTCCCCAGATAAAAATTTTGGATATTCATTATACTTTAAACGTGCAGAGGTCAAAATTTAAAATATACTTCTAAAAGTCTAGATCTTTTGTTGAGGCTATGATTTCTTTCTTCATCCGAGTTGTTAAAGCTTCCTGAACTCCCCGAGTCTATTATAAATATCGTTTTATATTTTGGAGTATTCTCTGTTTTTGCAATTATGAAGTGTCATCTCCAGAGTCTGTCATTATAATTATTATTATTATTATTAATTATTATTATTATTATTATTATTATTATTATTATTATTATTATTATTATTATATTTCTACATTTCTTCTTATTTTTGGTATTTTTACTTATTACTGTGTTTAATATCATTGAAAAGTTTTGGAATTTTCAATATTCGTATTTAGCCTTCTGGACCTGACTTCTGTAACCACCTAAGGTCCCCAGATGGAAATTAATCGTCTGCAATCTGTAATTTTTATTATCATTTTTTATTTTTTTCTATTAGTCCCCATATAATTACTGTCATTGCTATTATTATGAATTCTATTTTTTCTACTTCTTCAGCAACTGCGTGGATACGGCCGATAATTATTTTTGTCATGTTACCTTGTGTACCTAGATTGTGTGTATTGTATTTGTATCTTCCATGTATATGGCCCTGAGCCGCAATAAAGATTATTATTGTTATTATTATTAGAATCACATTATTGTATTCAATGGACCCGTCACAGAAACTCCTCCAGGAACTCTGACAAGGTGTATTTCTGTTTCGGATTTCTTTACTTACCAGATCTGGCTATAAATTCCTGAAGCTTAAGACGAAAGAAGCTCTTCCATTTATGATGGCCTGTGGAAACATGCATACCAGCGAGGCGCACAAACTCCAAGACGTGTGTGTTGTGTGTGCCTATCCTCGCTCCCATTTTGCCCCATTATACAAGTTATTGAGGATGAGATCCAATTTTTTTTTTTTTTATTTTTAGCTGAAATCGTTTATAACATATATCTTAGACGTTGATGAGTGATTGAATACGCCAATTATTGAAAGAAAGTATACTGGTCTTTCGCCTTTCGAATTCCTTTTAATTAGCGTAGAAGGTTGGCGTTCTTAAACGAAATTTTTTTATGAGAAAAATAAAGGAAACGCCCGGGAGAACCCTAGATTATCAGATTGTCAAAGACATTTCTTGATTTTTAATGATGGCGGCCTTTCATTTGGCATTCACCATGCAGGAAGATTCAAACTGTTACCTGCCCTGTCTTAATGGTAAAATGGCTTTTATAGGGTTTGGGTCAAATAGGAATGCAACAATTCAGAACGAATTGGCTAGTTTCAGGATTCAGTTAAATACTGATTCGATCAAAGTACTGAAACATTCACAGACAAATGAAATCTTTATGGAGAAAAAACCTCTCTCTCTGCCCAATTCTAGTTTTCTTCCAGAACTCACTTAGAGTTTTGTGTTTGCCACTAATACAACGTCCTTCACTACTTCAGGGATACCGTGTCTTCATTTTGTTCGGCGATGGTAATGTTATAGAAGGAGCTTAACGATAATAAAACTGAATTAATCATTAATATTAAACATGAAACAAATATTACTTAAACATGTATTATTATTATTATTATTATTATTATTTAAGAAGAGAAACAGAAGAAGAAGACAAGACCCTAGATAAAGAAGGACTTAGAATGAAATAATGAAAATTTTTACGAATCTTACTATATTCCATGAGTTTAAGATAAACAACAATATCGTTACTCGTGCGCAACAGTCTATGGGGCTTTTTGGGGGACTAAATAAATTAGTGTCTCAAAAAAAAAAAAAAAAAACTTGAACTTCTGCATAATGGAAATTTGTCGACCAGATAATGCCAGTACGCTTCTCTGACAGCAAGAAGGGCGTTAATCCCCTCCCCCAAAGATAAAAAGTAATGTTAACACTTTCTCAAAAACAAGTGGGGAGTTTTCTTCGCCTACAATATATAAATGTGCTATCAGAACTCCAGTGCGAAAAACTTCCCCTGGTATCATGCATTCTCGTAAACTATTAAATATCGGTAAAAAATCTGTGACAACAAGTAAACAGTTTGTGATTAGTTGAAGAGTTCATCTTCACATTTGATGTAGACATACTTTGCCATTGAAAAATTACTTAAGAAGGAACCTTTTTATTCGACAATATCAAAACATTTTCCTGAGAATAATTAGGCATTCTTCACCAGTATAAAACCCAGTAATTAGAACATGGAAGTAGAATGTTTTCCTTCCTGAAAACGAGTGAAGAACCAAGTAAAATCAAATGGCTGTTTGAGAACAAGCCTAACAATGAGATTCCTTCCATCCTGAAAACTAGTAATGCATTTCTTCCTCAAAATTCCATCAACAGATTCTGAGACCAAGAAGAGCAGTTAAAAAAAAAAAAAAAGTCTTCAAAATGAATGAGTTTACTTCCCCTTAAGATCAATACATTCTTGAGAACAAGTACGCAGGAATTTTCCCTGATAAAAACAATGAGTGCGTTTTCTTCCCCAAAGATTCAACACATTTTGAGAAAAAGCAAGCGGTGAATTCCTTCCTGCTGAAAAACTTGGGGATCAAGAACTCAACGACGAGCAGACTAAAACTGTGAAGTTTTCTTCGTCAGGATATCAACACATTCTTTTGAACAAATTCAAGGAATCCCTTCCCTCCTGAAAACGAGTGAGTTTTCTCTCAGCCCAAAATGCAACCTTTCTTGAGAACACTCCAAGGAGACATCTATGGTCGCCCTGGAGACATGAAACTCGTGAGTCAGTTTGGAAGCGGTGGGTTCGAGCACATTCCTAAGAACAAGTGGGAAAGTCCCATCCCCTCAAAGTTGGTGACATTGAGCACAAGAATCGATGAAACATTCCCTCCCACAAAGCATTGGTCTTTCCGCGAAGGTTAGAACTCCCGGAGAACGGAGATTTTTTCGACCAGATCTGTCTCGACTCAAAACGGATACATATAAGGATAAATCCACCAAATGGGACCTTTCATCTAATTATAACTGTAACAAGGACATTCGGATACAAGTGAAAAGACACTTTAATATGATTCAGATTACTCTTCCGCAGATCGAAGTACGATGCATCTATGCGTTATTTTTCCTGATTTGCTTTATTGTTTATGGGGGCGTTTTTCTTTGTTGACTTACATTTATTTATTTGTTATTTTCTTCTCTCCATTCCCTCTCATTACGTATATTCTGTTCTATAAAACACTTGTTGTAGAAGTCACTTACATTTATGCTTGTTTCGGAATATTGTTCGATTACTGAATAATAATAATAATAATAATAATAATAATAATTAACCGGCGTTGTAATAATAAAATATCATTTAATAATAATAATAATAACCATTGGATAAATAAACAAATTTAAGCTATGGAAACAAAGTGCACCTAAATAAAAAATTCTTAGGAATATTTCTGCAACAAATAAATAAATGTATGGCTGTTCCTTGAACGACGGCCGGCTTTTAGATTTAAACGTGACCTAAGTAACGCCATTAACTTAGAAATTGCCATAATTTAAAGGAATGAGAGGTCATTAGGCAGTATTGATCCATTGGAAAGTTGAGCTAAATATTTCTTCTTAATTCGTGGTTCCGATTTACGCACTTATTCAGGAGCTGTAGGTGTAAGGGCTTCAGGGGAAAAGGAAGCGCCTTTGTCACGATCACAAAGCATTGTTTAGTAATGTGATGATAATGATATTGATTGGTAGACACTGTTTCGAGTTTAAAAGTTCAAGAGCGCGGTTGAGTTCACTAATTTTAATGGAGGGGAATGGCTAGCACCTTCATTGTAACGGAAGTTGCATAAAATCAGTCTGTTAATGGCTAGCATGTTTTTCAAACAGCCCAACTCTTTGGAGGTCATGCATTTCTCCATGTGCATCCCAACTGTTTGATGTCATGGACGTTCTCCAAATGCCATTGAAAAATTTTGAAAAATTCAAGGAAAGACGTCCTCTTTCTGCTTTCCCTTTGGAGGTCACTGACGCTCTCCATCTGCCTTCCCCTTTGGAGGTTATTGACATTACTCATCAGCTTCCCCTTTGAAGGTCACCGGCGTTCTCCATTTGCCTCCCCTACTAGACGTCATTGTCGTTTTCGATCTGCCCTTCTATTTAGACGCATTAAGGCCCGTCCAGACGATCGAGCATTGCCAGCGTGCACAAGCGAGCAGTTTGCTCGTTAACAAGTTGACCGCTTGTGCCCGCTAAAACACGGGCAAAGTTCTTGCGTTGGTTGTTTAGCAAAAGCACCAGACACTGCCCATGGCTGGTAATATGATATCACTGCCAGACACACGACTCTTCCTATGGAGGCAAGGGGCAGAGGTTGTCATTGGTCACTCGAGCGTTTGACAGATATGTTTGTCTGTGCTTCCGCTATGGATCAGTGGTCGACACCTCATGTTCTACATTTAATTAGAACTTTCTCGGGAACACCCTTGCCTTTGGAATGTAAAATTGGCAATACAAAATAATTGTTATGCTATATAGAGCTTTCTTTGCATAGGCAGGAATAGGCTGTGTAGTTCAAAAACAAAATCTTCTTCAGAAGGTTTTTCAATAATCTCTAGTAATGGTGGTCTTAAGCTGTCTTTCCACTTTTACCCCATACTGTCGGATTGTGGGGTTTGTGCCAGCTCAGCCAGTCAACAACGGGGAACCAGTTGTACCCGTGGGTTTTGCGTTGTTTACTGGCGTGTGCCCGTGCGAGTTGTGTCTCGATCGTCTAACCCGCTGTTCCCCTTCCGTCACGATATTAATTGCAAGGTGAATTGGGAAGACTGCTGTTGCCAATTTTGTGGTGTCCGATGGCGATCTCGGAGTGACTGACGTCATAGTACGAGAAAATTCTTGTGCCTGCTTCTCGATTGCCTTAACTGTTTGGTACATTTCCGTTAAAACTTTGTTTCAAACTCAACCAAAATACGGTAGTGCCTGTCTGCCTTTTATATTGTCTGGAGAGGCTTAAGACGTTCTGTCTGACTCCCTTTGAAAGGAAACTGATTTTTCTTTATCTTTCTCTCCAGGGTCATTGAGCGTTCTCTGGCGTTCATTTTGGAGGTAACTAACTGTTGTGCTTTTGTATTGAAGGCCATCTTAACAAGTATTTTTTTTGGCATCCGCTGTTTGGTGGCCCGTTATCGTATAAGTCTTTATTCCTTGAATATTCTTTGTTAGGTTAAATTACCCTTAACTGGCGACCTTTGGTTAATTAATGTCTGTCTTTAGGTTAATTCAGGGGCTTCAGTGACAGGTTACGTGTATTCTTGGCATGCAGGGCCATGAAAATAGTACGTAAATTAAACAAATGATCAAAGGTCATAACAATATATATATATATATATACGTTGTTATATATATATATATATATGTATATTATAATATATATATATATATATATATATATATATATATATATATATATATATATATATATATGCTCTTTATATATATATATATATATATATTTTCTATATATAATATATATATATATCTAACTTACCTTCTTCTTGTGGAGTTGTTGCTAGGAAATATTTGCCTATTAATTGTACTGACTTGTATGTACCCAGTAGGCATATTCGGTGATCTGGGAAGATAGTATACTTCTTCACGTGTAATATGATCAGACGACCATTCAACTTCCATTGGATTATATGATTCCTGCAATTTTTGACATGTAGTGGTGGTTCTGGAAGTTCTGGGATCTTTCCACAATTTTTCTAGAAAATTTTCTACATCATTTATATGTTATATACATATATATATATATATATATATATATATATATATATATATATATATATATATATATATATATATATATATATATATATATATATGCAATAAGATAATTTACGGAAAAATTTTTGAATAATAAGAATTGATAATTTTCAGCAATCAAGTTCCAAACAGAAACAGTACCCATGCCATTTGCAGCTTATACAATGACAAATGAAAATTATAATTTAAATAATTTACTATTTTTTTTTTTTTTTTTTTTTAATGAGTAATCTCCGAGGCATTTTTGATAAATGATAATTTTGATCCCCATAACCCTATCAGGGACTACAACTGTGTGTCCAGGACTACAGGAAATGTGGCAGAACTGATCATGAATTCTCAAGTAGGTTGAGTCCTCTCAAGACGATATACCTATTTCTCAAAAAGCACATGGATCCTCTACAGGAGAGGAGGTCACACTTTGCTCATTCAAAACAAAATAGATTTAAATGGAGCACAAGTGGCGACCTATGCTAGTGATTATTTTCAAGTTTTAATCTCCCTTTTGCAAAAACAATCCCACTAAACATATCAATCATTATAATATTTATAAAGCTGACTGAGCCTCGTCCTCCCTACTGCGTCTCTGGCAAATACATTGATTTAATTGTCTAAAAGACTACGATCAAACAAAAATTTGTCAGAAGACGCCAGTGACAGAAACCATGCCCATTCTATACCTCTTCCTAACAAAGCATGGAAGTGTCTTGGTGGTCTGATAATGGAATAAAGCATTCAATTTAAATAAGACTCCAGAAGCTTTAACAGAGCTGATAAAACACTCTTGAGAAGAATGCTAATTAAATTATTACAATTAATAAATTGATACACAAAACCACTGTACAATGAACTCTACAGAGTTTAGAAAAGAATTTTGCAAAGAAGAATAATATTATGGAGTGACGTATATCGGACATTTCTATCAATATTCAAGTACAAGCTAAATGGACATTTGTCAAATCTCCAAGACACGCCGTAATAAAAACGTAAAATAATAAGATTCTTAGTACCAAGAAATAAGGAGGAATTTTGCAAACATATAAAGCAACATGGATGTAATTGAAAATTTTTGTAGAATGCTATGCTTTGAATCAAATCTACTAAATTTAGAAATGACACAATGATATAATTATAATAGAAAATTTAGTATGGAAGAGAATTAAATTAAACACCTTTGAAACTGGAAATAGATTTTCTTTGGTAGAAAGTATCATTTGTTTGAAATGACCAACCATCTAGCATTATTAGGTAAATCCTAGATTTTGCAGTTTATCAGCAATTTTGGCTCTAAAATTTGTTCCTTGGAATGGCGTAATGCCATAATTTTCCCATCTCAAAAACAGGAAAAGACCTAAATAATGTAAACAATGACGGACCAATGTTTCTAAAAAGTTGCTTATGTCAAATTGTTGCGGAAACTGGTAAATCCCCGACTCGTTCGGCATATATCCTTAAAAATAGGATATTGGCGTAGACATTTTGGAGCCTCTGGGCAATAGATCCCCAACGTAGACACATTATCCTATCTGGAAGATCACATCCTAGGATTTAAACGCTAACAAATAACAAATAACCTAGCTATTTTTCTTTGTTATGCACATGATAACACGGACCTACACTCAATATTAAAACATATATGGTCACTTGCCCATTTTCATCTTTGCAATACCCTGACAGACCGTAACATTCCAGGTGCGAAATGATGATAATCTTTGAAGACTCCAACTGAAAACAGAGGAGAGTTTTCTTAGTAGCAATCTTTCCATAAGCAATAAATGACGTCAGTAATCTATTAAATGGATGATTTTGCTATATATTTACAAAGCTTCAAAGATAATATATGCTTCAGAACGTATCACCAATGATGCTTCAAAGGCACATGGGCCTCTTTAGTAGGTCTCCAGTTCAGCGGACAACCTGGCACCAATGTCGTGGAAAAAAATAAAGTACACTTTGAGATTAACATCATTATGCGCCAAGAAGAAAAGTTGGTTTAATCTTTGCACATCCAAAACCCATTTGACCTATAGTAAAACAACAAGTGCAAAAGTGCATCAAATTCGTAAAATAGAAAAATCATCTCACAAACTGAAAGACCGTAACTGA
>NC_089791.1:17325875-17333375 GCF_040412425.1 Macrobrachium rosenbergii
GCGTTTTACCTTCTCTTTCAAAATTTTCGCATAGCTTTTATATCAGACACTTGATCCACACCACCTTCCTTGCGTAAATCCACTGTTAGTTTTTCTGTCATTTGTCTACAAAATCCTACTACTAGCTCTTCTTGGTATGAAAATGTTATGCCCTATGATTATTACAGTCTCTGCTTGTAATTTTTTTCTGTTAAAAAAGAACAGTTATTCTTTTTCTAATTTATTGTAGGTAATTCACTTGTTCATATATACCTTACACACCATGGTCATCCACTCAATCGAACTTTCACCGCTATACTATAATATATAGCTTGTAATTTCATCCACCCTTGCATTTTTTTTTCATTTTCCAATCTCCATTACCTTTCATACAGCTCCAACAATCATAAACTGTAGGACATACACTAACCACTTTCACTCTTGACCAATTCAGTTGTGTCTTTCCTTCATCCTCCACATTCAATAAATCTTCAAAATATTTCTTCCATTGAACCAGGAGTGAAATCTCTTTAGGCAATACTCCTCTATTTGCATTTTCTGTTACGAGAGTCAGTGTTTCAATAATAGTTAATTCCCTGTGGAACAGCTTTGTGTTCTCACTCATAAATATGTATATATATATATATATATATATATATATATATATATATATATATATATATATATATATATTTATATTTATATATATATATATATATATATATATATATATATATATATATATATATATATATATATATATATATATATATATATATATATATATATATATATATATATTATATATATATATATATATATATATATATATATATATATATATATATATATATATATATATATATATATATATATATATATATATATATATATATATATATATATATATATATATATATATATATATATATATATATATATATATATATATATATATATATATATATATATATATATATATATATATATATAATATATATATATATATATATATATATATATATATATATATATATATATATATATATATATATATATATATATATATATATATATATATATATATATATATATATATATATATATATATATATATATATATATATATATATATATATATATATATATATATATATATATATATATATATATATATATATATATATATATATATATATATATATATATATATATATATATATATATATATATATATATATATATATATATATATATATATATATATATATATATATATATATATATATATATATATATATATATATATATATATATATATATATATATATATATATATATATATATATATATATATATATATATATATATATATATATATATATATATATATATATATATATATATATATATATATATATATATATATATATATATATATATATATATATATATATATATATATATTATACATATAATATATATAAATAAATATATAATATATATGTTTATATATATATATAATATATATAAGTATATAAATATATATATATATATATATATATATATATATATATATATATATATAAATATATATATATATATATATATATATATATATTATATATATATATATATAAATAAATATATAATATATATGTATATATATATATAAATATATATAATGTATATAAATATATATATATATATATATATATATATATATATATATATATATATATATATATATATATATAATATATAAATATATATATATATATATATATATATATATATATATATATATATATATATATATATATATATATATATATATATATATAATGTATGTGTGTGTGTGTATGTGTGTGTGTAGATAGATAAATGGGTATATTATATTTCTATAAAATTGGAATTTTATACAGGAATCTAGGACCCTATAGCATAGCAAGAAAGAGCAGGTCTGTTTTGCGACCCAAACTTCCACCATTTTCGAGGCACTTCCTCCATTCGCAAGATTCCCAGACGAGTTCCAGCACTGGATTCCTTCCCGAGCCCTGACCGCGTCCAATGTTTTGGCGGAGGGAAGGAAGTTGCCAGCGGAGAATCGTAAAAAAAGTGCAGGGTGATTTGCATGCCATTCTAGAGCTCGAAATATCCATGTACCTCGCAGTAAGAAAGCCTTTGACGCCATCTATGGAAATTTGAGGGCACCTCGCGCCAAGCCTTTTTGCAGCACGCACTTTGGCCGTTCCCCTGCTGCAAGTGCATGGTTCCAGTGTCCGTGGATGGGTGCGGTTTCATCTGGAAGCGAGATCATTTTCATATTGACTTTTTTCTCTCTCTCTCTCTCTCTCTCTCTCTCTCTCTCTCTCTCTCTCTCTCTCTCTCTCTCTGTCGAGACCTCATTGTTTTCATTTCCGGAAATTCGTTGGCACTGTCTGGGTTCATGGAGGTTGATTTTGTCTTGCCTTTAGAAAAGATATTAGATTTTTCGTTTGTTGTTTAGTTTCTTCCACGGATGCGTTATTTGTATTTGTTTGAGAAAATGAACGTGCTTAAAATTTTCTTTGCCATGAATGGCTTCTTATATAGATTTTTATTTGATTTCGCATATCCCTAATACACGATATTCAGCTACTGAGTCACAATTTCACCGCCTTATTGTACCAAATTACTTTCTCTGATATCTTCATCTCTTGCATTTTTCCGTTTTACAATCTCTGTCGCTATCCTAGCAGCTTCAAAGGTCACTTCAAGTAGTCTCACACATACACGAACCACTCCCAATCTTAAGAGCTCAGTCTCTCCTCCATCCCCCACATTGGACAGATATTTAAAATACTTCCTCCATATATCCAGGACTATATTCTCTTCAGAAAGCACCTCTCCACTTGCATTTTCTACTTACTGTATGAGTCAGTATCTCAATAAACATTCTCTTTGCAGTTACTTCTTATGGAGCAACTTTGGATTCTAACTAATTGTTCATATTCACTCCTCTGTCTTCATTGCTTTCTGCCTTTTACTTTCTTCTTGACTACTTCATTCGTCTTCCTGTTACCCTGTACAGGATGATCCTTCACGTTCCGGTACCCTAACTTTAAGTTCTTACATAACTAAACCTTTCATATTTTCATCCCCCAAATTACAGCTTGTATTCCCTCTTCTAGCAGTCCTTCTACTATACTCGTATATGCAGATTAGCCTTTATAGGGGATGAAATCAGAAATTATCCTGGATAGTCTCCCCTAATTTGATCTGGATGAGTTTGATAGCCTCATGACATCCTCAACCCTGGTTGCGACCCATAGGTGTCTACTAACCATTAGGTACTTGCATTTTCTGCTTAGGTCAACAGGGTACAATAGGGTTTTGTAGAAATTCCAGACCAAGATTTTAACCTCTTTATTGGCAATGCGTTTCATAACTTATTAATATGACGCCCTATTCCCACATACACACACACACAATGACACACAATCTACATATATATGTATATGTACGAGTATATACGAGTATATATATATATATACACATATATATATATACATATATACAGTATATATATAATATATATTTAATATATATGTATCTATTTATATATACATATACATATATTATTATATATATAGTATATACATATATATTCATATATATGTATATATTTCTGTATATATGTATATGTATTATGTATATTATATATATATATATATATATATATATATATATATATATATATATATGTGTGTGTGTGTGTGTGTGTGTGTGTGTGTGTGTGTGTGTGTGTGTGTGTGTGTGTGTGTGTGTGTAATCGCAAATTCATGTTGAAATGTAGGACGGCATAGCAATGCTAGAAAAAGGAGGTCTGTTTCAAATAACATACTTTTGCGACCAAAACTTTCACCGTTTTCCAGACCCTTCCTCCATTCGCAAGATTCCCAGACGAGTTCCAGCACTGGATTCCTTCCCGCGCCCTGACCGCGTCCAATGTTTTGGCGGAGGGAAGGAAGTTGCCAGCGGAGAATCGTAAAAAAGTGCAGGGTGATTTGCATGCCATTCCAGAGCTCGAAATATCCATGTACCTCGCCGTAAGAAAGCCTTTGACGCCATCTATGTAAATTTGAGGGCACCTCGCGCCAAGCCTTTTTGCAGCACACACTCTGGCCGTTCCCCTTGCTGCAAGTGAACGGTTCCAGTGTCCGTGGATGGGTGCGGTTTGATCTGGAAGCGAGATCATGGTCATATTGACTTATTCTCTCTCTTTATCTCCCCACCTCTCTCTCTCTCTCTCTCTCTCTCTCTCTCTCTCTCTCTCTCTCTCTCTCTCTCTCTTTGTCGAGACCTGATCTGTTTTCATTCCCGGAAATTCGTTGGCGCTGTCTGGGTTCATGGAGGTTGTTTTTGTCTTGCCTTTAGAAAAGATATTAGATTTTTCGTTTGTTGTTTAGTTTCTTCCACGGATGCGTTATTTGTATTTTTTTGAGAAAATGAACGTGCTTAAAATTTTCTTTGCCATGAATGGCTTCTTATATAGATTTTTATTTGATTTCGCATATCCCTAATACACGATGGTGAGCTACTGAGTCACACTTTCACCGCCTTATTGTACCAAATTGCTTTCCCTGATATCATCATCTCTTGCATTTTTCCGTTTTTCAATCTCTGTCACTATCCTTGCAGCTTCAAAAGTCACTTCCAAGTAGTCTCACACATACACGAACCACTCCCACTCTTGAGAGCTCAGTCTCTCCTCCATCCTCCACATTCGACAGATATTTAAAATACTTGCTCTATATATCCAGGACTATATTCTCTTCAGAAAGCACCTCTCCACTTGCATTTTCTACTTACTGTATGAGCCAGTATCTCAATAAACATTCTCTTTGCAGTTACTTCTTATGGAGCAACTTTGGATTCTAATTAATTGTTCATATTCACTCTCTGTCTTCATTGCTTTCTGCCTTTTACTTTCTTCTTGATTACTTCATTCATCTTCCTGTTATCCTGAACATGCTTATCCTTCACGTTCCTGTACCCTAACTTGAAGTTCTTTCGTAACAAAACCTTTCATATTTTCATCCCCCAAATTACAGCTTGCATTCCCTCTTCTAGCAGTCCTCCTACTGTATATGCAGATTAGCCTTTATAGGGGATGAAATCAGAAAGTCTTATCCTGGATATTCTCCCCTAATTTGTTCTGGATGAGTTTGATAGCCTCATGACATCTTCAAGCCTGGTTGCGACCCATAAGAGTCTGCTAACCATTAGGTACTTGCATTTTCTGCTTCTTAGGTCAACAGGTTTAAACAATAGGTTTTGTAGAAGTTCCAGACCAAAAATTTTAACCCTCTTTATTGGCAATGCGTTTCATAACCATTATAATGTAACATGTACACACACACACCTACATATATATATATATATATATATATATATATATATAATATCTATATCTATATCTATATATATATATATATATATATATATATATATATATATATATATATCTATATATATATATATATATATATATATATATATATATATATACATATATATACTATATATATATATATATATATATATATATATATTATATATATATACATACATATATATACATATATATATATATATATATATATATATATATATATATATATATATATATATATTTATTTATATATAGTATATATATATACATATATTATATATATGTATGTATATATATGTATATATATGTATATATATTATATATGTATATATATATATATATATATATATATATATATATATATATATATATATATATATATATATATATATATATATGTGTGTGTGTGTGTGTGTGTGTGTGTGTGTGTTGTGTGTGTGTGTGTGTGTGTGTGTGTGTGTGTAATCGCAAATGCAAATTCATGTTGAAATGTAGGACGGCATAGCAATGCAAGAAAAAGGAGGTCTGTTTCAAATAACTTACTTTTTGCGACCAAAACTTTCACCATTTTCCAGACACTTCCTCCATTCGCAAGATTCCCAGGCGAGTTCCAGCACTGGATTCCTCCCCGCGCCCTGACCGCGTCCAATGTTTTGGCGGAGGGAAGGAAGTTGCCAGCGGAGAATCGTAAAAAAAAAGTGCAGGGTGATTTGCATGCCATTCTGGAGCTCGAAATATCCATGTACCTCGCCGTAAGAAAGCCTTTGACGCCATCTATAGGAAATTTGAGGGCACCTCGCGCCAAGCCTTTTGCAGCACACACTCTGGCCGTTCCCCTGCTGCAAGTGCATGGTTCCAGTGTCCGTGGATGGGTGGTGGTTTCATCTGGAAGCGAGATCATGGTCATATTGACTCTTATCTCTTTATCTACTCTCTCTCTACTCTCTCTCTCTCTCTCTCTCTCTCTCTCTCTCTCTCTCTCTCTCTCTTTGTCGAGACCTGATCTGTTTTCATTTCCGGAAATTCGTTGGCGCTGTCTGGGTTCATGGAGGTCGTTTTTGTCCTGCCTTTAGAAAAGATATTAGATTTTTCGTTTGTTGTTTAGTTTCTTCCACGGATGCTTTATTTGTATTTGTTTGAGAAAATGAACGTGCTTAAAATTTTCTTTGCCCTGAATGGCTTCTTATATAGATTTTTATTTGATTTCGCATATCCCTAATACACGATGGTGAGCTACTGAGTCACACTTTCACCGCCTTATTGTAGCAAATTGCTTTCTCTGATATCATCATCTCTTGCATTTTTCCGTTTTACAATCTCTGTCGCTATCCTAGCAGCATCAAAAGTCACTTCAAGTAGTCTCACACATACACGAACCACTCCCAATCTTGAGAGCTCAGCCTCTCCTCCATCCTCCACATTGGACAGATATTTAAAATACTTCCTCCATATATCCAGGACTATATTCTCTTCAGAAAGCACCTCTCCACTTGCATTTTCTACTGTATGAACCAATATCACGATAAACATTCTCTTTGCAGTTACTTCTTATGGAGCAACTTTGGATTCTAACTAATTGTTCATATTCACTCCTCTGTCTTCATTGCTTTCTGCCTTTTACTTTCTTCTTGACTACTTCATTCGTCTTCCTGTTACCCTGTACAGGATGATCCTTCACGTTCCGGTACCCTAACTTTAAGTTCTTATATAACTAAACCTTTCATATTTTCATCCCCCAAATTACAGCTTGTATTCCCTCTTCTAGCAGTCCTTCTACTATACTCGTATATGCAGATTAGCCTTTACAGGGGATGAAATCAGAAATTATCCTGGATGAGTTTGATAGCCTCATGATATCCTCAACCCTGGTTGCGACCCATAGGTGTCTACTAACCATTAGGTACTTGCATTTTCTGCTTAGGTCAACAGGGTACAATAGGTTTTGTAGAAATTCCAGGCCAAGATTTTAACCCTCTTTATTGGCAATGCGTTTCATAACCATTATAATATGACGCCCACCCACATACACACACACAAAGACACACACTACATATATATATATATATATATATATATATATATAT
>NC_089791.1:17338375-17350875 GCF_040412425.1 Macrobrachium rosenbergii
TAAATAAAGGCAAATGCCGTTCTTTCATTTTTCATTTGGTATTTGCTCTCTCTCTCTCTCTCTCTCTCTCTCTCTCTCTCTATTACATATATATATATATATATATATATATATATATATATATATATATATATATATATATATATTGTGATGGCTTGATTAACCACCACACTATATCCAAATATAATAAATCAACAAGTATTCACCAACACAATACTAAATCCACAATTGGTGAATAGTATCTCAACCTCTTAACCGTGTGCAAAAATCAATTCAAGGCAAAGAAAATACCAAGAAAATCCTTAATTTTAATACATTAATATAAGTCAGAAATAATACCTGAACTCTTCAGATACAAATAATATGAAAATCAATTATACTTATTAACAACCACTTACCCAATTAACGATAGAAAATAACATTCAAACACAAAAAGGAGGGTGCCCAGACAGGAAGAAGCAAAGCAAGAGAATATCCTAACGAATACAATCTAATATCCCTAACAACTTTTATTTATAGTTTTCTGGCTCCTCTTGAAAGACAGTCACTCTCCAATGTCTGGAGGGGATAAATCAAGGCAGTCAGGGTGTTAGGGCCCAAAACAGGATTAAAGTGCCGTGATCTCAACAAGAAATCGTCTATATTTTATACAAGGGTTATAAATACCCTACCGTAGGACAGTGAGGTCCCTTGGCTTTAATAACTGACCAAGGGTATGGAAGAATTATCGAAAGATGAACTCTTGTTATAGAGGGTAATGGATCCACAATATATTGGCGTACAGATCCTCAAAACAAGAAGCAAGTCAAGCAGCAGTCCAAAGCCAACCAAATGCCCAGGCAGAGGTCCAGAACGTAACTAACTCCTACCCTTGTAGGATGATATAAGACCCCTCGTCCACCCAGGGCTGTGGGGGAGTGGGGGGAATGGAATGTACTGGGGAAGGCCTCACCCACTCCAGCACCATATATGAAAAGACAACTGGCATTAGTAAAATTATAAAAGGAGCGAACCAATTTGGAGAGGAGCAAACAAGCTAACAAAACAAAAATAACACTTAAGTACTTACATTCAAAAATTCATCCAGACTCATAAATTATTACCTAATTAAATGGCAACAACTGACATTTACTAAAATTTACTAAAAAAATTTTTTTTTAACGTTAATACATAATCTAAAAATTCAAAACAAAAAAATTATGTATAAATCACAATGAATCAATAATTGTCAATCAACTGTAAGACAAATATACAAATCAACAAGAAAATTTTCTCCACCAATAATACTTATATAACACTTAGAACACGGGCTAGGGGTGGCAAGAATCAGGATAGCAGCTCACAAGGATAGCAACTTTGCGGGCACCTAGAAAATCATAATCTTAATACTAGTATATACAGAGAAATTACCCAAAGCCAGAAGCTCCATTACACAAAAAACCTAAGAACTTCACCTTGTTCCTCACACAAAATTTAGAGCTAGACATTGCTCTAACAACCGGGTTCCGATATATATCGTTCATAGGCCATAACCTTTTCCACAAAAAAAAAAAAAGGCACTGTCAATTTCAGTGATACATTTCATTCACTGCTAACGAATGTTTGGCCAAAAAACCACTGTCTTTATCTCAGTGACCACTACACCCTCCGTCACCATAGTGTCCAATACATACACCCTCATTGAATGATACAGAAGACCGCAAAGAAGACTCCCTGCACAAAATAAACACACAAAATCAATGAAGTGCGTAATTATTAGCCTGAAATTATAGAATAACCGGGTTAGAGCCTATCTTTTCCCTTAACTTAGTAGTATAAACCTAATCGTACCCGACACCTTAAAACTTGGAAACCTTTTAGTCAACCAATAACTGGTACCATTTGCCACCCTCAACTTTTTATAACAAGTAATCCATACAATACATATAAAACATCGACACATGGCCTGTAAAGAAAAAATTATGATCATTAATAAAACAAGTCTTACATATATATTTTATCTCACGTGCTCACTTCAACAGCACACATACCGTAATTAGAACGATACAGATACTATACCTTTAATAGCTGCACAGGCCCTCTGCCACAAACCACTATTCAACGCTGCGAGAGAAAATGGCAACAACATTATCTTTTCCTGGAACGTGTGAAAATTCCAAATTCCATTCTTGCAACATGAGACTCCATCCATCAACCTTTGATTTTTATTCTTGTATCTACTGATGAAGGTCAGATTGTGATCCGTCAGGATCTTAATAGTGTATCTGTGGAGGAGAGATAAACCTGAAAATGATTAATGGCCAATATTACAGCAAGGGTCTCTTTCTCTCCACAGTAGAATACCTACGTTGGGCGGAGGACAACTTTTGAAAAGAATGCGACAGGATGAGAGACTCCTTGTTCGTCATTCTGTAACAACACCGCTCCTACACCAACGTCACTTGCGTCCGTAGCAAAGAGAAAACGGAAGGTCGAAATCAAGGCCCATTAGGTGAAAATTAAGTAAAACTCTCTTCAAATTATCGAATGCCCTTTGCGTTTACTCAGTCCAGACGAAATTTACACCCTTCTTAGGAGATTAGTCAAAGGATCGGGCACGTCAGAAAATTCCCTAACAAACCTTCTGTAATAACCTACTAAACCAAGGAATTTTCTGACATCCTCCTACACTTAGGAATTACCATTTTCTCAATACATTCAATGTTGCTTGGGAGCAACTTTACCACCACTGATTTCATGACCAAATATACCACCTTCGCCTTTGCGAACTCACTTTTCTTTAAATTAATTACTAAACCAGCCTTTTCAAAACCTCGAACAGTGCCCTAATACGTTTTAAATGCGTTCCCCAGTCATCACTATAAATAACAATATCATCCAATATAAACAACACCCTTCAAACCATAGACCAACGTATTCATTAACCTCTGAAAGGTGCAGCCGCGTTCTTCATACCAAACGGCATAACTTTACATTGAAACAGTCCTTGTGGTGTTACGAAAGCAGACAAGGCCCTTGCCCGCTTCGAAAGAGGAACCTGCCAATAACCTTTTCAGCAAGTCAATTTACTTATGTATTTAGCCTTACCCATACGATCAATACAATCCTCAATTCGAGGTAATGGATAACAGTCAGATTTAGACAACTCATTCAACTTACGATAATCAAAGCATAACCTGAAATCTCCATCAGATTTCTTTACCAATACAACAGGTGATGACCACGGACTTTGGCTGGGTTCAATCAGGTCATGTTTTAACATATAATCAACTTCCTTCGCTACAACCTCATTCTTGAAAGGATTCAACCTGTAAGGAGATTGTTTCACGGGCGTGGCGTTACCTACGTCCACGTCATGTTCAAGGACCGAAGCTTCCCGGTACATCCGAAAATAATTCCTTATAATTAAATACCAATTTCTTTAAGACCTTTGTTCTCCATTACTTAAATGAGAAACCATATTAACAAAATTTTTCAAAGAACCCTTATTATCCGATAGCCATTCACTTCCATCAAAACAATTTTCATCAATATTTTCACTATCTGAAAAAGAAAAAAGTTATTATCAGACACAACAACATCCCCGATAGAGGCCACGGGAATAACCTTCTCCCGTTCATTATATGCCTTCAACATATTTATATGGCAAAGCTGAAAGGTTTCCTTCTCTCAGGGTCTCTACTAAATAATTTACCTCACTTAATTTCTTTAAAATTTTCCACGGTCCTGAAAATGAAGCTTTTAAAGGGTTTCCCTGGAATGGGAAGTAATGCAAAACATTATCACCCACTACAAAATTACGCTCCTTAGTCTTTCTGTAAAAAGTATTTCATTTTCTTTTTGGCTACACAATAAATTTTCACCAGCAAACTTCCAAGCCTTCGTTAATTTATCACCCCAAATTACTAACATAATCTAATAAATTTATATCAGGGCGTCCCCTCCCAAGATTCACGAACCACATCCAATGGACCACGCACACAATGACCAAAAATAAGGCTGAAGGTGAAAATCCTAAAGATTGACTCGGCACTGACCGAAATGCAAATAATAAGTAAGGTAGTTCTTTATCCCATTCGGAACCATTAACCAAACAATATTTCTTTATCATAGACTTGAGGGTTTGATGGAACCTCTCAGAGCTCTGACTTTCCGGATGATATGGAGAAAGGTTATGTTTTATATTCAACTCTGCCATTTGTCTTTGGAAATACCTACTAACAAAATTAGAACCACAGTCCGATTGAATTATTTTAGGCATTCCAAACCTGGTGAAAAATTCTATTAGTACATCTACAATTTTAGCACTTTTTATAGTACGCAGCGGAATCGCCTCAGGATACCGAGACATCTTATCCATGATAGTAAAAATATATTCATTTCACTACGAGTTCTTGGTAAGGTCCCACAACATCAATAATCACCTCCTTGAAAGGTTCAGAAACCACTGGAATAGGACATAAAGGCGCTTTGGAATAGGCTGATTGAAACTTACCGACCTTTTTATTGAACGTCGCAACTATTGACAAACTTCTTCATGCCTTCAACTTGGGCCAATAATAATTCATAATGTACTTGACGAAGTTTTATGAATACCAAAATGACCAGCCAAACCACTCTCATTGCGCCAATGCAGTGTAGCTCATTCCTGTAAACATAAGGAACCATTATTTGTTTCAAATTTAAGTGATCAGCATTATTAGCCTCCATAGGTCTACTCAACCTATACAAAATATTCTTAATAATCTTAAACTTAGGAGTAGTCAGGGGCACCTCACCCGACTCTATAGAGATATCCTGAAAATCCTTTTTCTGAGCCTTAATAAAGCTCTTCAACAGTCCAGTTAGGTTTATTCTTCATAATATCAATATCTCCTACAACTACGCTACCGCTACGATCTAAACTACTTAAATCAACATCAATTGTTGACTCTGCAGCGTCAACAATTCTAGCACTAGATCGAGTAACTACCGCTACTTCATGATCGGGTTTACCAATATTGAGACAGGTATTATTATTTTTTTTCTGTTAGGTGGGGAGGCAATATTAAGATCTACCTCGAGATCTACAGGTTCTTTAAAAATAAACAAGCAATTGGGCTGTAATGACTGACGAGAGGTGACAAACAAAGGAGGGAGGAGCAGAACAAAACAAAAAAAGTTACCTTAAAATTAATTTATTTACAAAGTTAAGTTATTTACATAATGTACAGTTGAGTCAGGTTCAATTTAAACTAAATTCAATGAACATTGTACAAGTGAATTAATCTTAACGGGGAGCAACAACAATTAACTGGTCAGTAAAACATTATGACGAGTCAAAAAACAAACATTAGCAGCACAATATCAAATGACCAACACAATAATTACATTACATAAATTCAGAACAGAGCAAAATAAAAAGCCAGAACAATAAATGATCAAATCAAAATAAATTACCAAAACCATAAGCATAATTCAAACAGGTCAGTTGCCAAAATACAGTTATTCATACCAATATAGGCAGTAAAATTAATAATCATAATGTAACACTCAAAACTGCATAACTCTGGACAGTATCACCAGACAAACTCAATAGAGTTGCCGAACACCCTCAAGCTGCTAACAGGAACACTGCAGGACAACTCTGACAGAGCCGACACGACAACCATCGTCCTCCAAGCATTGTGCTGACGTCCTCCTCCAGTACCGACGACCACGACAGAGCCGACACGGCAACCATCTCGTCAACTCCAATAAAGTGCGGCGTCCTCCATTTCGCCGACGACCATGGCAGAGCCGACACGGCAGCCATCTCGTCCTCAGAAACTCTCTCCATTGCTCTGCTGCCAGGATCTGACTTGCTGCAGGATACCTGCTGCTGCTACTCCAGCTGGCTTGCTGCTACCCTCAACCTGACTCGTTGCTGCTGCAGCCGGTGCTGTACAACCTGACTTGGTGCTGTTACGAACCTGACTGACGTCTGACGCCATCCATCAGACGTCAACTCGCCAGCAAGTAAAAACAAACAAAAACAAAGAGGCAACAATCCACTAAAGGAACAATCGACAAACGATTGATCCTAACACCCTCCCACCTAACAGAAAAAATATTTTCAATAAAAAATTTTTTACAGACAAAATACTTCTCCCCGATGCTGCACACCCTCGCCAGCTAAAACAGAACTAACCTGGCAGGTCGCCAATATTACGATCTCGCCTCTCGAGATCTACAGGTTCTTTAAAATAAACAAGCAATTGGGCTGTAATGACTGACGAGGTGACAAACAAAGGAGGAGGAGCAGAACAAAACGAAAAAGTTACCTTAAAATTGAATTTATTTACAATTAGTTATTTACATAATGTACAGTTGAGTCAAGGTTCAATTTAAATCTAAACTAATGAACATTATTACAAGTGAATTAATCACTTAACAGGAGCAACAACAATTAACTGGTCAGTAAAATATTATGACGAGTCAAAAAAACATTAATAGCACAATAACAAATGAACAAAACAATAATTAAACAAAATCAAACAGCAAAATAAAAGCCAGAACAATAAAATCAAAGAAAATAGATTACCAAAACCATAAGCATAATCAAATAGGTCAGTTACCAAGATACCCAGTTATTCAAATAAGTACAATCATCATGAAATACCAAAACTGCATAACTCTGGAGCATCACCAGACAAACTCAATGAGCCGTCGAGACACCCTCAAGCTGCTTAACAGGAACACACACAGCAGGACAACTCCGACAGAGCCGATGACAACCATCTCGTCCTCCGGCACAGTGCTGACGTCCTCCTTCCAGTACCGACGACCGCGACAGAGCCGACACGGCAACCATCTCGTCCTCCAAGAAACGTACTGACGTCCTCCTTCAATTACGACGACCATGACAGAGCTGACATGGCAACCATCTCGTCCTCAAAAATCTCTCTGCTTGCTCTGCTCTGCTGCAGGACCTTGACTTGCAGGTATGGATACCTGCTGCTGCTACTCCAGCTGGCCTGTTACCCTCCAACTGGTTGCTGCTACGAACCTGACTTGGTCTGTTACTGACCTGATTGGTGCTGTTAACCTGACTGACGAAGTCTGACGCCATCCATCAGACGTCAACTCGCCAGTAATTAAAAACAAACAAAAACAAAGGAGGCAACAATCCACTAAGGGAACAATCGACAAACGATTGTTCCTAACAATATATATATAATATGCTTGTATATCTATAAGCTATAGAATTTATAATACAGGGAAATTAAAATGAATTGCACAAAAGTATAAATATCTCACTTAATTTGTCAGGTTAAGCGAGCATTTGATTTATCGGCAATATATCGGAGGGTAAACTTTATATTACTGCCACTTATTCTGCTACCTAAACTGACACAATTCCACCTATACTGACTACAGTTCCATCGAGCATTACTGCTCATTGTGCGTGTGCAACTTCTGTACTCTGATATGCTTCTCTTCCTTCACACAGCCCTTCCACTTCTCTTCGCCAGCGTTATATATCCTTCGTATTTCCTTTTTTTTTTTTAAAGTTGCTCAAAACAAACTTAGTGAGATTTTCAGCAGTTTTCTTGGTGAACCTTAAGAACAGATTTCTTAGTGAATGCAGTTTTGCTTAATTAAAGCTTCAGGCTTCCAAGCTTAAACTAGGTACTCCTGAAAATGCATTTTAGAACTGCGTAAAAATTGCAGTCTGACAGGCTCAACCTGTTTCCCGATCATTTACAGCGTGTAGGGCTTTTATGCTAGGGTTAGCTCAAAGAATCAAAAGCTATTATGCCTGAGAATAGCCCTGTCCTTAGAATAGTGGCTCAATTTGTGTAGTCACCCCACCCATGAAGGAAGTTACATGGCTAATAAACAGGAATGATTGGATAGTAGTTTGTTCTGAGATAGCTCTCTCTCTCTCTCTCTCTCTCTCTCTCTCTCTCTCTCTCTCTCTCTCTCTCTCTAATGCTATTAACGGTACTTTACTGGAGTGGCCTTGTTTCTGAAGGCCGCCTAGAATAAGAGTACGAGAAAAAAAACAAATGCAATCATTTTGGATCACTTGACAGTTATTAAACAGCACTTACTCTTATACTGTTGGAATTACCTTATTGGCTATTAAAATCAGTGTAGGCAATGTTTATCTACTGTCTGTCTGTTTGTCTGTCTGTCTGTATTACTGACAAAATTAATTACGTAGTCCTTGTCCTAGGAAACGAAGGAGATTTAGAGGGAATGTTGTCGGAAGGGTCTATTTTAATTTTTGTCCGTTTTCCACACGATTTGCAGTACCACCTCCAAATCTGTAGCTGAAATTGTAAGACTATAAGCCAGTATTGACATTATCAGTGAGATTTCGAGAAAGGTCTATTAATGATTTACAACTTAAAATCTTATTTTAAAAATTTTTTCGATGTAGCATGTGGCTTTCCTACTGCAGTATTACCAGAATCGAAAATTCATGGGCATTTTGTTTTATGGCGCACGCGCACATGAACACGCACACTCTTATTCGGTGATCAGAGTATACCAAAGAGTCATCTTGTCACGGGGTTGCTTAGGTGACATGAAAGCTGCTCCTTAAATCAAAGTGTTAGAGAATTTAGAAAAAATAGGAAAGCCATAAGTGTCACTAGGAGTTCTCGTAGTTTAGAAAACTGTGCTCTTCAGTTTTTGTATCTAATTTTGTTTTCCTCTGAGAATTATCAGTCTTTACACAAGCCTTAGGGAGGTGTTTCTCATTAGCGCACTACTGTACGTTTGTGGGAAAGTCTGGTGTATGCTTAGTATAACAAAACACTCCCCAGATACCGTAAGTAGGCTGTTACACACATGTATATGTATAACTGCACTCATGACTATATATACGTGAATGTATATGTCTGTGTAATATATATATATATATATATATATATATATATATATATACATATACATATATATACATATATATACATATATATATATATATACTGTATGTATATTTATATGTATGTATATATACATACACATACACACATGTATGTGTGTGTATATATATTTACATATGAGTGTATATATGAATGAGTGAAGGGCATATAAACAGCTAAAGCCTGTCTTTTTAATATAGACCTGGTTTGGTCTCGAGATATAAATAAAATATAACTGCAGATAATGTTCAATCTAGGATAACAAAGACTTTCACCTTGTTCCAATTTGATGTCTACAAAGCCCAATTAATTGTCCTACATTGGTTCATCTCGATGTTTCTCAGTCTCGGCGCATTTCGCAAATACCGCTTTAGCACAATGTCAGTTCGTGGTTACAATAGCTTACGTATTCATAAACATTTCGACTCGGATCGAGAATGAAATATTATTTATGATTTTTCATCCAAGTTAGGTAATTAAAAATGTACTTAAAATACTGTACCTAAAATACATTATATTTTTCTCTGTCAATTCACATTCGCCGATTCCATCTAGTACAAGCTTAATAGTCTTTTATGGTTCATTCGTTTGAATGTCATCCAGTTTTAATAATGATAATGACATGGAAATCTTGATCTTCGTCAATAAGTCTTTATTAGTAAACCGTTGAAAGCTTTTAATTACAGTCAAAGCAATAGCAAATGAACACGACCTGAAGGACAATCGCGAGGATTTTTTTTTTGTTTTGTGTTTTCGTTCACACGCCTATTTCTGTGTTCATTTTCACCTCTAGCGGCGAAGCGCGAACCTTTCTCTCCCCCCTGCACATAATCATAAATGAAGCCTTGCTAATAGTCTTAATGGGATTGCGCGTAGTCTACCATTAACAAGGCATTACGGGCAATAAAAATGGGACAAATCCCTTTCAAATGCGTTTATTCAGCGTCATTAAAAAGGGTTTCCAGCGTGGATGGGGCTTCCGGCCTCCTGTAAATGATGACAGCATCCGATTCACTGGAGCATCAGGGTGGGCGTCATCCGAACCTGATCATGTTTATTGTTGGAATAATGAGTTGCCTGTTATTGTAGGTGTATGCGCGCGCGGGACAGACAGACAGACAGACAGACACACACACACACACACACACACACACAGAGAGAGAGAGAGAGAGAGAGAGAGAGGATTCGTTCTTTACACAGCTACAAAACTCTTAATATTGCTTCTTTTCTGACCTGAGCACACACTTGCAGGTTACTTCGTTCCAGTGCAGGCACAATAAATTTATACTTGTCTTTTGGGAATGTTCAAGGTATTTAAAGGTAATTTTCAGGATTTGGGGATTTTTCAGGGATTTTAGGGGGGAACTCTAGAATTTTCAGGCATTTTGGGTTGAGGGAGGGGATAATTTTCAGAATTTTCTTAATGTATTTCTTGAATTCTCAGAGAAATTTTAAGTATAAAGTTATTTCCTTTCCAGCATTTCATACCTTCATAATACATGAAGTGAATGATTTCTGTATTTCTCCATTGTATGGCAAGATGCACCCTGTGCTGCATATTCTCCTTCCCTTCTGAAGAGTTGTCCCCTTACTGAATCATTCAATCAATCATTCTCCCCCTTTCTCATTCTGGATACCAGTTCTGTTCTATTTCACTCATTTGAATTCATAATAACTCAGTTTCTCTAATGCATTAGGTTTCTTCACTTCTCCCCCCCCCTCCTCTCTTCCTTTCCGAAAACAGCAAATTATTTAATGGAGTTATTCTCTGCTTTGAGTGACTTACTTCTTTGTGTGAAGGAATTTGGAAATCAGATGTTTAGTGCCCAGCGAAAAGAAGGATAAAAGCACATTAAAACTTTAACTAGAGTACAGAAGATCCTCCTAAGCTAACGAGGAATACATAGGCTTTTTGTAATTTATTTATTTGTACTGAATTATCCTTCTTCTCTTTATGCGAGACACTATGTCCTTAACTTCACTTCATGGTATGGAATTAAATTTGCATATAATTGTATGTATAATAGCATAGGAATTCAGATAGATTAAGGACAAGATACAGATTATGAAAAGTTTCGAAAATTCCACAAGTTTCATGATTTTCGGCAAATTACTATTGAAGAATACAATAAAAATCAATAAAGTAAAATTTTTATTATGCTTTTTAATAAAGCACAATTAAGTTTGCAACAGATATTTATTAGATTTTTTCATATAGTGATATTTAAAAAGCTATAAAAGTTATTGGGAGTTACAACAAAATGGATAAGGAATTTGAACAGATATTAGTTTAACAATCAAGTAATGCTTTTCAACGAGGTAGTATTGTGGGAAGACTGTAATATCAAAGTACAATAAGCTTTAGTTAAGATTTCTAAAAAATGTAAATTAAAGATAAAGTAGCAATCAATTAAAATTTGTAACGAAGTGATATAAAGTGAAGTAAGTGTTCTAAATTTGAATGAAATAGAAATTGTTCACAATATTAGAATGAAAATTTTTTTTTTATCAACTGGGGACAAAGACGTTGCTTTCAATTGAAATCCCATTTTGAGACTCTTCAAAGGAACCTAATTTTCAGCCTCATTGGAATTTGGTATTGAAACACTTTGAGGAAGATTATGTGCTCATTTCAGTCTTAGCCCCGGATGAAAGAGCTGTACCAAGGCCGGACAGAGGAACGACCCCAGGACCAGATCCCAACCCAAGACAATTGAAAGATCCCAAACCTGGAGGAAACAGCTGTTCTAACCCCAGAATAAACAGTAGTCTCAAGGCCAGATGAAATAGCAGTCCCAAGCCCGACTGAAAGAGTGGTCCCAAGCCCGACTGAAAGAGTGGTCCCAAGCCCGACTGAAAGAGTGGTCCCAAGCCCGACTGAAAGAGTGGTCCCAAGCCCGACTGAAAGAGTGGTCCCAAGCCCGACTGAAAGAGTGGTCCCAAGCCCGACTGAAAGAGTGGTCCCAAGCCCGACTGAAACAGTGGTCCCAAGCCCGGCCGAAACAGCTTCATAAGCCTGGCCGAAAAAGTGGCAAGCCCGGCCGTAACAGCAGTCCTAAGCCGGGTAAAGCAGCAATCACAATTCTGGCCAAAACAGCAGTTTGAAGCGTGGTGACATAGCAGCCTCAGGCCCAGACGAAACAGAAGTCCCAAGTCCGGACAAAACAGCATCCCAAGCCCTACAGAAACAGTATTCACAAGCCCAGTTGAGATAGCAGTCTCAAGTCTGGCCGAAATAGCAGTCACAAGCCGGCCAACACAATAGCCCCAAGCCCGGCCTAAACAGCAGTCCCAAACCTGGAGGAAACAGCTGTTCTAAGCCCAGACGAAAAAGTTTCAAAACTGGATGAAACTGCAGTCCCAAGCCCAGCTGAAACAGCAGTCCCAAGTTCAGTCAACACAGTGGTCCCAAGCCCAGCTGTAACAGCAATTCTAAGCCTGTTAAAACAGCAGTCACAATTCTGGCCAAAACAGCAGTTTGAAGGCAGGTGAAATAGCAGCCTCAGGCTTGGACGAAACAGCAGTCCCAAGTCCGGACGAAACAGCAGTCCCAAGTCCGGACGAAACTAGGCAGTCCCAAGTCCGGACGAAACAGAAGTCCCA
>NC_089791.1:17360875-17365875 GCF_040412425.1 Macrobrachium rosenbergii
CTAAAAGATTTCATGAGGAGAAAGCCGGAGACGACACATCAATACAACACCAAATATCAATTTTTTTGTAAAATTTAACGTTAAAAACAGAGATCATGAAGATGTCGTGATAATCCATTTGCAGAATTTCAGCCACACACCGGAATGAACAAACGGTAAAACGCCACCAGAAAATCATATGATAAAGGTGATAAAGTAGATGTCAGAGATGGTGTCTCACAAGAGAGAAATAAAGTGAGCTGACCTTACTTTCTCACTATCATGTGAAAGGAGAACTCAGGGCTTGGCCAAGGATTGGTTCACGTGTAAGATCTCAACCGTTCGAGGATCACCACAATGGATCCCCCAAATTTTCAATTTTATGAAAAATAACAGGGTCTTAATTTCATTAAGTTTGCATTACAAAGTGTCCGTCGTGAGTCAAGAGAAAACGGCAAAAAAAAAGGAAAAATGTTCTGAAGTTTCTTAGGCGTGAATTTTAAATTTTATGAAAAATAAACGGGTATTAATTTCATTGTTTGCATTACAAAGTGTCCGTCGTGAGTCAAGAGAAAACGGTAAAAAAAAAGGAAAAAATGCTCTGAAGTTTCTTCGGCGTAATCGAATTTTCTGTACAACGTATAATGCTCATTAAATGCTGTATGAAACTCAGCTACGCTCAGTTGCTCCCCAGGTGCGGTCGAGCGAAGGTACGTCGGCGACGCCTCCAGTAAGCGCTGCCAGACGCACGCTCCATGGCTAACTTTAACCTTAAGAAAAATAAAAACTACTGAGGCTAGAGGGCTGCAGTTGGGTATGCTTGATGATTGGAGGGTGGACGATCCAATATACCAGTTTGGAGCCTTCTAGCCTCAGTAGTTTTTAAGAGCTGAGGGGGGACAGAAAAAAGCGCGGACGGACAGACAAAGCTATCTCAATAGTTTTCTTTTATATAAAAATAAAACGGTAGAGTGAACTTATAAATCTGTACCTTTCTTTGATCTAGAATGCCTCCAAAGAAGCCTCAGGCTTGTCACAATAATCCTCGCGTAACCTCTCACTGAAGTTCACCAATCTTTAACAGCCCTTCTTTGGCTGAGTCGGTTGAGCTTCAGACTGTCATTCGATGGGCCGGAGTTCAATTCCCGCGGCCGGCTGATGAAGAGTTAGAGGAATTTATTTCTGGTGATAAATTCATTTCTCCTTTATACTGTGGTTCAGTTCCACAATAGCTGTAGGTCCGTTGCTAAGTAACAGTGGTTCTTAGCCACGTAAAATAGAATCTAATCCTTCGGGCCAGCCTAGAGCTGTTAATCAGCTCAGTGGTCTAAACAAAACTAAGGAACACTTGCCTGTCTTTAGTAACATTTGGAAATTTATAAACAAACTATTATTTTTGTTAATGCTATTATAAGTAAAGAGATCAATAGAAAAATAAAATATCAAGGACAGAGTTCGCTACCCATGAAGGACCCTGTATTCTGAAGTCCTGTCTCGGCATCTCTGAGAAATATAGGATGAAGTTCCATGCAAAACCTATGACACTGAATTTATAATGGTATGAATAATAATGAACTTATTGCCAAAATAATACATACGAATATCAGGATAACAAACATTTCTGCTGAACAAATCATAGTAAATGTCAAGACTGACAACAATTTACATTTCAAAATTCAAAACTGAGATATACAAAAAAATTCAATTTGCGCGTGACATCGTGCTCTCTGCCAGTTGGCCCTTCACCATTTGACATTCAGTGACACGACTGAGGTAAGGTCAAAAGGTTTGTTGAGTATTAACAAAAGAAATTAAACATATGTAAACAAATATTAAACCGTAAAGGAGGAAGACCACCCTCAATCCTGCGTTACGAGATTTCCACAAAAAAATCTGCACGACCAAAGTGTGTGAATTCGGAGGAATGGAATGGAAAATAAATTTAGGTCAACTGCCAAGCGCTGGGACCTATAAGGTCATTCAGCATTGAAACGGAAACTGAGAATAGAAAGGTTTTCAAGGTGCAACAGGAAGAAAACCTCGCACTTGCACTAAAACAATTGTTAGGGGAGGGTGGAAAGTAAGATGGGAGAGAGAGAGACCATGATTGGAATTACAGTAAAAAGAATGAAAGGGGTTGCAGGTAGGGGCCGAAGGGAAGCTGCAAAGAACCTATAGTGTACCGCGTGAGGTGAACTGACGGTACTGCCCCCGTACGGGGGAATTCGAAGAAAAACAGTGAAAAGTCATTTAGGAAATTGTCTTTGAGATTTGAGCGTTCATTGATTATTCTGTTTCTCTTCATTGCAAATGTAATCAGTAAATGAATGAAGATTTACTCTGATCTTGACAAGAGCATTATAAATCTGTTTTACTAATTGTGATTTGTTCATTCGGCAACTATTAATTCTTTGTAGAGTTTTCCTTAACATAAAATTGTTGAACAAGAACATTTTCATACGCATGTGCTTTCATTTGACTTTTTCCGACGATATTCAAGAATATTAGTAGGTTTTTTTTTTTTTTTTTTGCTCTACTTCGAAACAAATTCGGCCTAAAACGTCTCTCGAGATCTGTATATGAAGCATTTGCTCTCAGTTCTTTAATATTTACTTTTAAGTTGCAATTTCAGTCGTTATACGTATAATTCGTAAATGAAACTTTATGAACTTGATCAGGGAAAAAGTTTATAAAATTGATCTTGAATCTCAAGTTTAGAAGTTCAGAGAATCTCATTTCCCTCTCTTGCGAAGGGCCTATAACCTGAAGGGAAATTTTCAAAGAAACCATTTCCTGTTTTTGATAAGGGTTACCGAAGAGTACACGACGAGAGTATCATCAGCGGTGTAAGTGAAAGAAGATACT
This sequence comes from Macrobrachium rosenbergii, assembly GCF_040412425.1. Taxonomy (NCBI): domain Eukaryota; kingdom Metazoa; phylum Arthropoda; class Malacostraca; order Decapoda; family Palaemonidae; genus Macrobrachium; species Macrobrachium rosenbergii. The sequence goes on from NC_089791.1 coordinate 17,363,720, forward strand.
CCATGGTATATTGGGAATGCATTGAAGAATGCTTTCACTTGGATACGTGTGTGTACGTATAAATAACTGTGTATCACTGAACTAAAATTGTCCCTTTAGGAAGTCTCGATTTGCATCTTCCGACGGAGGATTTTGTGGGTTTCACTAAATCGGGAGTTGCCATGGAGTCCCCAATCGACGGAAACCATTACGGAAGATGGCAGATGAGAGGGAGAACGATTGAGCGAGTTAAGTTCAGATCAGAATGACAGTGTTGATCTACAGTACTCATTTCGAAAAACCTCAGGCCAAAAAAAATTGTCCCTCGAGAACAGCCCACTTCAACTCTAAGGTTCCTAAACTACAACTAATGCACAAAAAAAGTTAAGTATATCTTAGTTTAACCAGACCACTGAGCTGATTAACAGCTCACCTAGGGCTGGCCCGAAGGATTAGATTTATTTATTTACCGTGGCTAAGAGCCAACTGGTTACCTAGCAAGGGAACTACAGCTTATTGCGGAATCCGAACCACATTATGACGAGAAATGAAATTCTATCACCAGAAATAAATTCCTCTAATTCTTCATTGGGCGGTCGGAGAGTCGAACGCTGGGCCAACAGCGTGCTAGCCGAGAGCTCTACCCACCCCTCCAATGATGAACTAATGCACAACACCGATATAAAACAACCTAACGAGTCCCTTAACGACCCGTTATCATATCGATCATGGTCGTTGTAAAGCGAGATTAGATCCCATTAAAACATCTCCCTACCTTCCAACCCACCCTGTGTCCATCGCCACGGCCCCTCCCTTACCCCCATACCAGTCTCTTCCCTTCGTAACTCAGTAAAGCATCCATCTTGTGACTTAATGGATACACAGACACAGATACCAATTAATTAGAACATCTTCTCAGCTTCGGGCCAGATGGCCTCCAGTGCTTCTCGACTCTCCAGACCAAGACTTTCCTTCATTCCTTTCGGTATTGAGCCTTATTACCATTTTTCATTCCATGGATGGACTGGCGTTCGTGTGCATTTAAATTCAACGGCAGATATGTAAATGCTAACGCGCGCACACTCATATTATATATATTTATGATATATATATATATATATATATATATATATATATATATATATATATATATATATATATATATATATATATATATATATATATATATATATATATATAATATAATGTATGTATGTATGTATGTATGTATGTGTGTGTGTGTAATATAATAAGTACTTTGTCGTACTCTCATAAATGCTAGGTGAAATCCACAATGAAATTCCTGCTACCATACATTATATATTAAATATATATATATATATATATATATATATATATATATATATATATATATATATATATATATGACGAAGTTTATAGCTTTCGTCCAACTGTTGTGGACTTGATCACTAAAATGGAATATAATATACAACTCAGGAGCAAAGTAAAGCAGGAAACCATACACACAAACAAACATTACAGAAAGTAAAACTGTTAATCAGGTTGTTGGTCCCTTAAGTCAATTCTAAAATTCTTCGAGACATTGTCGGCGGAAGAAACCATAAGTCTCTCGCTAAAAAGCCAACAAGGTGATTTTGTTCTAAATTATAACTTTGATTTGGAAAGAATTTAACCGACTAGATATATATTTCTAAATTTACTAATACCTGCACATTTACAAATTTCTTCGCTTATAATATTATTTTCAACAATGCCCAAGTTTTCATCAAAGGTATTATTATTTAACATAATAAGAGTGCCTTCAATACATCTTCTGGTGTATCTGTCCAAGCATTTATACACAACTTTACCATTTTTAAAATTTATTCTATGATCCCTTTCCCAGGCGTGTCGAACTATAGATCTATATTTATTCCCCCTTGCATGCTGAAATATGTTCGTTTTTACGTTTACCAAACGAACGACCACTTCCACCGATACATAGCAATAATCACAATCCAAGCAACCAGTAGCATAAAAACCAATATGTTCGGACAATTTTTTAGGGTTGTTTTTTATGATTTTTTTCTCAACTGTGTTAGGGTACTGGAATACAATACTGTAGCCGTGTTTTTCTATATTCAATTTTTGCGAAATATCTTTAAGCTCCTCCTTGTTGAGAGGGAGTGAAAGTGGTTTCTGAAATAACGGCTGTT
>NC_089791.1:17370875-17375875 GCF_040412425.1 Macrobrachium rosenbergii
GATATTTCTTTCTTTTTTTTATTGCTAAGCGAGATTTGCTGTTAATCCTCGGCAAGTTTTTATTATTCGGGAGCTGACATACGATGTTCGTTTTTCAAATTGTTTCTACAATCTCGTTTTCCACAGGTTATTAGGTATCATAAAAATGATCGTAATCTTCTCCCCCTTCTAGTCTTAAGCTCGTACACACAAAAGTAACTATTTCATTCTTCTGCCTGATGTTGTGTGATATATTCTAATTTATTCCAAGTAAATAAACTTTCGACGCATAGATTGAGATGCTTTAAAGTTTTTCATGTTCCTAGGTACTACCATAGTATATACTATACATTTAAATCTAGTCAAAATTTACATATGTAGATAAATTGATGGCTACGATTCTAAGGCTGCAATGACGACAGGTAGCTGCTGGTGTGTTATCAGTTTGAAAGAGAGCCGACTACACTGTGATGTTCGCTTCATTACTACAAGTTTAAAGAAATATTGATTCTCGCTTTGAATCTACTTTTTCAAATTGCAAATCAGTTCTCATAACGTTTGACGTTGAGAGAGAGAGAGAGAGAGAGAGAGAGAGAGAGAGAGAGCGAGCTGGTTGTGGAAACGCTTGGTGCGCGTCTTTTGTTCTCAGGGTCAAAGTCTCTCGACTTGGCGCGAAGCATCACAAACAGATCATAAAGGAGCTTTCGATTTTCTTTCCCTTTTGACGGCAACGCTTCTGTCTCCTCCTCACTGCCATCGCATTTTGTCTCTCTGCTTTTCTGTCGCTAATCGAGTACTTGTTGAACAGCATCATTTTTCAATAAAAACAACGAATATTGATGAATCGGTGGACTATACCGATAACCTGTGATTAAAGAGGAGAGCATAGGTTGATTAAACAGTACTGTTTCACAAAGCTCTTAAGTCATCACGGGCAACGAAGTCACACATTCAGAGTGCAAAAATTTTTTAAATGGTAAATACGTTTTAGGACATCGCGCACACCCTATAGGCCTACTCTTGTAATTGTTTTCATTCAGATTCGTGTCAAAGATTGTGAACATCATCAAAGTAAAAAAATATATATTACTTTCAGCTCTGGCCTAATTTTCAGTTTGAGAAAAAGACCTCTAAGGCAATTACCAATTTTAGAGCCTTACTGAATAGCTTTCGTAAAAATACATACATTGTTTCATTTCCTGGGAATTGCTGCACCAGAATTGTATATGTAAATAAACTGGAGACTCAGACAGTTTCATTGTACAATTTTTTGGGGTTATTTATGATAATTTAATTTTTTTTAGCTATTTAATATGTCACTGAAGCTATTTGGTGATCTCAATGTGCGTCTCCTAGAAGGGTGTATGGAAATCTAGTCTACTTAGATGTGGTGTTGTCTTTGGTGTTAGGATAGAACAGAATAGGATATACAATTTAGGCCGAAGGCCAAGCGCTGGGACCTATGAGGTCAGTCAGCGCTGAAGAAAAAATTGGCAGTAGAAAGGTTACAAATGAGTAACAGGAGAAAACCTCGCAGTTACACTATGAAATAGTTGTTGGAAAAGGGTAGAAAGTAAGATGGAAGAAAGAGAAATTGAATGGAGGTGCAGTAAAAGGAATGAAAGGGGTTGAAGCTATGGGCCGAAGGGACGCTGCAAAGAACCTTAAGTAATGCCTACAGTGCACCGCGCGTGAAGTGCACTTGCGGCGCTAACCCCCTACTGGGGTCTTTGGTGTTGAACCAATATACAGTTCACATTTTAGCGGCGTTCCTCAAGGTCTTCTGAAGCAATTAGCACCTCTCCCACACGCCATTGTCCGTTGATTCAGAGTTTCGCTTCCTTTTGTCCTTTTTCCCAACCAAGGCAGTTGACAGCTGTGCTGTGTTAGTATATATTTAAAGGACACATATATGCATTTCATAGCTTCAATGCTTTAAGATGTTATCGTGGAAGGTTCGGAGGAGAGCGAACTGGGTCGAGAGATTCGATGCGAGATTGCTGAAACAGCATAGTTTGATTCCTTCAGCTCTTTGCGCGAGAAGCTCAGCAATATTGGAGATCAGGTGATCTCCAAAGCACTATGTATATTCGTGAGTAAGTGCGTTACTTTGATCTAGATTATGCCAAAATCTGCCCTAAAAGTGAGTTTGATCGTTCATTAACGTGATAGAACTGCAGCTATACAGTCATAACTTTGAAGTGGTTCCAGGCTTGAAAATCGGCAGATAAGATGTCTGTGGACTTGTGGAAATAGCTGGGTGGTTTGATAAAGAGGACATATGCAAGTCATTTGCAATGTCAGTCTCTTTATGTGGTAGACTTTTTTTTTTTTTTTTGACATGACGTTTAGTTGTTGATTTGGGAGTATGTGAGATTTTGTGTATTTCCAGGCTATTAGACATAATGAGACTTCTTTAGTCAGAAGTGCTTCGCAATTTAGAGTTCAGTTATCTGACTCGATAATTCATTTATTATGCATTTTAATCTTTGCTTTGTTTTATTCATTTCTTGTTGGGTTATTTGAATAATAAACCTATTTTTGTAGGAAATACTGTGTTTTTTGATGGTCCATTTAGTTGCTTTGAGAGAATGAGTGAGGTCAGGGTGGATGAGCTTGATGAGAGAGAAGAGAGATGAGAGAGAGAGAGAGAGAGAGAGAGAGAGAGAGAGAGAGAGAGAGAGAGGGATTCGGGCTAAGAGAGAGGAATAGTGCAACTGAGATCAAGGGTCAGATTTTACGTCTTCTTCCTGAAATTAGATCGCTTAGATCACGCTATGTACACTTCCAAAAAGTGTTGATCTGTTCCCTGTAACATATATATATATATATTTTTTTTTTCTTAAGTTATACTGTTTATCGGATCAAATTTATTAATAGTTCTTTTTAGCAGAATTTTATATATTTATTCATTTATTTTAGTTTTCTTTTTTGTTTTTTTCTTTTTAATAAAATTTATATGTAGTTCTGTTTAGCAGAATTTTAATTTTAATTTTTATAACATACTATAAAAGTGAAAAGATCACATTTAGTATTCGGCGTCGGTGACCCTGGTAGTTGTCACGCCAGGTAACCCACAATTAATCAATCAATCTAGTTTCCATTCATTAGGGTTTTGCATAAAAACTATTAATTTGCTAGCCTTTGTTTCAGTCAAAAAACAAAGAATAGTAAATTTGAATATCAAATCAAGGGACCAAAATGACCAGATTATAGGACTAAAAGCTATGGACTCAAGCACAAATTAAGGGATTAAATTATTAAACTAGTGGACTAGGGTCAGCTTGAGAAGCGATCGTAACGTACTACTGGAAGCAGTAAGTTGGAGGACCTGGTAGAAGAGGTAGACCGTAAAACTAAGCTTCCGGTGAGAGTCTCTGTAGTCCACTTCTTAGGATATAAGGTACCGCACTTATTACTTAAGGTCACAAAATAGAAAAGCGATTCGGAAGGTTCAGACAAACAGCAGGTAGAAAAAATTAGGAACAGATTTTTTGTGCCTAATAAAAGGCTAAACTAATAATTCCAATAATCCAAGTAAAAGTACATGAGAAGCCCCCTAATGTATGGGTCCCACGTATATTTGAAGTTACCACATAAAAAAAAAAAACGGAAAACATGCAACCAGCTTCCATCCGATATCCAAGTAATTCTTTCACTATTTTGCGGCGTAAATACAGTAAATACACTGTGCTGGCGAAGCCATGTCATTCTTCTTTCTAGTCTATTGATAAGGCCTTTTGCAATATACATTAATTTCTGAAGATAATGAGGCTTCATCTTTGTATTACAGCCACAGGAGCGGACTGAGGTTTGGCTGATTTTTTACATTAAAAAAACTTGGCCCATAATCAGGGTACAATCTAGAAAAATGGGGTGTTTGGATTCTGTCAATATTTTCTCTCCGTACTCTCCTTCCCTTTGTGGGTTTGACGGTGGCAAATTAGAGTTATAATTCTGTCTTGCTTGCTTCTGTAATAGGATATTGCTTCTGGAAAGACTACACATTATGCGGTCCTGTACATTCTCTCTCTCTCTCTCTCTCTCTCTCTCTCACACACACACAAGCACACACTCATACATATGTATATACATATATTTATACATATACATATACCATATAAACAATTTTCTTTCTAAGGCTTCTGTATTACACTGACTAGAAAAAGCGTCTCACACCGACGTTTTGTGATCACAATCTCAGAATGGCAGAGAGGTTATATACTGTAGGCTATAAAGGACTGAAACCCGTTCGTTTGTCTAATTAATTAGGGTTCATGGCCCCCAGGTGACGCTGTCGAGCATCATCTTGTCACAGCAGGACTCAATTCTCCCTGCTCTCGGTGTCTTAACAATATTCTGATCCTAATAATCCCCAGGAGCTCTGTGATGAATCCTCGTACCCAGGAATGATGCAACTGCCCTGACATTTTCTGCTATGGACATCGCGGCTTCGCTTCCAAAAACTATGCGCAGGGAATTATTCTCTTTATCTTTACGCTTATTGTCTAAAACACTTTTGGTTGTCTCGTAAATTATGACAGGGGCCTATAATATACCATCACATAAACACCGCTATGAAATTTACCTATGATAACGCTGTTGGCGATTTCTATATATTTTGGCAATTTCATTATATATATATTTATATATATTATATATATAAATACTATATATATATATATATATATATATATATATATATTTATTAAATTATTAAATATATATATATATATATATATATATATATATATATATATATATATTTATGTATATTTATGTACGAGTATATTGTATACTGTATGTATTTATTATATATATATATATATATATATATATATATATATATATATATATATGTATATATATGTATATATATATATATATATATATATATATATATATATATATATATATATATATAGATAGATAGATATATATATTACATTCTCAAAAGTGCTTTCAGACCAAATCAATGCTAGACTTAATCTAAATGAGAGACAAATGTCAGGCAAGAACAT
>NC_089791.1:17383375-17385875 GCF_040412425.1 Macrobrachium rosenbergii
ATTGTGACAGTACAGTTTTTCTTACTGCCCGAGGTTACGATTTTTTAAACCAAACGCCTTCCATCATTATGCTGACAATAGCAGGATAAGTTCCACAAACTTCGGATCCTTACTTTCCACCAACTTTTTCTAAGCTTTAAGTCAACTCGCCCACGAGTTTAATCAGTAAAATGGCTTTATATCTTTCTATAATAATAAGATCCGAGTTTATCTTGTTTGGCCTCCCCCGAGTGACAGTAGGGAAGACATAACACAGTCACCCACCCCCTGCAGACCGGTTTGTCCACCCGGGTGGGGATGGGGTAGGTAGGGGAATGGGAGGGTAGGGGAGACATTCAACCTCCTCCCGCAAACCTGTTTGTCCGCCCCGGGTAGGGGTGAGGTAGGCAGGAGATCGGGAGGGTAGGGGAGACAGCAGCGTCGAGTTCCACGCGCGCCAACAAGCTCGTTGACAAATAATATCCAATACTGAACAAGATCGCCTTTACCCAATTTGCTTGCGTAACTAACCTGGGGAACGATTTCTGTAGACTGAATCGGTCTCAGAAATACTGATTGTAAAACTAATATTTTTGCTTTATACCTTGAAAATTGGCTATTGTGCGAAAAAATCTAGTGGAAAAAGTGTTGCATGTAAAACCCTCTCACTCCGACATTTTATATTTCGTTGGCCAAGAAGTAGAGCTTTTAAAGAGTAAGATGTTTGGACAAAAATACACTGTATCTCTGGCGATAGTACATAGATTTTAACTAAAATCGAGTGTTCATTACTATAATTTCCCCTCACAACAAAATGTAGCCTAATTATTTTTTTCGTAGTTCAGTTCATAAAAAGCCTCACGTCTGACTTCATTCAACTGGTTATAGGAAACAACTCGCCCAAGATTTGATATAAAGACCTAATGTGTTTTATTTCATGTTCAAATAGGAATATAAGCTTACTCTTTATTTTTTTGAATAAAATATTTTTCTTGAACAAGAGGAAATTGAAACCATATTTTTGCCTTTCGTGCCAAATTGCTTTCAGCAACATGCTTTAAAATTCACACCTGACTTGTGATCAAATCCATTTCGCTATGGCTAGGTTTCGTCATAGTTGGTTGTGCAACAACATATCAGTTTCCTGTCTAATAAACTTGACATTCAGACTTCTGAAGAAATGAGAACAAAAGCTGAACCGTAACCGTTAATCTCCTCCCTCCCGCTTTGCAATTCAAATAATAGAAGTGTCACTCAATGTAAATTCTTTAGAATACTTTAAATATTTAGATAGTACCTAGGTATTAGTGTGCTTCTAACCACATTCCTACTGGCCTATATCCAAATTATGAATTATATGAAGTACTAAGTTATCGATAATAATGTTAGTAATTTCGCATCTACATAAATTCTCCTATTCTACTCGTATGGATCTTTCATACATCTCTGACTGATGGTCGCTGCTTCGTTAGACCAAAATAAAAACAACAATTCAAAATAAAGGATTTCACGAAATCCCTCGGGAATATGTGAAATGACAATTCGCTTAGGAACATTTGATCCCCTAGGGCTAGTACTAAACATGGTTAAACAGTGATTCATCTACACTGTTTCCCCATGTTTAGTACTAGCCCCTGGGGGTCAAATGTCCCTAAGTGTATTTGATTGCCCCAGGGGCTAGTACTATACACGGAGAAACACATTTGACCCCCCAGGGGCTAATACTAAACACGGCGAAACAGTGTAGATGAATCACTGTTTAGCCGTGTTTAGTACTAGTCCTCTGGGATCAAATGTTCCTAAGTGAATTGGTCATTTCACACATTCCCTAGGGATTTCGTGAAATCCCTGGATTTCACATATTCCTTGTAACATACACAATTACCAGTTTATGTATTTCCTACGTACTTCATGGGGTAATGGGTGGTATCATCGCCTATTACATAGGAGAACCAGGAGCAATCCCTACGTGAGGACTAGTGAATGATACATTCCATTGAAAGAAAGAAAAACCTTTATGCCTTCGTTAACCTAAGCGCTAAATGATATACCTGGAGTTAGCTGACCCTGGTGGGTTGCAGACAGGTAAAGAAGGGCGTGGGTCCTAACAACCCGTCCGGAAAGATTTCCTGAGAATCGGAAGGCCAACGGCTTCCGGAACTAAACAAAAATTATATTTAAATCTTGATAAATGTTCCTCCTCCCTAACTGAAATTTTAAAACCCCAATAATACGAGTCTACGCTGACAGCGTGCTGCACTTACAGGCATCCACCGCAATTGCCTGACTCTCCGGGAATATTCCCAATAAACAGCTCATTCGGATCACGAGAACGGCCGGAATTTATATTACAATGAGCAGTGAACGTTCCAGTTTCATCGCTGGAAGGATAATTGATTATACCTCTTATCTCGAGTGTGCTGTGCAGCGGTGGGAGTTTTTTTTAAGACGTTTTACCTTTAATGCCGTAAATTTCTGTCATAGGTCGGGCCTGCGTCTTACTTACCCTACTTACAGTACA
>NC_089791.1:17388375-17395875 GCF_040412425.1 Macrobrachium rosenbergii
CAATGAGGAAGTCTACTGTCGAGCTTAGACCAAATGACTTCCTCTACCAGAACCAGTAACAATACAAAGGCTTTGCTGGTACGATCATTTCTATTCCTTGGAATGCAAAGCGCTAGGGAAGGGATTAATGATTACGGTTTAAATTTTTTTCACGTTTCAACAGAAGTCAGGATGTCATGTTAGTTAAGACAAAAACTGATATGCTGTTTGTAACCAACTGTGACGAAACCAGTCTATAATGAAATGGATTTGATCACAACTGAGGTGTGATTTTCACAGCATATTGCTGAAAGCAATTTGGCACGGAGGGCAAAAACATGGTTTCGTTTCCACTGTTCTAGAAAAATATTCAAATAAAGAGTAAGCTTATGCTTCTATCTGGACATGGAATAAAACAAATTTGGTCTTTATAGAAACTCTTAGGCGAATAGTTTCCTATAGCGAGCCAAATTATTTCAGAGGTGAGGTTTTTTATGAACTGAAATTTTAAGAGATGACCATGACAAAAGTAACTAGGCTACGTTTTGTTGCGAGGGAAATTACTGTATTTAACATTCGATTTTAATTCAGATTTATGTACTGTCACCAGGATAGTATATTTTTATCTGAACAACTTATGAAAGCTCCAAAGCAATATAAAATATCAGAGTGAGAGAGATTTTTACATTCAACTCTTATTCCACCAGATTTTCTCTTCGCACAGTTATCCCATTTTCGAGTTAAAAACCAGTATTATTTGTTTGTTTTAAACTTAGTGTTTCTGAGTCCGATTCAACCTCCATAAATCGTTTCCCAGGTTAGTTACCTAAACAAATGGGGTAAAGGTGGACTTGTTCAATATTGCATTTTGTTTATCAATAAAGCCATGCTACTTTAATCAAAAGTTGTGTATGAGTTGATTTAAAGTTTAATGAAATATTAGTTTGGAGAGGAATATGTCGATTGGCAATGGTTTGGAAAGTTGGTGCAAAGTAAGGAGCCGAAGTTTGTGGAACTTATCCTGCTATTGACAGTATAATGATGGAAGGCGTTTAGCTTTTGTTCTTTTTTAATCCTCATAATGCTATAAAAATCGTAATCTCGGATGCTATGAAGAACTGTGCAGTCACAGTAGACTTTGTTGCTAAAATGATCTTTATTTTGAGATTTCTTTGGAAACTGATCCAGGCATATTCTGAAACCTGAACATTATAACGAGTGCAGTCACGTAATATGGAACTTTCATAACAATTTTTACGCTCTTTGCCACCAATCTAAATTTCTCTCAGATATTCATGATTCATGTAAGACTTCCATTAAACTTATTTCGCCCTCCAGTTTTGGTCTAAAATTTTTAATTCGATGAACTTTTGTGCAGATGTATAAATCATTGTCTTGTCTTTACTCAGGAGTCACTTCCTGTTTAGGGAAAAGGCTTAATGTTGAAAACAAGTCATTTTAGGACCTTTGCAGTTCATCCCTAAGCTTTGGTCAAAGATTTATTATTTTCTTAACGCCAAAGTTCGTCTCATCTAGGTCTAGGGAAGGCATAAATGAGGTTTGGGCTCTTGGGAAAGATGATATTACATCTTAAGTGAAGGCGGGATTTGAAGGAAAGAACTAAGAAACACTGATAGATAAGTTTTTAAAGGTGGTAGATTAAATCCTCTCTCTCTCTCTCTCTCTCTCTCTCTCTCTCTCTCTCTCTCTCTCTCTCTCTCTCTCTCTTCAGTGTGACAAACGCTTAATATCGACACTTGCTGTCGTAAAGCTCGTAAATTGAGAATAGCTCCTGAGATGCCTGTGCTTGCCTTTCTTCCACAAGCATATCAGTTCTGAGGCAGTTGTTGATGAAGCACAGTAAGTGTCGTCATCGACCTCCAAATGGTTACTTGATTTGGTCCTATTATGAGAAAGTGAGGGAAAGTCTATTTCTCGCTAGAGTGTGGAACTGTTTAGGCTTAAGTGCTACCAGGGAAAGTTTTCAAACGTTATGGTATGATGAACTAACTTGAGGTCAGAGCTCTTACAAGTCTCTGTAACTCTTGTAAACGCGAGCTTACTAGGGCTTTTCTCTTGGCTACAAATAAAATGTGTACTAGTTTGCAAAGTGCAGTTATGGGATCTTCTGATCTCCAAATATTTAAGCGAGGAGCAAATTCATTCTTGCTCTTTCCTGATGTCTCCTTAATTTAAGGTGTATCGGTTTTGTTTTCTGTTCTCTTCTATTTATTTATTTATCACCTATTCCTATAAATTGTCTCTCTCTGCAGGCTGATTTCCCTTTTGAAATCTCTTGGGTTTATAGCCTACTCACTAACTATAAAGGTATTCAGCTGAAGATATAAAGAAGTAAGAAAAGAAAGTATCTTAATTCAATCTCAGAGAATTCATCTCGGTCAAGGCCTGAAGCACTCTCATGTTCAAGGAAAAACGAATATACCACTTATGCTAAAGTAGTTTCTTTTAATATAAGGGAAGGTGAGGGGTTAGGTCTATTCAGAGGAAAGCATCAGTTTGTTCTCGAGCAGCTTCGTACAATTTCTCAAGCCCTGTCACATTACGAGAATGGGTGATTTTATACCCAGTTCTGATTCATAGCAACAGAAAGAGACAGCGAGCCAACCTAATTTAATCACATTCGTAGTTTTTCCCTTCAATGTGTCACGCTGTCGAACTTCTCAGTTTCAGAGGCTTTTCCTTCCTTACACCGTTGAACTGTGGAACAGTTTCCCTGAGAATGTAGTGCAATTAGATCCTCAAAAGCTCATGGGAAGTTGTAATGCATTACTAATCTAAAAAAATCACCCTGTACGAGTATTTTACTAATTTATTTATTTTAATCCATTTATCTATGCATTTGTTACTTTACCTTTTCTTTCTCTTTTAATTACTGATTTCTTTTCTGTATTTCTAATTATCTTCTGCAACTGCTTTCAGATGAACACCATATTCTTTGGGAGCTTGAATTTCAAGTCAATGACCCCTGTAGGTTTGTTCCATATGAATAGGCGTTTATCGCCAAATTATTATTATTATTATTATTATTATTATTATTATTATTATTATTATTATTATTATTATTAGCTTATTTGTGCCATACCTAACCTAACTATGATGCCTCCTTTCAGATTCAAGGATAACTTTGCCAGTCTTAGATTCCATCATTATTTAGAAATTTACGAGTCCCAAGTGCTAACTAGGAACTTACGTTGGACGTGCAAAGCGGTTCTTGAAAGTCCAAATCTATTGTCACCAGAGAGTTATCCTGAGATAGGGTTGCAGACTGTCCAGGCCAGCTGTATCGAATGTACATAATCGTTCCCTCAGTGCAAGTCACAATTTGGTCCTAAAGACGTTAGTATCATTACTCCACTCAAAACAGAAAATTCACCACTTTATTCTCTATTTTGGTAAACACTATCGTTCCCTCACTGAATGTCCAGCTGCCTCTACACAGCTTTTTATTGTCTAACTGCCTGTTTGTTTACGTTGCGTTCTTCTCTTGTACGACTACTACTTTTCTCGTTTTAATTTTTAGCCCTTATTTTACCTTGGTTCGGGTAGGTCTTTTGTAGTTTTGTCACTGGATTTTATTATTTATTTTGATATTTCTGTTACTTTATTTTTCTAGTATCCCTATTTGTGTCATTCCAGCACTTAAGAAATGCAATCTGATTGTGCCCAAACGACCCTCGCCCCAATAAACTTGTCAGTCATCCATGCTTCTTTTCCTTTATACCCCTGATATTGTTGACAGTGAGCCTACTACTCCTGTACTGCAGCGCACATGTATATAATATACACACACCTACACACACACACACACACACACACACACACACACACACACACACACACACATATATATATATATATATATATTATATATATATATTTATATATATATATATATATATATATATTATATATATATATTCACAGATATTTACACATACACATATATTTTATATATCATATTGATATACACACATATATATGTATATATGTATATATATACATATATATACAGAAAAATATATATATTTGTATGTTTGTATATTATAAATATCTACATATTTAGTATATACATATACACCATTCATATATATATATATATATATATATATATATATAAAATATATATTAATTTATATATATTTATATTTATTATATATATATAATTTATATATATATTTATATATATATTTATATATATATATATATATATATATATATATATATATATATAATATATATATATATAATATATATATATATATATATATATATATATATATATATATATATATATATATATATATATATATATATGTACACAATACAGCTGCACAAAAAAAAGTGCGTGCACCTTATATCAAAACGCTGAAATCCAATGGCTCCTTCAGACAGTACGTATTTCTACTTGAAATGTGGTAACGCTTTCTCGCCTTCTCTAGCACACAAACTGTACCGATATCTTACGTTTCCCGAGATGAAATTTCATCTCATAACCAGACAATTTCCTGCAAGTACTATATGCAACAATCTTGTTGTTTCTTTGCAAAAAGTAATAATATATATAATATATATATACATATATATATATTAAAATACGGATATATGTATGTATATATATATATATATATATATATATATATATATATATATATATATATATATATATATTGTATGTGTATGAATGCATGTATTTTCAAAAAAAAGTAAACAAGATTTATTCAATTTCGTGCTTTCACGTTAAACGAACAAAACTCGCCTTTTCCATGGTCATTTACCTTTCCAGTCTCTATACGAAGCAAGAAATACAGTTATTCTACTTGCATATATTGACAACTTTGTCTAAGAACATTCATTTATGTGTTGCTGTTTATCTGTGTCAGTTAGGCAAACTGGACATCAATGAATCCGCCAAGTTATGAAAAGTGGTATTTGCGTGTGGTCTTAAAATTCTGAATAATTACGTCCATTAGTTTTGTCAAGTTGTTAGTACGGCCCCTTCCTAGATAGTGGTCCCCAGGGGCTTTCGAGGGTCGTTATCTAGGAATATTATTTCTTAGGGGTCATTATCTTTATGATATTTTAGTCTTCGTTTATGATTTTACGGTAATCCCCAACGGGCTTGTACTAAACACACCACAAACGTGGATACATACCGGGTTAAAACCCTTGGGGGTCACTATCTAGGAAAGATCCCAGACTATTAATGAGAGAATCGTGGTATCTCTTCCAGCGTTATATAAATAGCCGATACAAAGTTGAGATATTTTCAGTCATCATGATTTCACACAAAACGGGCAGGCATATAGAAATGTTAAATATGATTGCCTCAAGTTTACATTTTTTGAATTTCATGAAATAGATACAAATATGAAGGTCAAGTTCTTTTTCTAAACGCTCAGAACTCGTAGGTCATTTTAGGGCAAATGTGGAGCAACAGGAACAGAGGTCTTAAAGGTTAGTCCAGACGACGCCTTTTTCCATGCTCTAAGCGCCGTCTTTTGGATGAAAATCGAGTGCGAAAGTTGAAAGACGAATGAGGAACGTAAACGCACGCAGCCTCTTACTGTCCACACGTTGCTATTTTTAGTTGCAGTGATGTCGGTGGAACCACTTGTTTGTGCGGGAGTTTGTGCCGCTTACTTAATTATCAATGATGTTTTTAAGCAGAGAGAGACGAAAGAAACCGCAAAACAGATTATGGATGAAGTAATATTTTAAACAGAACAAAAACACCATTTTGCAAGATTTACAAAGTGACATCTGTGTCATATTGTTCACAAAGTTTTTGAAGGGCATCTCCTCTCAGTAACTTGTTAGAACAGCCTTTTAAATCAGTTTTCCGAAGCACCTCGTGTTTTTGTTAATCTTCAGTAAAATTAAGAGTTAATTCTTTGCTGTCAAGTGACAGGGTAATTAGATTTTACTACACAATAGCTTTCAGGGTAAAGAAAATCGCACAAAAAAACGCACGTGACTCCCGTCACTTCACTGGTGGGAAGCCTTGCGTTGTCGCAGGCCTCGTTGATTTCCGAGATAAAACGGATGCGCAATCACATGCGCTATGTGCGCTATCGAATGCGTCAACAGCATGCGGAAAATCGAATGGAAAAACTTATCGTCTGGGCTTACCTTTAGGCTGTGTCCATACTACAGTAAAATGTTATAAATACGTTCATACCTCATCTTATATATTTCTCACAGGTCAAAAACAAATCAGCAACTTTATGCTGAGAACGAACTTTCGGCAAATGCTGGGTAATGGTACGAAACACTAATAATATACTGAAAATAAGTCGTTGACTAATAATCAACCTGTTTTTTATGTGTATGCGATGACTAAAAACGTCTGTGTATGACGTGTTTCATGTGGAGTGGAGGCATCCCAATATAAACATCCGAGCCAACGCCATTCCGAAGTCAGTAGTGTACCAGGAACCCAGACCAATCCAAACTTTGGAATTTGGATACGATATTAAATTTCCTCCACTAACAGCAGAACCTTGTGTCCGTTGCTGTCCATGAATATAAGTAATTTGGTTGTTTATGAAAGACATGAAATATAATTGTTTGGTGGAGTAAGATTACTTTACCTTTAGCAGTTATATACAGCCATGGCAAAATTCTATTACTAAATTTTAGTTACTTACGCAAAAATAGGCAGATTAGGCTAACGTAAACAAGACACAGTGGGATTGCTTTAACTTTGTGCACATGTACACATTTAGTAATAATATCTACATGTGTAAATGTAAATGTTAATATATATATATATATATATATATATATATATATATATATATATATATATATATATATATATATATATATATATATATATATATATATATATATATATATATATATATATATATATATATATATATATATATATATTATACATGCATTTAGCAAACATTTTTCTTGTATGCAAATTTATGTTGAATTCAATGGCTTTTTGGTTCTTGATCATCTTTTATTAGTTTCACAGTATTTTTTCTAAATCTATGTATATATATATGTATATATATGTATATATATAATATATACATACATATAATCAACAGAAAAGGGATAATCTAAAGTTCAATTAGCAACGTTAAACACTTATTTTAAGACTTCCATCGAGATCCAAGATATAATCCATTTCGCTGAACTGTTCTTGTTTTGCAATTACACGACGATGATATTAATTCTATTCTGAGAACTTTTCTACAAATCTGGAGTTACTGGAATGAGCTCAGTTATTAATTATATTGCACGCGTCGATAATGCTGTACATTCAAGTTGTATTATCTGTGCTTAACATTTTACAATTCAGCGTCATTCCTGGAAGGATAATCACACTTTGATTTAAAATAATGTATGGAGAGAGAGAGATTTAAAATAATGTAGTCAGTCGCATTTCTTTGACCATATCCAGAAATGGACATGTACTGCAGAGAGAGAGAGAGAGAGAGAGAGAGAGAGAGAGAGAGAGAGAGAGAGAGAGAGAGAGAGAGA
>NC_089791.1:17410875-17433375 GCF_040412425.1 Macrobrachium rosenbergii
AAGTTTATTTAAGATTCTGACCAAATACAGTGAACTCGCAACCCCACCCCCCACCTTCAATCCCCAACACCATCCCATGCAATCTTGTGACTGCTTCAAATATCACGGAAGGGCTGTGATGATATATTTCTTTTTTTTTTTTTTTTTGGGGTTCATCCTCAGTCCATTATTCTCTTATCCGGGTGAATAGCCTGAGGGTTGAATTGCTGAACATTTTCTGTTTTTCTTAATTAATCGGTATTTCCCGCCAGGTCAAACTCTGTTAGCCAATAACCTTTCCTGTGAGTATTTTTAAACAAATGTAGTACATGATTGGGTAGGAAGTAATTCAATGGCTGTAATGTGCCTTTCCGTATCTTTGTAATGAGAATAATGGGGATAACTTCTCTCGCGAACGTAATTTTTATCTATTATGCTTCCGCCATTATACGTCATTTCGCATGATTACATAGGACTGTAAAGCCCCTTATTTTCAGATGGGACGGGTTGCAAATAGTCGATTGTTAACTTTCAAGATATGTTCTTAGGAAAAGAGGAGACTGAAAAGAAAGCCAGTTGAGCGGAATCTTTTGCATTTATCACCTAACTCTCTCCTTTGTGGAGAGCTATAGGGTATTCTGTTTACGTCATAAACCTAAAATTACAGGAAAAAACTGAAAATAAAAAAAAAAATTGAAAGGGACTGAAGGAACCAAGGTGTGTCATAGTTGAACGCTTCGTACTAATAAGGGTATTAAGGTCTGAACTCGACAGACCATTCCATAGCTGTTTGGGGCAAAGGATAACAGATTCAACGTAATCCTGTTTTGATAATGAAAAATGATCGGTTTAGGAGACTGCACTCTGCTTCCCTTTGAAAGGCTCCCATAATGAGTGAGGCGCAAATGATTGCAGTAGTTTTCGGGGGATTTGTCCAGAATTATTTCTTGCTTTGTCTGAGAGTAGGGAAAGTAGATGAGTTTCTCTCTCTCTCTCTTTCTCTCATTATCTTTCTCCCATTGCCTGGGAAATTATGTACTCCTTTGAAATCTGTACCTATTTACACATATGAATTGGAGTTCTAAATGTGCGTAGTTTTCCGGGAACTGTTGTATCAGGCATTCAGAATGAGCTGCATGAGAGACCTAAGAATAAAAATCTCGACTGGGAAAAATCAAATGTAATTATATTAAGTTATTTTAATTGTAATAATCAATTAGCTTAGCTGTAATGTTATTAGAGTAATCAAGGTTTCGGTTCTCGATCTTATATCTACCAGAATTGTATTTGCGCGCGCTCGTGGGTATGTGTGTGTATGTGTGCGTGCCCACGTGACCTCACAAAAATTTTGTGTTGGATAATTTTTCTTTGACGTTGCCACTATTTCAGCAGCCCTGGATTCGCACTAATGTTTTTGAAAGAAGAGCTCTGCGAGTCATGGACGCCATAATTCACGCACTAAGTTTAAATTGAAAAAAAAATATATATTATTTAGAGGACGTAAATGCATTTGCAATAGTTATTTTACTTTCGTTTTCATTTATTTATTAATTTGTTCATTTATCCGTTTTTATAATAAATTTCTCTATCTCCCATTACCTTCTGTTGCTTCTTCCGAATGTACACCATATTGTTTGGAAGCTTGAATTTCAAGTCAATGGCCCCTGTGGTGGGCTTGTTCCATATGAATTGGGTTTATCTTCTGAATAATAATCTATTATTTCATAGTTAGATAACTAACGTTTGCTCACTTTTGAAAAATAAGTTTTTAGATATCTACTGAAATAAGTACTTCTGATTTAGGAACAATGATTTAATGACAGGAGACTATTGACTTGAAACTGAGGGGTACTTAAGGATCATTAGAGGCAAATTTTAACACTTTTTTTTTTTTATGTAGACGATTGAAGTTTTATTGGAACTGACCGTTTGCATATTTGATTTTAATTTCTAAAGGCTTTTTATTAACAAAAATAGAATGTAGGGTGATTTACTCGATTCCTTTGATTAGTCTCTCTCTCTCTCTCTCTCTCTCTCTCTCTCTCTCTCTCTCTCTCTCTCTCTCTCTCTCTCTCTCTCAGGAACTGCTCGAATCTGCCCTTCCATTCTCTTCGGCCAGCACAGAGCGACAAGGTAAAATTGCTAAAATTGACAATCGTGTTTTTTGTTATTTATGCGAAAGGAAGCTTTCTTTTATTGCCAAATCGGAAAAACCTATTGTTTCGTCTGTTATTACTAAGTATACACTTCTTCTTTTAACGTGCTTTTTTCCCATTTCTGTAAGGGGTAAGCAATGATACCGTCTTTGAAGGACTTTTGATTTGGCTTTGGGTAGACCGTAGTCTCGATTGGCTGCCCTGCCTGACATCGTTAGACCCCAGTGGCGTATGGTACAATGTCCATACCCCAGACCTTTCTCCCAGCAGCGAAGTTGTTGCTTAGGTGAGTCGAGAGTTCAGGACATGTGAGATGTTTGTTATGTTTTTAGAAGATGTTGGAGTGGCTTTGTTTTGTGTGTGTATTTAGTCTGTAACACCCATTTGCTTTTTAAGCAAACCTATCCGTTGATTATATACACACTTACTAAATTATTTCGGCTGTTTTACATTTCTTTATGCATGTGCCTTAATGGATTGTGTAAGAGTACCAGTATGTATGTGGGTGTATATGTGTGTATATAATAATAATAATAATAATAATAATAATAATAATAATAATAATAATAAATATTGTCGCGTAAGTGAGTTTGTTGCAGAAATTATAGTTTCTGTTTGAGACCAAAAATCTAATTGCCTCTAACTGGGTTTGTGTGTTTCGCGTTCGTTTGGAATCCTCAGCCGAGCAGATCCCAGAGTAAAGTCAAAGGGACTAGGAGAGAGAGAGAGAGAGAGAGAGAGAGAGAGAGAGAGAGAGAGAGAGGGTGTGGAGATAGGGGGAGGCGTTTGTGAGCACTGCATCATGCAAATTAGTTCAGGTCTGAAGGCCGCATTGGCCCTACCTTGATTGCAAGAGCTTCAAATTGCTTCCTTTGCAACAGCTCCTCCTCCGCTTTTCAAGTGGCAACCATAGGCAATCTCGGAGGAGTGAAGGCGATTCGCAAACAAAAGAACAGAGGGACGATCGCGCAGGCGGACGAACACGGAGAGACGGAGGGACAGACAGCTTTAATGGAACACGAGATTACGCTCATTTTCGCTTGTCAAGAGAGGGAAGGACTGGAGAGAGAGAGAGAGAGAGAGAGAGAGAGAGAGAGAGAGAGAGGTGCGTATATAAGGGAGGGTGGCAGACTCG
Organism: Macrobrachium rosenbergii; assembly: GCF_040412425.1. Taxonomy (NCBI): domain Eukaryota; kingdom Metazoa; phylum Arthropoda; class Malacostraca; order Decapoda; family Palaemonidae; genus Macrobrachium; species Macrobrachium rosenbergii. The sequence goes on from NC_089791.1 coordinate 17,414,146, forward strand.
TTTTACTTGCGTCAGATTTGTTGCTTCTTATGAATTTGTAAAAGGAATTGGGTACAAATTTAAAATCATCACAATATCATTTTACCCATTTTTACTTACATTGGTCGAACTAAATTTTAGCCGCTTTGTTCAGTATTTACGGAGTTGTAAAGAAGTAGGAAAGATGGTTTTTAAAGAAGAGGAGAAAACATTTTTTTTCAGAGAAGCTAAGACGCAAATTTTTTGGAGGACAAAGAAAGTTTTATTGCACAAAGAGAAAGAGCTCTGATATAAAACGAATTACATTAACGAATGTGTTATTGGCTCAAGTGACTATGACTGTAACTTTTTTGACGAGAATAATAATGATCATGAATAAGCTTCTTTTTTTTTTTTAAGATTTTCCTCTTCCACGGAACAGCAAGACGACATTATTTATTCATGACATATTCACAGTATTTCGTCGGAGCTTAAAACAGAAAAATGCTTTTACCTTTTATCTGGTGAGGCTTTTAAACGAAATCTGGCATTTACTGGATTAAATAGTAATAGCAGGTTTGTAATGTAAGATATCCTGGAAAATATTTTTCGATTCATTAAATAATGGCTGAATTATTCAGTTAGTCGTAGAAAGAATAAATGCCACTGACTGAATGCTTCTGTTTAATCATTTATATTTTTCCTCTCTTTTTGAGAACTATATTAGTATGAGAATTGGATTGGGAGTCCTGATGCCTGGATTAGCGAGAGGAGTTTGAAAATGACTTCTTATCTGATCTTTTAAGTGATGCGAAAAGTTTTAGCATTCTTAGCAAGATGCAATTGGATTCCAGCGACCGAAAAAGGCGATGTTGTCAATTATAAATGTCATTTAGTTATATATATATATATATATATATATATATATATATTATATATATATATAGTATATATATATAGTATATATAGTATATATATGAAAATAAGAAGGCCCATAAAACACTATTTAAACGTTGAAACCATATATTTCGGGCACTTGTTTCTGTGCCCCTGTTCACTGGTAGAATATGGACAGGTGGAAAGTTACAATGGTATATATACAAAAACATGAAGGTGTGGCCTTAGGCCTCCGATGTTAAGGAGGTGGCGTTTCTTAAGAAGGGAGGAGATTGACCAAATTCCCTAGTGGTTTTTGGCCTCATTAGCCCCGTTTGGCGATGGATCTGGCGGTCGCGTTTCTTGCAGTCATCTTCTTCAAAAAAGCGAGGATTAAGGTGTCAATGGCGTCCGATTTCCAATGTCCTCCTGACAGGTTCATATTGTTGGTTTGATTGATGATAGCAGATTCCAGCATCTTTCTTTGTACGGACAGCTACTCTGAAAACCAACTCCGCCCCACTCCAGTTAATGACATGCCCTGTATTTCTAATATGTAGGAAAATTCCGAACTCTCCGAAGCGTAACGTACTGATCTTTTGTGCCTGTTATTCTTTTGCGAGAGCGATCTACCTGTCTCGCCTACATAAAATGTCATGACAATTACTACACGGTATCTTGTAAACCCGGCTTCTTCCCTTTGTTATTTAAGTATACGTTAACGAGCGAACTCCCGATGGATTTGGGATAATGGAAAATGAAAGGATTATTAGAACTGAGTTGCTCGGTGGCCTTTTGGATGTTTTCATCGTATGGAAGCTTTATTTTGTTGTTGAAATCTATTTGTCTGTTGTGAGTGGGACTCTGTAGTATATTTTATTTGCTTTATTAATAGCCCTCTCGATAATGTGTAGTGGATAGAGCAGTTGCGTTAGGTGTTATGATCGTGTTAAATTCTTGATCCAGGTACTCATTTGAACATATCCTAAGTCCTCTGAGGAATAGGTTGCACCCTACCATGATTTTTACGGAGACGTCGTGGTAGCTTAAGAAATGAATGTAGGAGACAGCGAAGGTGGGTTTCTATATACTGTAAATGCATACCTGTTCTGTTTTCTTATGATCAGTACATCTAGGAACGGCAGTTTTCCGTCCTTTTTCCCATTCTGTTTTAAATTTTATGGTCGGAACTAGCGAATTTAGCCTATTAAAAATTCCTTAAAGTCCCCAGCTATTGTCCCAGAAAGTAAAGATATCATCTACGTATCTAAGCCAGATCATGTTATGGGGGTTTGATAGACGACAAAAGTTCTGTTTCGAAATATTCCATGTACAAGTTTGCTAGAAGGGGTGATAGGGACTTCCCATGCTACAGCCAAATTTTTTGTTTGTAAAATTACTATTGAAAAAGAAAAAATATATATATATATATATATATATATATATATATATATATATATATATATATATATATATATATTATATATATATATATATATATATATATATATATATATATATATATATTATATATATTTATATTATATATATTTATATTATATATATATATATATATATATATATATATATATATATATATATTTATATTATATATATATATTTATATTATATATATATATATATATATTTATATTATATATATATATATATATATATATATATATATATGTATATATATATATATATATATATATATATATATTATATATATTTATAAATATGAATATATATATATATATATATATATATATATATATATATATATATATATATATATATATAATGTGTGTGTCTATACTGGATGTGATGGCTTTCACAAATAATTTTACTGCTTTTATAGTATTTTCATAGCCCTAGTGGTTCTGGGCAGTAGTCATAATTGGGTGCTGAAGAGAGAGATGGCCCGCTCTCTCTCTCTCTCTCTCTCTCTCTCTCTCTCTCTCTCTCTCTCTCTCTCTCTCTCTCTCTCTGTGACACGCACGCGAACATACACGCGCACACACAAATTTTGCTACCTCATGTTGACAAAGAACCAAAACACATTAGAAATTTAATTAACATTTGACTGGATTCCTTACATGTGACTGTGTCTATTTCAGTGGAATTATATATTAACGAAACGTCCCGGGTAGGGATTTATAGTAAGTGGTCTGTGAATACAAACAAGGGTTTACAGAATAAGGTCTGTGGATAGAGAAATGGAATTCCATCAGTTACTACCATCAGTTATTAACATTTCACTGAATGGACAGCAGAACATACTTAATGATTTAGTAGGGAAATGTTGGTTAGCCTAAGCTTGATTACTAAGGATCTCTCTTACATTAATATGAGTAAAAACGAAAAAAATAAATGAAAAATCTTTACTGTTAACTGAGACTATAAATGTTATGAAGAAAGCCCTCTTCACAGAGAATGAGTAGAATTTAGTGTATTAATCTTTAACAAACTCTCTGACACATTCTTAGGCAACTCTTAGTTTCGAATACCTATTTTCGCTTAGGCTAGCGACCTGATGTTCAAAGCCTTACCTCCTTATTAGCAAATGTTACTTAATTTGTCTGTCCATATTTTGACGTCGCACATATGTAGCTATATTATGCGCCAGACAATTGTGTGTAAAAGCTCAAATAAAATCAAGATTAATTAGATAAAAGGTATATACTCCTTAAGGAAAAACAAACTTGAAAAGTAAAAAATGCGCCAAAGTTTCTTCGGCACAAGAGAATTTTCTGTACAGCCGCTGCAGCGCATAATCAAGGCCACCGAAAATAGATCTGTTTTTCGATGCCTCGGTATAACGCTGTATGAGCCGCGGCCCATGAATCTTTCAGCCGGGCGCGGCGGCCTGTGTTGTTACGTTGCCAGAAGCACGATTATTGCTAAATTTAACCTTAAATAAAAATAAAAACTACTGAGGCTAGAGAGTTGCAATTTGGTATGTTTGATGATTGGAGGGTGGATAATCAACATACCAATTTGCAGCCCTCTAGCCTCAGTAGTTTTAAGATCTGAGAGCGGACAGAAAAAAGTGCGGACGGACAGGCAAAACCGGCACAATATTTTTCTCTTACAGAACACTAAAAATGTAGAATATTCTGGTATATCGTGTCTGATACTACTGAATAGATTTCCCTTATCCAATTTACAACTAATGAAAGTATATACATAAACATGGTTTTCCTTTTAATTTTTTAACGACCTGAATAATTTACCATCTAATTCCAAACATTCCCCAACTTTGACCACTTTCGTCGCAACTCTGTTTGTGTCCTAATTTAATATTGTTGGATCATATTTTGTGTAATATTTAACCCTGGCTCCCCGTAGGCGGGTAGTGCCGTGAGTGCATCTCACGAGGTGCGCTGTAGGCATTACTAATGGTTCTTTGCACCGTCCCTTCAGCCCCTACCTGCAACCCCTTTCATTCCTTTTACTGTACCTCCATTCACACGGTCTTTCTTCCATCTTGCTATCCACCCTTTCTTAACAATTATTTCATAGTGCAACTGCGAGGTTTTCTTCCCGTTATACCTTTCCAACCTACCTCCTCTCAATTTCCTTTCCAGCGCTGAATGACCTCACAGGTCCCAGTGCTTGGCCTCTGGCCTAAACTCTTTATTCCATTCCTTTTAACGTGGATGGGATATCTGTACAATAACAGCAAAATCAAGAAACAGAACACGACAGGAAAAGCTCATTGAGAAATTTGAGGAAATGATTTAAATTTGAACCACAGCCTACCGTGTGTCCTTAAGCCGTCTATCTGCAGAAGAGACCATTACAAAATATATTTTGTAGTAACAAGATATGCGCATATTTTGTTAATTCTAAAGAAAGGCTTTTATTTCTATACAAAATTAATAAGATTAAGATTATAAGGTTTGTATGGTTACGTAACTGCTTAACTGGGTCAAATAACCTATTCGGTGTTTTGCCAGTTTATGAAAAATCCGCATTCAATAACGATTCCAATATAAACCAAAACTCTTCTTTCAAAAACTGACAAATCAGTCGAGTTTCGTGAAATTGCGATTATACTTATTGCCAATTGTTGCTCACTGTCATTGTGTTATTAAATTTCTTTTCAAAATTTAGGGACCCAAAGACGATCAAAGTTAAAAGTTCCGGAGTACTAGATAACGCGGAAAGAACGATTCAGACTGAGAAGCGAAGAAGAATATTTCTTCACTAGGAGTCGCATCTGGCAGAAGATGGAAGGAAAGGAAATTTGCAGAAATCTGACATTTACTTTACAAAACTCCCCCGTATCCTTCCCTCTACATTGAGGGAACGACTCAAAGCAGATTTAGCAGAGAAGAAATTGCTCAGTTTCAGAAAATCGCTGTATCTCACTGATGCTTTATATTCACGTTCCGACATTTTTGCATACATGTTTCAAACATAGCGCAATTAGTGAGCAATTTTTCCCTTGAGTAGGTGGTAGGTGTAGATTGGAAAAGATTAAAATTTAGACTTAAATACGGATTTGTTTTACTTCTCATAAGATTAACCACTAAATTGCTAAGGCATTTAGGGAAGTGCTTGAATGTCCTTCTTACCCACATCACAAAAAAGTCCCAAATAATATGAGATTTATAAACGGAGTCTCCGTTGTTTGGTCAGAGAACAGACAGCTACACCAGGACTCTATAACCCTTATCATTTTACCATTCGGACGAGCAATATACATTTCAAGGGTCCATTCTGGCGTACCCAGTATAATGTCAACTAACCAACCTTGTCGGGAGTAATTTTGTTTTTATAACTTATTCAACTGTTTTTGTTCGTAGCCCTTCTGCAGTTGCAAAATAAAATTTGGCTTTTATCCCAAACAGCTGCTCTTTGTAGGAAAAAGAAACTTACGAGTATATATTTTTTTTTCATGGCGATTTTTAGCTGGATTATTTTTGTTTCAACGTATAGCGTTGTTTAATCCTCTGAGCTGACATACGCTATTATTAGAATGTGCTGTAGTTAGAAAGATGGAGGTACTTGATTTTTAAAAATCTTATTTACTCATTTTTATTTTCATTTCATAAAACCAGAGATCATAAAACCAGAGAGAGAGAGAGAGAGAGAGAGAGAGAGAGAGAGAGAGAGAGAGAGAGAGAGAGAAATTACACACTAATCACCTGGTAATCTTTTCCATCTCAGTACAAGATGATTAACTCCTATTGGTCACCGAAGATAAATTTTTCGCATTGGGTTTCTGGCAGAATTGACGCAGATTTAGATGTGTGTTCCCTGTAGATCGGCCAGGTAAAATGTACGATTTGTGACCAGTTTTGGAGGCACTGCAAAGGTGCAGAGAGTGGAGTCGCTGGCTAATCACGTATGTTTTTTTTTATTATTGAAGCAGTAAGTCAGGGCCATTCAGACTGCTACATTGCAGGAACCTGGTTAAAGTTAAGTATATCGTCGTTTAACCAGACCACTGAGCTGATTAACAGCTCTCCTAGGGCTGGCCCGAAGGATTACATTTATTTTATGTGGCTCAGAACCAGCTGGTTACCTAGTAACGGGACCTACAGCTTATTGTGGAATCCGAACTACATTATGACTAGAAATGAATTTTTATCACCAGAAATAAATTCCTCTAATTCTTCATTGGCCGGTCGGAGAGTCGAACGCTGGGCCAACAACGTGCTATCCGAGAGCTCTACCCACTCCTCAAATGAAGAACTGCAGAAACCTGGTGCTAAACCCGCCTCGTTGGACACCCCGAACAGTGCATTTTGCCTTGAAATATATATTCTTCCTTAAACAAGACCTGCACACACCGTCGCAACAGTCAGTATGCACCTTGACTATATAACCTCAGTGACTACATTTTGGATTAATTTGTCAAGGTAAACTTGTTCCAAAATAAGGACATAGGTTGAAGCTCTGATACGCTAAACCCTTCATAATCTAATTTTTCTGAACTGACACTTGGGACAGTTTTCGAAGAAGCTGTCTTTTTGCCGGTACGAGCAACTTGAAGTACATTAATTAAAAAGAGAGAAATAGAAGGTTTGTGCTAAAATTCATTTTGATAAGAAGTAAAGAGAATTAATCACTGTCAGACTGGAATGGCACATGAAAAATGTCCATTTAGAAACTTAAAAACTTGCCAGCTCTAAATAAAACATGAAGGTAATCTCGACCTTGTAGATTTTTTATTTTATTTCACTTGAGGATTCACAAATTGGCTTTTGTTCGTTTGACAGCACAATCTGGAGCGGTCAGTTCCCATCGGAATTCTTGGAATCAGAGAGGATCTTCTATCAAAAGGTTTTCTATTGTCAGGTGACCCTATCAGCATTTATGATGAGGTTCGTCTCCCCTCCCCTAACCCCGCCCTCCCTTGTTAGAGGCTATTTTCGTTAAGGATGAAAGGTTTGTTTCCAAATTGTATGCTTATTTTCCTTCGGAGATTTTCACTCTTCGTCGTATTTTTGACGTTCTTCATTTTCAAGGAGGGCGGAGTTGAACAGAGGTTACACATCGATACTTTTCACCCGCGTCTGTTAGTTTGTCTCTTCTCAAGATGTCTTAATAATTTATCGGCATGTACTGTACATTCGAAGTGTTGCAAAGGCTCATTTTGGCGCAGTACATCGTCCAAATATTTTTTCTCTTTTTGTCAACTTAAACTGCTATTATCACAAAAAACGAGTTGTGACTAGAAACCCAGAAATTAAGTTTTTTCTTTCTTTGGATACATACGCTTGGTAAAATTGTGAAACTCTCTCTCTCTCTCTCTCTCTCTCTCTCTCTCTCTCTCTCTCTCTCTCTCTCTCTCTCTCTGTGTGTGTGTGTGTGTGTGTGTGTGTGTGTGTGTGTGTGATGGAGATTGCTGTAAGGCAAGTATAAGAACGCAAGAAATACCTCTGTCCATTCATGCTTATTACATTTCCTTTGTTCAACTCTTTATACGGAATCTCGCCAAAGGGGCGTACGAATATAACCGGAGTACTTTCTCCTGCCCATCTTTGTACAAATCTCGGAGATCGCCTGAAGACTGACACCTACCAAGAACTCTGTTCCCTGTTCTCTTAAAAAAAAACAAGTAAAAAATGCGCTGAAGTTTCTTCGGCGCAATCGAGATTTCTGTACATGAGACTCTTAACCGTGGCCCATGAAACTCAGCCACGGTCCGGTGGTGGCCTGTAGTGTTGGTACCTATAGCTGTGCCAGAAGTACGATTATGGCTAACTTTAACCTTAAATAAAATAAAAACAATTGAGGCTAGAGGGCTGCAATTTGCTATGTTTGATGATTGGAAGGTGGATGATCAACATACCAGTTTGCAGCCCTCTAGCCTCAGCAGTTTTTGAGATCTGAGGGCAGACAGAAAAAGTGCGGACGGGCAGACAAAAAGCCACCTCAATAGTTTTCTTTTACAGCAAAATAAAAATGTGCCAGTCTCCTTCAAACGATCGAAAGAGCGAACGAGAGTTTTAGGGTATCCCTGTATCCTCCTTTTGGGGACTTCGTTCCCGAGGGCAGGAGATCTTTTCGACTCCTTTGATAAAAGGTTTCACCACGGTGGGGTGAGGATTACGTCAGTGAAGCCCACCCTTTTTTTAATTAAGTTATGATGGTAGACATTTTTGACGGGTTACTAATCTTTCACGTCCGATATTTTTTCTCCTTAATTTATTTTTCCTTTTACTATTTCCTCTCTAACCCCAAATGTAATCCACGGAAGTCAACTGACAGACGAGTATATATTTGGCTGATTGTCAACACAGTCACACAGGATTTTTATGTTAATGCATCTGTATTCTTCCTTACTCATCATGGGATCAATTCTGGGTTTCCGCGTTTGTAAGCCAAAACTTATACCACTGCATTACAAGAACCAAAAATAGAGAGAGAGAGAGAGAGAGAGAGAGAGAGAGAGAGAGAGAGACTATCTCCTTTTTAGTTTTTGTAAAAGAAAACTATTGAGATGGCTTTGTCTGTCCGTCCGCACTTTTTCTGTCCGCCCTCAGATCTTAAAAAACTACCGAGGCTAGACGGCTGCAAATTGGTATGTTGATCATCCACCCTCCAATCATCAAACATACCAAATTCCAGCCGTCGATCCCCAGCAGTTTTTATTTTATTTAAGGTTAAAGTTAGCCATGATCGTGCGTCTGGCAACGATATAGGAGAGGCCACCACCGTGCCGTGGCTGAAAGTTTCATGGGCCGCGGATCGTACAGCATTATACGCTGTACAAAAATTCGATTGTACCGAAGAAACTGGTACATTTTGTACTTATTTCTGCGTCCATTGATAGCGATCTTCTTTAATTACTTTATCGGCTTTCCAGAAATGTGCCAGAAAATGTTTTGTTTATGTTTATATATATATATATATATATATATATATATATATATATATATATATATATATATATATATATATATATATATATATATATATATATATTTACGAATTGTTTCTGTACTACAAGTTGGAGCTTCACAAATTATTCTTATCAAAAAAAGTAAGATCAGATTTTTGATTAATAATCGTCTTTGGGCTCAAAGTCATCCCAGATCAAGTGTTTATTTATTCAGAATACAAGCTCGTTGCCTATTTTAAGTTTAGTCAGGTGATTAAGCTTTAAAACAAACGTACAAAAACTCACAAAATCAGATTTACTGTCAAACATCGTCCCTCTCTAAGGCCTCTTCAGTGCGTAGTCCAACGTGAATAAATCAAAGTGACATTAAGCCGAAGTCGATTTGGAGGTTGTTTTTACTTCAAACTCAGTTGATTTAACAGGTTAAGTGACTGGCTTAACAACTGGGTGATATGTCAGTGGTTCATTGTAGTAACTCCAACGAAACGGACTACTGTACTTATCAATTGCATTATCGTTATTATTTTTTGCTGTGCTATCACTTTAGATGTCATCTTGAGACAACTCTCTTTAGTTGAATAATATCAAGTGTAAAGTACACGTTAGTGTACGTTAAGAACTCAGCGGAATTGCTGCTGTTAGGTGTCGGATATCCTGAAAATATTCAAGACTTTGTTAATTGCCAGAAGGCAGACCGTCCCCCGCCTCCCCAAGAGAGTCTCTTAAGTTTAGGTGCTACTTTTGAAAGTCCTAGATTTGTTATTATTAACTAACATAATATCACACGAATGTTTGTACACAGAGCCAAATGAAGCTCGGTATATTCAGTATTCTTGCAGTTATTAATGATGTGATGTCATTCATAGCTATTCCCTCAAAGGAAAAAATTTAGCAGTGATGAAACAGTGGCGTCTATTAGCCATATAGGCAGTGTAAACCAAACTGTACAAAGCACAGAGCAGCTAATTGCTCCTTTTAGGAGATTAAAAGAGGTAAAACAAAAGCTTTGTGTATTCAGTGACTGGACATATCGTAAACATACTAATTTTTGTTGTAAAGATGTCATTATACCATTTCATGTATATATATATATATATATATATATATATATATATATATATATATATATATATATATATATACACACATATATATATAAAATATATATATATATATATATATATATATACACACACACATATATATAAAAAATATATATATATATATATATATATATATATATATATATATATATATATATATATATATATGTGTGTGTGTGTGTGTGTGTGTGTGTGTGTGTGTATTATGCACATATATGAAAAACTGTCTTAGGTGGTTTACTAAAGGTATTAACAGAAATTTATAATTTCTGGTCAGAATATAAGCATTAAGGCAAGACTATTATTGAGTAAGTGGTGTTGAGAGAGAGAGAGAGAGAGAGAGAGAGAGAGAGAGAGAGAGAGAATCACGGTAGTAACATTGTCTGCCAACACTTGAGTTATTTTTAGTTCTTCACTGGAGGGGTGGGTAGAGCTCTCGGCTAGTACGCTGTTGGCCCAGCGTTCGACTCTCCGACCGGCCAATGAAGAATTAGAGAAATTTATTTCTGGTGATAGAAATTCATTTCTCGTCATACTGTGGTTCGGATTCCACAATAAGCTGTAGGTCCCGTTGCTAGGTAACCAGTTGGTTCTTAGCCACGTAAAATAAATCTAATCCTTCGGGCCAGCCCTATGAGAGCTGTTAATCAGCTCAGTGGTCTGGTTAAACTAAGATATACTTGAGTGTCATCGCACAGATTACATAAAATATTACCATTTTAAACACAATAACTGATAACTGTCCGACCAAAATTGCCTTGTAGATAGATGGAAAGCTTGTTTGACAATCTCTGTGTATTTCGTAGAGAGAGAGAGAGAGAGAGAGAGAGAGAGAGAGAGAGAGAGAGAGAGATCAGCACTAACATTGTGCGAAGCTTTTGCTAACTTTAATATAATAGCACAGAATACATACACATTTTTCACCCTTTTAAACACGATAAATGTCTAATCACGATATCAGTGGAAAAAAGATTGTTGAAAAATCCAGTTACTATTTCGTCATGTTAATAACAGTAGAACGGCAAACATGCAGCTAGAAATGATAACTGATAGAAGGGCCGGAGTCCAAGCAATTGTAAAATTTCCGAGGAGATTAAGAGCCGATACGAAAGTGTTAGTCAAGAATGAAATTCTCTGTCTGAAATTATTGACTTTTGCTGAAAGGTATCAATGAAGTTTAACCAACTCCTGTATACTTTTTGTCGTTAATTATTTAATTATTTTTGTTTTAAAATCTTCAACTTTTATACAGTTGTTTGCATCTGAAAGAAATTTACAAACACATTTTGGTTAAGGCACTCTCTTCATTTTAGGTTAAATGTGAATTGACTTAAAATATTTCCTCAGCTTGATTTCACCGTTGCCGTGCAATTGAGACTCCAGCCTTTACCAACACTTCCGGCCATAAGGAATAAAGTTCATTACCAAAGAATGATTAAAACCCTGCGGTTAAGTCTATTAAACAACTCGGTAGACTCCTCACAGGTCGCCTATGCATTCAGGGCAGCTCCTCCAGATTTTTGTTGAGCTCTCTTGTCCTTGTAGGTAGCAGTTATGATGTGCGAGGTTCCGTTCCATTGTCGTTTTGACTGTACTTGATCATATTGCCAATTCCTGCCCTCTTCTTGGATTTATTTCAGCAATGTTCTTAGTTTTATTGGTGTTACTTTAAACCTTTTCAACAGGAACCTTTTGTTTGCATTATACCTGGCCATTTTTTTACGTCTTCTGGTATTTTGTAAATTAGTTTATAAGGAGGTTTGGCAGAAATGTCAGTTTTATTAAACATTCTGATTATTGTTTGCCAAGCGCCAATAACATGATTCTCTGAAACCGGTTTCTAGTATTTGAAAAAGTTATAGGAAAACTACAAGCAAAACGTAAAAAGGTACCCGCAGGTAGAATTAGTAAGATGAGATCCTGATTACGACCCTTTATGCCAAGATTCCACAGAACAAGGACTTAGAATTCCCATTGAGGTATATTAAGGAAGCTACCGTGAATTATATGGATCCATGTACAAGCCAGATTTAACTATTTCTGTTCCATTTAGTCACATTATTTTCTTAAGCAACTTGCATTCACATACACACACATACACACGCTCTCAAACATACCTATACATTTCCAGGAATTATGACATAGGAGCTTGTGACGTGATGAACGGGTTTTGGGATTCCATACGGTTGGTTACCAAGTTAAGATACGGAGCCTACAGTAAGTGGATTGGAAAGCGCCGCCTCTGTTGATCTTCATCGAGACTCGGGTTGGTGGATCGCTCTGCTCAGCAGTTTCCACGTTCTCTGCTATCCCTTGATATGGAGTTGATTCATTCATGCTTGGGTACAGAAATGTGGATATATATAGACAGACTAGATAAGCTTTTTATGACGCGAGTTTGCCTTGCTTCATCCGATTACGTCTTCACGTTTAATGACTTCCACTTGATGTCTTAACATTTCCATATTTCTGGCTATTTTCCTTATTTTAAATTAATATATATTTTTGATGTTTTTATATTTTACTGATAAATTGTTCGATTTAGTTTCTTCTGCCCCGTATGTTTAGCATCATCTTCCTTTTATCCAGGAACGACATCCATTGTCGTTGTGATGCCAGTCTATAAATGCAGTATATTCTTTATTCTTTTGTCCCATATTCATCTCTCTCTCTCTCTCTCTCTCTCTCTCTCTCTCTCTCTCTCTCTCTCTCTCTCTCTCTCTCTCTGTCCCTTTTAAATTTGTTAGTTTAATTATTTCTAATTATGGTAAACGATGCTGCTGTGAGATTTTACATATTTGTGGTTATAAAATACACTTTGTACCTGTTTTTCATTTGGTGACATTGATAATCCGATCATCGCTTTATCATTATATTCATTTATTAACCATTCATTCCAGGAAATGCCTCCCTTACTTTTTTCTAAAAAGACATTGCTATACTACCCCAGCGCGTGATTTTGTTGTAAGCTAATGTTCCGATCAGGTATTAGTGTTCGCAATGGCATCGACGAGATTATTTGCCTTTCGAGGAATTCAGGACAAAGTTGCCATACAGGAGAGCACAGTTCGATTGCTAAATAAACTGGAAAAAACAGGTTTTGGATGTGGTAATGATCCAGAAAGAATTCCGTGAATAAGCATGGAAATTGAGTGGGAGAGATCATTGTGGGAGAAGTTTGGTATGTTACCGAGCAAAGCATTGAACTACAGTTCTTGTGGACCTGATTGTTTTGGTGTAAACCTTTGTGAAGTTGAGAGAGAGAGAGAGATTTTTTTATCAGCTGATGATCTTTTGCACCGTATGTACTTAAAGGCTTAACTCCGTAAGTCCTTCTGTACCCTCAAGGAAACCGACTGGAGCTTGAACTCCCCCTAGACAAGCCATAACTGACGGAATTCCCGCTCATACGTCAATCCTTCAATCCCATTATCGTCTTAACTCGCCAGCTCACACTCACAAACATTCCTGTACATTGCTGGGAATGACGGTATAGAAGCCTGTGACGGATCAAGTGGCTTTGAGTTTCCTGGCGGCGGCGGTGGTTACGAAGTCGAGATCCGAAGTCTAAGTGGATTGGAAATATTGTCCTCTGCTGATCTTCGTTAAGACTAAGCTTTGTACAGTTGCTTTGCTCAGCAGTTCCCACAATCCCCCTTTTTCTCCGGTAGAGGGTTGTCTCTTGTTGAAGGATAGAAATCGCTCGATAACTATACATTATGTCTGGCATTTCGGAACAAATGACTGCGTGTTAGTTTCCGAGTTTTACTGCGCCATTATGCATGTATCATTCTAGTGTTTTTAGTTGCTTGTCATAATTTTCTTGCAGTCAGTAACTTATCTTGCATTTCCATAATTCTACACTTGGCCTTGCCGTGACGGGAAAGTTATTCAACTTAGCTCACTAAATTAGAAGCAGGTTATGTCCTCACTCGTGTCTGTGTCTGCCAGATTGTATTCTAGTATGAGATCTCGATATGAAGCTTGTCACAGTCGTATGATAACCTGTCGAGGCCATCAAGTTGTTGGAGAAATCTATCAAAGAAAAGACAAAGACAAATTTTCGACGATTTAAATGCTTTATAGACAATTACTTTTGCGAGGTATCTATTTCCAAACGATGACAGTATTGCAGTAATTAATGATTGTTTTACCAAGCTTGACTATTAAGGATCAAATGGAAGATTTGACGCTGTTTGTGTGTCCTATACCGGCTACTTGTTTGTTATAGCATTTTCATTCTTATAATTCATAGCCAACTCCATAACAATTCCAGTGTCAAATTACGCTTTGAAGGCCAAAAGGTCAAGAGCGCAGAACATTTTTCAATTTATAAAATATGAGATCACATGGGGCAAGAAATGGTCGGGTGATTACAAAATTTTTCATCGATGACTTTCATTGTCTCCGAAATTTAGCGTCAATGGGTAGGTGACTTCGTTTCTTGTCATTCCATTAACGTGGTTGGCATTCTCTCTCTCTCTCTCTCTGTGCGAATTTTCCAAGTTTTTCTTTTAATTACAATAAACATTTTGCTCTAACAGATTCTACTTCGATGTAAGAAACTTGTCTTTGCATTTACTTAAACTAAAGTTTATTCAGCTGTGAATTTACTGGTAAGATTTTTCAGTTTTAAATTTGTTTAAAGCGTTTATTCCGTGAAGTAAGTCCACCCCACCCCCGCCCAACAACACAGTGTGGTTTTCCTAACTGCCATTCATTTCGGCTTTTGTTGTTTTAACTTTAGGTTCCGATTAGTTGCTGGTTTTCTCAAAGGCAGCGGCAAGTTTGTTTCTGTGTGGCTGAAATGAAGGTGAAGTTGTCATAAAACACGGCAAACTTCTGCCGATTCCTGAACTTGTTAAAGCCACGACCAAGGTCTAGACCTTGGCCGCGACAACCGAGAAAGATCATGCGGCTTTAGAGAGAGAGAGAGAGAGAGAGAGAGAGAGAGAGAGAAGAGAATTTCTGGCAAATGTACGTGTAAACACTGGAGCCCGCACAGAATTTTTATAATAAAGGTATATTGGAACATTGCCTTAACAACCGTATAATGTTTTTTTGTATGTATTTCAAACTTTAGCAAATACAAACTCACTCACATAAGTGTTTGTTAATGTTCTGAAACTCGTGTAAACTAGCAAATCAATGATTGTTTATAAAATTCCATCTTGCAAAACATTGCATGTATGAATACTAACAAGCACGCCTTCGCACACTCACATATACAAACACGCACACACATGAATGAACGTTCTCACACATTTTCTGACGCATGTTTATATTATCAACGTGTTCAGTTTAAAGGTAAATGGTACAAGAAACTGATTTTAGTTCACTTACCGTTTACAAGCATTTTAAAACATGAGTATGCATTCAGAATACGAACAAACCGTTTTTATCACGAAATTTCATACATATGAAATATGAGAAATATGAGAAATATGAACTATGGAAATATGAGAAAACTTATTTTACGGCCTACTGGCAGGAAATCCCGCCAAATTGAGTAATTATCCTTATAATGGACTCACCGCCTCATTTAATACAGTAATTATGTTAATTCTCAGGCTGAAGGGGATCACTAAAACGAGTGTAAAAATAAAGTAGTTAAAAGGGTAGAGTTTGTACAGAAAGAACAAAAAGTGAGAAAATCAAATCATTGGATTTAATTGACGCTACATGCGGCAAAATACTAAAATGGACTCCTATGAATTAAGTTAAGATAATTTCCTAGCAATATCAAAATTATTTGACAAACCAGAAACCAGCGAGGTCAAATACTGATTTTGAATCAGTACTCTGTTACCCAAAATGAGAAATGGCAATAATTAACTTAACTTTGCAGAGCTTCCACAAATATCTTGCACGACCCAAAGCATGCTAATCTGATTATTTGGAGTTGGCTTCCCGATGACATTTCAGAACTTTCAATCATTTACGGTATTCTATTTGCTTAATATTCCTAGTGTCTTTTTTTGGTGGGGAGGGGCGGTTGAGAAACTTCCTGAATATTAGGTTGAAACAGTTTCAGCTTCCTGAATATCTGGTTGAAACAGCTGAAGCTTCCTGAATATTAGACTGAAACAGGTTAAGCTTCTTGAATATCAGGTTGAAACAGTTTAAGCTTCCTCAATATCAGGTTGAAATAGTTTAAGCTTCTGGATATCTGGTTGAAACAGTTTAAGCTTCCTGGATATTTGGTTGAAACAGTTTAAGCTTCCTGGATATCTGGTTGAAACAGTTTAAGCTTCCTAAATATCTGGTTGAAACAGTTTAAGCTTCCTGAATATCTGGTTGAAACAGTTTAAGCTTCCTGAATATCTGGTTCAAAAAACAGTTTAAGCTTCCTCAATATCTGGTTGCTTGAAACAGTTTTAATCCCTGAAGATATCACGTTGGGAAACAGTTTAAGCTTCCTGAATATCACGTTGGAAACGGTTTTCTCCTAAATATCTGGATGTTTAGCTTCCTGAACGTCTGGTTGGAAACAGTTTAAGCTTCCTGGACGTCTGGTTGAAACAGTTTAACTTTGGACGTCCAGTTTGCTTCCTGAACGTCTGGTTGAAACAGTTTAGCTTCTGAATATCTGGTTGTCAAACGATATCTGGTTGGAGCTTCCTGAATATCAGTTTTAAAGCTTACCACGACGTCTGGATTTGTTTAATGAATCTGGTTGAAACAGTTTAAACAAGATATCTGGTTGAAACAGTCCAGCTTCCTGAATATCTGGTTGAAACAGTTAAAGCTTCCTGAATATCAGGTTGAAACAGTTAAAGCTTCCTTAACATCTAGTTGAAACAGTTTAAGCTTCCTGAATGTCTGGTTGAAACAGTTTAAGCTTCCTGAATGTCTGGTTGAAACAGTTTAAGCTTCCTGAATGTCTGGTTGAAACAGTTTAAGCTTCCTGAATGTCTGGTTGAAACAGTTTAAGCTTCCTGAATGTCTGGTTGAAACAGTTTAAGCTTCCTGAATATCAGGTTGAAACAGTTTCTCCCTGAATATCTGGATGAAACAGTTAAGCTTCCTGAACGTCTGGTTTAAACAGTTTAAGCTTCTTGAATATCAGGTTGAAACAGTTTAAGCTTCCTTAACATCTAGTTGAAACAGTTCAAGTTTCCTGAATATCTGGTTGAAACAGCTGAAGCTTCGTGAATATCTGGTTGAAACAGTCTAAGCTTCCTGAATGTCAGGTTCAAACAGTTTCTCCCTGAATATCTGGATGAAACACTTTAAGCTTCCTGAACGTCTGGTTGAAACAGTTTAAGCTTCCTGAATATCAGGTTGAAACAGTTTAAGCTTCCTTAAAATCTAGTTGAAACAGTTTAAGCTTCCTGAATATCTGGTTGAAACAGTTTAAGCTTCCCGAATATCTGGCTGAAACAGTTTTGCTGTCTTGCACAATTTTCGACTTAATGGGTTCACAGCTCAACAAAATAACTGATGGGTATTTATTTGCAACGTGGGCAATAATTGTCATACATAACTCCGTCAAAATATACAGTAAAGAATACAAAATGTGCATGTTGCCAATAGAAAAACCACAGATTATTAGCGTGTCTGTATAGGACACGTGGTGATTTTAAATCTACCACAAAGATATTTAAAGTGAAAGACAGATTTGGGACAATCGCTGAACGGAGATGATCAATATGATGTATCGCTGTTGTCTGTCATGTAAGGCATAGGCATCATACTCAACCTTTGTTCAGCACTGCATGGACGTTCTTGTAATTGTCTATCAGGTATTGTTATGTCTTGTATTAATCTTCTTCCCACTGACGCACTGGAGCGCCATGACGCAAGGTGCAGTTGATCAACTGTGATCGAGAAAAGACGGAGCAGCAGTAATTTGAACAAGGTGGGGACACTCTCTCTCTCTCTCTCTCTCTCTCTCTCTCTCTTTAATACATACATATATATATATATATATATATATATATATATATATATATATATATATATATATATATACTATATATATATATATATATGTATATATATATATATATGTATATATACACACACACATACACACACATACACACATATATATATATATATATATATATATATATATATATATATATATATATATATATATATATGTATGTAATGTATATGTGTGTACATGTATATATGTATATATATGTGCATTATATATATATATACTTAAAATTAAGGATATCTTTTGATATCTCAATTAAAGGGGCCTTTGTAGTCTTCCTCATGGTGATTAGTTTGTTCCAAAATTCTGCCTTGGTCAACTGGTGATACCAAGTCAGGGTGTGATTCTGGCTTCATGAAATTCACCAGATAGTTGGGACCAGGGGGCTTTCAAGACAACCAGGTATATGTTGTTTCTTCCATTTATGGGCTTATTTTAACTCTTCGCTTTACTGCATATCATTCATACACGTGTCCTGACCCAATGTGATCTAAGGAGAAAAGTGATGCGCTGCCTCATCTCCTTCATTAGAGTCTGCTGTGTCTGTCAGAATTTCTGCTGGGAAAGTTGCTATGTTGCCTTTTCTTCATACAAATGTGCCGGTTCCTTTAGATTTCTTGCTGGGAAAGATGGTATGCTGCGTATCCTTTTAGGGTATGTGGTAGCTCTAGTCTCCCATTGGGAAAGATGCTACCCTGCCATTCCTTCACTGACTTTGTCTGAATTTCTCCTAGGATAGATAGTACACTGCTTACCCTTCATATGTGCGTGATCTCTACGTCAGATCTCCCGCTAAGAAAGATTTTACGCTACCTATCTTCAATATATATGTGCTGGCACTGCCTAATATCCTGCTGGGAAAGGTGCTGTGAAAACTATCCTTGTGCAGGCTCTGTCTGCTTAACCTTCATATCCTGAGGTGGCTCTGCTGGGAAGGCTGCTATGCAGCCCATCCTTCATACACACATCCTGGCTCTGGCTGA
>NC_089791.1:17438375-17440875 GCF_040412425.1 Macrobrachium rosenbergii
CCCCATATACAGCTTAACTATCATTTCCTTTATAGTTCTTCGTTGGACGAGTGGGTTCCGTTCTCAGCTAGCACTCTACTGGCCGCGAGTTCGAATCTCCGACAGACAATGAAGAATAAGAGGAATTTATTTCTGGTGATAGAAATCATTTCTCGTAATAATATGGTTCGGATTCCACAATAAGCTGTAGGTCCCGTAGCTAGGTAACCAATTGGTTCTTAGCCACGTAAAATAAATCTAATCCTTCGGGCCAGCCCTAGGAGAGCTGTTAGTCAGCTCAGTGGTCTGGTTAAACTAAGGTATACTTTTAACTCTTGTTTTGGATACACATATAATCCAAGAATTTCTTTTTCTTCCTAAGTTCCGGAGGCTTGCTTAGGAACCATCAAGAACTCTCGAAAATCAAAAACCCTTCGTAACATTACGAGGCCCGTAGGGTGATAGTGCCGTCAGTGCACCTTATGCAGTGCACTGTAAGCATTACTTGAGGCTCTTTGCAACGCCCCTTCGGCCCCTAGCTGCATTACTTTCATTCCTTTTACTGTACCTCCTTTCATAGTCTCTTTCTTCCATCTTACTTTCCATCCTATCCTAACAATTTATTCATAGTGTATCTGCAAGGTTTTCCTCCTGTTACACCCTTCAAACCTTTTTACTGTCAATTTCCGCGTCAGTGTTGAATAACCTCATAGGTCACAACGCGTGGCCTTTGGCCTAAATTCTGTACGTTCTATGACTGACGTGAAAAAGTGTATTGACAAAAATGAGTTTTATTGTAACAGCACTACTAAGCCTAACTACACACCATTGTTACTTTTATTAGGTTTTTAAACCCTCTCTTCACAAATTGTCATAGTCCTATTTCTGAGGCCCGGCTCCAACTCAAACAGGACACCGTGTTACCATTTTCATAGAGGTCGCTAGTTCCTGAAAAACCACCTGCAGTGTGATGTTATTTTCAAATAGAAAACTGTTGTTTTTCCTCTTTTGTTTTTGTTCTTTATTTGTTTCCTTTGTCTTTTGTACATGAACTGCAACTCTCACTTGCTGTGTATTCTGGAAAAAGGTAGGAATGTTATTTCCTAGAATGTTAAGTCAGTTTTTTTTTTTTTTGTAATTCCTGCGTGTAGTTTTGTTATAATTTCTTTCGCTGTTAAATTTTAAGGGAAATAGCATCATCGTAACAGAATTAGCTTTTCGTTTTTTGATCGTAAAACTATATTTGAACTGTTATAATTGCACAAAGTAGCTTATGTTATTCACATGATATATGATGATACTGTTATATAGACATAAAAAAGGATAATATAGTTATAGTAACACAAACTCGTTTGTTACACTGGACCTTAGATATATAACGTTTTTTGTTGCATTCTAGTAAAAATCAAGTAAAAAATCGAGTTTTCTGTACAGCGTATAATCAAGGCCACCGAAAATAGACCTATCTTTCGGTGGTCTCGGTATAATGCTGTATGAACCGCGGCCCATGAAACTTTAATCACGGGGCCGATGGTGGCCTGTCCTATATCGTTGCCAGACGCACGATTATGGCTAACCTTAACCCTAAATAAAATAAAAACTACTGAGGCTAGAGGGCTGGAATTTGGTATGTTTGATGATTGGAGGGTGGATGATCAACATAACAATTTGTAGCCCTCTATCCTCAGTAGTTTTTAAGATCTGAGGGCGGACAGAAAAAGTGCGGACGGACAGACAAACCCGGCACAATAGTTCTCTTTTACAGAAAACTAAAAATGGATAGTTCATCAGCTCTGGCCTGAAATGGATTAGTGATCAAAGTATCATATCCGCACTGTGATTGCTCAATGCTGATTTGGTGGTATTCCTCAACTACGCAAAAGCTAAATGTAAACAAAAGTTTTGTGCAATCAGATACGGTCAAAGAGAGAGAGAGAGAGAGAGAGAGAATATGGAAAACGAGGTTACTCTTTTAAGTATAGGACGGTGCTAAGGGTTTATAATGTTCTCCGGGGAGAGAGAGAGAGAGAGAGAGAGAGAGAGAGAGAGATAAGGAAAATGAGGTTACTCTTTAAGTATAGGACAGTACTAAAGGTTTATATGTTCTTCGGAGAGAG
The DNA here is from genome assembly GCF_040412425.1 of Macrobrachium rosenbergii. Taxonomy (NCBI): domain Eukaryota; kingdom Metazoa; phylum Arthropoda; class Malacostraca; order Decapoda; family Palaemonidae; genus Macrobrachium; species Macrobrachium rosenbergii. The sequence continues at coordinate 17,440,472 of NC_089791.1, forward strand.
GAGAGAGAGAGACAGAGACAGAGAGAGAATATAGAAAATGAGGTTACTCTTTTAAGTATAAGGACGGTGAGAGAATGTCCAACCATAGCGTTTGTTAAAAATAATCCTTTACCAACATTCAGCATTTTCATTATTCTGGTCCATGCAAGCACACATTAGAACTCTCTCTCTCTCTCTCTCTCTCTCTCTCTCTCTCTCTCTCTCTCTCTCTCTCTCTCTCTCTCATTTATTGCCCGAGTCAAGCATAAATACATAAATTTCCTATCATAATAACAAAATACTGGGACAGCCATTACTCTTATTCACATACATGAATACAAAATTACCTATTTATTTGACACTCATAAAAAGGGACTCATTCAGCAAATTCGACATTAAAAATATTCCTGTATATTTAATTCTGG
>NC_089791.1:17448375-17465875 GCF_040412425.1 Macrobrachium rosenbergii
ATTAAGAGTTTGTATGACTCTCTCCCTCATCTTACCTGTCCTTAATTAAAGAGCATAAAAAACGCATACATATCGCTTAAGAACGGTTTAGCCTTTAAGCATCTGAAACTCATCCCTCAAAATGGAGCGGTGTGTGTGTGTGTGTGTGTGTTCGACAAGGAACGTGAATGCGGAGAATTTCAATGATACCATTAAATGTAGGCCTTCAGAAAGGAGCTGAAAAACGTGCCTCCCTCTGCCCAGCCTCTGGAGGTCGACCTCCAGCACGAGCCATCGGTTACATACTGCGTACGTGTCCCTGATGAATTTTTCACCCACCGGCGCGAGGGCAGGAGCATGCGAAGGTCACTCGGGGGATTTCCCACGCGTTTCGTCATGGGTTATGAGGAGGTCATATTCCTTTGTGAGTTGCGTCTTAAGAAGGAGAGAGAGAGAGAGAGAGAGAGAATGGTCGTGGTGGGAGACGTTTGCCTCTTCAGCTTACTGGTGCAATACATCTCATCACATCAAAAACATTAGTGTGCCTGCGTGATGCGGGCGAATGGCCGTTTTTGCAAAGAAGTTATAGGCGCTGTTGAGGATCTCAGTAAATTATCTGAGGATCTCAGTAACTGATTTTTAGCTTTTTTCTACTTCCACATTTGCTCCTGCCACCTGGTGATTATATAATCATGTGTTTTTTACTTCAAACCGTTATTTAGCACGTCTCTGCTTTCACACCGCCTTCTTAACCCCAATTAAACTGAAAGACAATAAAGTGGAAGATTTTGAAAATTAATTTTGTTAGGGAACAAAATTCATTTCCAAAATTCATTTTCTTGAAATAAAGGCTTAATTTCAATTAGAACATGAGACTTGTAAAATTTCTTTCCTGTTTATCTAACAATGGGAGAACCCACTAAATCAGAATTTCCTTATACAGGCAACTTGTTTTCCAGTTTATCTGTTTACTGAAGTGAAACATTTATATAAAAATGCTAAAATGCTATAATCAAAAGCTTTTCCGAAGATGCTCAGATAATTCTCTCGTCCTTTCAAGGTTAAGTAAACAATACTAATATACTGATAAGGTATAAATCAGCAAGGGTAATCTTCATATCTGTAAACTACTTGGGTCAACTGGCATTTTCACTCTCAGTTGTGAGTTCGCAAATCTTGAATTTGTATCCCAAACAAAATTCTAAAAATATTTTTCAATGTTATTTTTACTGACGTAACTTAAAAGCTTTAAAACGGAAATAAATGAGTGGATCCTAATTTAGTAGATAATTTCTCCATGAGCCAATCATGAAAAAAATTAGTCCAAATTCTCAAGGAGATTCCCACTGTTGTGTGATGTTCAAACAAAGGAATTTATTACCATAACTTATTTTATCCTCTGAAAATGAGTCTGGTAGGACGGACCAAATTTTAGCACCACCTACTTTCTTTACCTCGGTATTATGAGCATCCTAACAACTCTTTGCTAACCCCCTAGGGCAGTGGTTTTCAACCAGGAGGGGATTCGCCCCTAGGGGAGAATTTCAGAGTTTCAGGGGGGGCAATTGTGACCACAGATTGGCAGGCTCAGATTGGCTCTAGGACCACACAAAAGGCAGTGTGCACCGATACGCACTACTGAGAGGTCAGGCTGGGCTTTCTCTCCGCTAGCTGGTGTGTTTGTGTTAGTATTTTGTTGCATATTATTGGAATGCACGTTTTGAGGCAGACAATTTTGGGAAGGTGGGGGGAGGGGAATAACATTCTGACATATGGTGAGAGGGTGCATGGGCCAAAAGTGGTTGAGAACCACTGGCCTGGGGGGTTTGCCGCGAGTGAATCTTACGCAGTGCCTTGTAGAGGCAATACTGAATTGTTTGCATCGTCCCTCCGGCCCCTAAGTGCACGCTATTTTTAGCCTTTTACTTTGCCTCCATTCCACTCCCTTTCTTCAGCATGGCTTTCCAAGCTCTCTTTGACTATTACGTCTTAGTGCAACTGTGGGGTTTTCTCACGGTTCCACCTTTAGATCCTTATGCTTCATCTTCTTTATTTTTTGGGTGTCTTAATCTTGCTGTTCACTCAACTCTAACTCCCTCTTTTTCATTGCCTTAAGCACATAATGGCAAAAATGCTACAGTGCTTGCCTTGACAGCCTAAATTTCATAAATCAGTCCGCCAACTCTTTGCTAGGCATGAGGTTAAAGCTGGTGATCTCGCGCTACACAACTTTACAATACAAGTACTTCAGTGTTGATTCTACTGGACATGTTCTTGACACAACGCTGTTAAGTAGATTTTGAAATACTATCTCTCTCTCTCTCTCTCTCTCTCTCTCTCTCTCTCTCTCTCTCTCTCTCTCTCTCTCTCTCTATGTATATTGTGTGTGTTTGGACTATAAATTCTAGCCTAGTCTTACGTGGGCAAGAGCTTTTTGGTCGGCTTGGTCCAGTCATTGAAGCATGAGCAAGAAAAGTCAAACATCACAAGAGCTCTCAGAGAAGCATGAATGGAAGTGCATTTGCGACCCATGAGAAACACTCTCTCTCTCTCTCTCTCTCTCTCTCTCTCTCTCTCTCTCTCTCTCTCTCTCTCTCTCTCTCTCACCAGTACGCGTCCATTTCTGTATATGGTCAAAGAAAGGAGACTGAATACATTCCTTGAAAACGAATAACTGAGAATAAAAGAGCCTTTCAATAAAACCATTTCTATAGTTCTCTCTCTCTCTCTCTCTCTCTCTCTCTCTCTCTCTCTCTCTCTCTCTCTCTCTCTCTCTGATATAAATAACGTATGGCTGTACTACTTCCATATCCTGATACAGTTGCCTTTGAAGGTATATTCCATTTCCGGAAGGTAAGACGCAAGAAAAGAATACGAAATTCCACAACGAGGCTTTTGGGGTCTTTGCATATGCTGTAGACCAAGGTCTCGATATAATTACAATATATATATGTGTAGGATATGCTCCCCTTTTTCCTTTTACTTAGAATCGTGTTGCGAAATCTTTGAAGAATATGTTAAGGTTTTATTTTTTAAGTTGCACAAATCTAAATTTGTCTACTTGTACTCCTTAATTCAGTTTTTATACTTTGCAGGACAAGAAGCATCTGTCATAAGATTGTTATCGGTCACGTGACGTTCTAAGCAACCCTCTAGAAAACGAAGGTGTCACATAATAAATAATGGCGATGGATAGGACCATTCTTCCAAAACTTTTCCCTGGTCATTTACTTTCCCTTGAACGTTTTTCATCATTATCCTTATCATTGTTTAACGCCTCTCGTTGTTTAACGCCTCTCCTCCCACACCTCCTCTCATGTTCATATTCTCATTCCCTTACTGGTTTGGTACACACCTCCCTTCGGTACTCCTACGTACCTAACCAAAGTGCTTTCACCTCAGAGCGCTTTTTGTAGTTTTCTGTAAAAGAAACTATTGTACCGGCTTCGTCTGTCCGTCCGCACTTTATTCTGTCAGCACTTTTTTTGTCCGCCCTCAGATCTTAAAAACTACTGAGGCTAGAGGACTGCAAATTGTTGTGTTGATCATCCACCCTCCAATCATTCAACATGCCAAATTGCAGCTCTCTATCCTCTGTAGTTTTTATTTCATTTAAGGCAACGATTTAGGATACGCCACCACCGGGCCGTGGTTAAAGGTTCATGTGCCGCGGATCATACAGCATTATATCGAGACCACCGAAAGATAGATCTATTTTCGGTGGCCTTGATTATGCGCTGTAGCGGCTGTGCATAAAACTTGATTGCACTGAAGAAACTTCGGCGCATATTTTACTTGTTTATTTTTCAGTTTCGTGTGATATTTTCATTTTGCATTTTGTTTACGGATTTTGAGTCTATGTTCTTAGATTACTCACAAGTGGAAGACCACGTGCGCTATATAGGTTTAAACGTATTTCACTAAACTTCAGTGAACATACCGTAGTAGATAGAAGGATAACTTGGGTTAGTTCTTTCCTGGATGTAAGAAATTAAATAGGTAATTCTTTTTGTAGTTCAATATGTCACTCTTTGAAATTGGATTCGTCACTGTAGGAACTGAATAGATCACTCTTTGTAATTAGATGGGTCAATTCTTAAAATTGTTAGCGATTCTTTTCATAAGCTGAATAGGTCAGACTTTTTCAAATCAAATACCATTCTCATTGGAATGAAATAGGTTGCTTTTAAATCGGTCTCTCTTTTTTAAATTAAAGTAATTCTTTTGTAAATTAAGCAGGTCATTCTTTTGCGGAATTATAAATAAGTCGTCTTTTTGTGAACGTTTTGTAAAGTCGTTTTCGAACTTCGAGCTCGTTTGTCCGTCTGTCACTTGATTCGGACACTTTTGATGAGATCAGTGAACCACTCAAGGATATTTCACTCGCCCGACGATATAGGGTTCCAGGATACGGAGATTCTGTTACTACAGTACAAATAGCAAGAGAAGATATAACATATATATGTGTGTGTGTGTGTGTATGTATATGTATGTATATATATATATATATATATATATATATATATATATATATATATATATATATATATATATATTATAAATATATAAATATATATATATGTATATGTATAAGTATATATATATATATATATTATATATATATATATATAAATATATATATGTATATATATATATATTTATATATATATATGTATAATTACTATATATTTACTATATATATATATATATATATATATTCCCCGTATATGTATATATATATATATCCATTATATATATATATATATATATATATATATATATATACAACATCAAGCTGTGGTGATATCTAACAACGAGGTTTAATAAATTCACCGGAACCTTTTGTTAATTACAGCCTCTTTGGACTCTCAGTTCCTCTTCCTCTGTCGACGCTACGACCCGTAATTTGGCAGAACATTAGGATGGTCCAATGGTGGTATGTTTTCTTCCATCTTTTTTCACTGCATAATTGCAATTGCATCCCCTGTTCAAATTCGTTTCATTTTCGTTTCATGAATATGATCAGTTTATATCAGCCCCTCATACCGCGTTCATTTGTAGTCATGCGATTATTTTCAGTGTAAAGTTGAAACGTGAAGCATAAGTCACCAGAGCTAAATGACTAATTCCATAAATGAATTGAGATCGACTGTGCTGAGAATAATGCAGTCCTTGAGCTAAAAATCCAACTGAAAGAGATTGAAGAGATTAAGAGGCTTTGCCTCTCCGACATTGTTGAAGATAACCAGTAATAAAAAAAAAAAAGACTTGAAAGAGTTTTAATTTTAGAGGTACCACTGAGGAAGTAATTTTTAAGATATACTGTTAATTACAATACAGAGTAATATCTCGGAGTACAGCATAATAGAACTTATTTGAGTGTTTAATATACAGAGTGCAGAGGGAAAGTTTAGATAAATTGGTTCTCGAATATATATGTATATATATGAATGTATATATATGTATATATATAATGTATTTGTATATATAATATATATATATAATATATATATATATATATATATATATATATATATATATATATATATATATATATATATGGGCGATATATATATATATAATATATATATATATATATATATATATATATATATAATATATATATATATATATATATAATAATAAAGTAGGGTAAAAGGTGCCATTTGGCGTCCTGGCGTCCTGAACAAGAGCGTCCTCAAGAAAGGATGTCATTTGCTGTCCTCAATAATTATTATTATTATTATTATTATTATCATTATTATTATTATTATTATTATTGTTATTTATTTTATTTTATATTTTTGCGTGAAGAAAATAACATGCACCCATATGTAAAAAAATAATGTAAGTAGGGTAAAAGGTGCCATTTGGTGTCTGCGTCCTGAACATTGCCGTCCTCAAGAAAGGGTGTCATTTGGCGTCCTCAAGTGTGTATGGCTTGTGTGTGTGTGTGTGTATTATTATTATTATTATTATTAATTAATTATATTTTATATTTTACTGAAGAAAATAACATGCATATATAAAAAAATTATGTAGGAGGGTAAAAGGTGCCAAGGCTCCGAACTTTTATGAGAGAGACCCACTGCGTGACCCATCAACGGCTGTATGACTGATAAGAATTGAACCAGTATAAACTATCTGTTATTAATCCCACTATCAATAAGAGTCTGATTAGGAGGAGAGACACCTGCTGAACTGATATGGCTGAACTGATATTATACATATAAATATATACAATTCCTCCTCTCTCCACTCATATATATATATATATATATATATATATATATATATATATATATATATATATATATATATATATATATATATATATAGGGGCGTATGTATATATACACATAAACCTGTACATATTGTTTACACATAAACACAGTATCGGGTATGTACATATATGTGTGTGTATATATATATACGGGGCATTATATATATATATATATATATATATATATATATATATATATATATATATAGAAAACCGCCAATATATATGTATGTATGTATGAATGTTTGTATGTATGTATGTATAAAACAGGTCAAACGTTATATGACTTTATCTTTTGCAAATGTTTGGTGAAGTCGCCTGTTTATATTCAAATTCTTAGCACCTGTTATCAATTATTCAATTTATTAATGAAAAGCCGTCATTATTGGAACCCGTGATGAAATTAAAACATATTTCCATTAAATTTTCTCTCAGAAAAAGATAAACTAGAAAACGAATCACTATATTCCCTAAAGCACACACACACACACAGACACGTGAAAAGAAGTTGAAGTCAATTGAGGCATATCGTGTTGATCTTCCGGGAACTTTCACAAGACTGGCTCCAGCGTCTCAGAAATCCCCAACTTTGCTTAGGGCCTCATCTTCCTAGCGGACCTTTATTTATTTATACATACAATTATACATAATTATACATACATATAGTTAGAAAAAGAGATGAAGAATTATTCCCAAATCATTGACATCTGCTGGAAGTTTCTGACATTCCAGGAATCCAACAATTCCCGAACTGGGCAACTCAGTGGAACTAAAATGTCTCTGGACCGGATGCGTCACGTGTCCGATTACAAAACTTGGATAAATCAGACACAGTTCATTCGTATGGAGCGGACTCTCCTTCTTTGTGCCAGTGACAGATGATCAATTTCCAGAAAACAGGAAGCCAGGTCAACGCGGACGTAGGAGACACGAGAAGGGAAGAGCTTCTGGCAGGAAGTCTCCTCTTGCCATTGGATACCTCGACGTGGGAAGCAGTGATACCGATTTCATATTCTGAGTGGCAACCTCTGGCGTGGACCGCTAAAATCCCGGTGCAAGGTTGCCTACCACATATGCGAAATTGATTTTCCACCTTCTGGGATTGTAGTGTGGCAGGAACACTCATCGAGGAACACCTTCAGCACTGGCGTGTTTCCTACAGTCAATTCTGAAATAACTGGTTTCGATGGACTCTGCCATACGGAATCATCTGTTTTTTCACAAAAAAGCAGAACTCCCGTCGGCTCTTCGCTAGCAACAGAGTGAAGAATGGGAAGGGCCCATCCTGGTAAAAACTAAACCCCCATTTCAGTGATGCTATGTTGGTGAAAGAAGAAGGGTGAGATCAATTGTGATCGTCAAAGGCCAAAAAATAAATAAATAATATATAATATATATATATATATATATATATATATATATATATATATATATATACTGTGTATGTGTGTGTAATATATAGGGGATATCATAATATATATATATATATATATATATATATATATATATATATATATATATATTATATATATATGTATATATATATATATATATATATATATATATATTATGTACACAATATATATATATTTATATATATATGTATATATGTATATATATATATATATATATATATATATATATATATATATATATATTTATATATATATAAATATGGGTATATATATATATATATATATATATATATATATATATATATAATATATATATAAATATATATATATATATATAATATATATATATATATAATATATATATATATATATATATATATATATATATATATATATATATATATATATATATATATATATATATATATATATATAACCAGGACAAGAATTAACACTTTTTGAAAGTGTTTAAATGCTCTCGATCTTTCTTCATGAAGCGGATGCGTATGAAGATTAGCTCACGATAACACTTCATCCATTTTTCTCCTCTCTCTCTCTCTCTCCCTTTTTCCGTGTTCCCTCTCTCTCTCTCTCAACGCTTTCTACAATTTCACCCACCCACGTCACTCATTCTCTGCCAAATCAATTAAATGGACCCTTTAAAGAAAGTAATAGTTTCTAAAAATAAGTTTGGTATTCAAATAACCAACAAAAATGATAAAACAAAGCAAGATTAAAATGCATAATAAATGAAATATCGAGTTAGATAACTAAACTCTGAGGATCAAATCACTTCTGATTAAAGAAGTCTCACTATAATAATAGCCTGAAAATATCAAACTCACAATCCCCAAATCAATAACTAGTCATGTAAAAAACAGTCTACCATATGTTATTCGAAACAGTCCACTATCCACTCTGTCCACCGACATCTGTACAGACATCTGTCGGAAGAACTAAACATAATAAAAACTCCAAAAAATACATGAAATCAAAAATTACAATAATGGAAAGTGTAAAATGCTTAGCCAAGATTTCTTCATTTGTAACATGACAAAACAATAATATAAAGAGGTATGAATGTTCATATTAAATCTCCACCAGTTCAAAAGTTCATAATGATTAGAAAATCATAGTAAAAATCAAAGTTCAATTTCCTCCCCATAAAAAGAGTTTTGAAACTCTACCTTATCTGCCGATTCAAAGCCTGGATCCTCTCCAAAGCTACGTCTAGACAACTGCAGTTCTATCACATTAATGAACGATCAAACTTACTTTTAGGAGTCCATTTTGGCATAATCTAGATCAAATTAACGCACGTACTCACGAATATACATAACACTTCAGATCACCTGACCGGCAATATTGCTGAGGAATCAAACTATTTGTTGAACACAAAGATTTTACCTCGAGTCTCTCGACCTAGTTTTTTCTGACTTCATTAAATTCGGCCCATCATCTTAAAGCATTGAAGCTATGAAATGCATACATGAAGATCCTTTAAAATTTGTAGCCCATATTTTCTGAAATAGAGCTCGGCCACCACATAAAGTGATCTCGCTCTGGTCGTAACAAACCAAAACAAAAGCATATGTATAAAATGCAACAGATAGAGCTTATGCTCAATCAGCAATGTCTACTGCACTGCAGCTTTAAGGACTGCTCTCATGACGCACTTCAAAGTCACGGGGTTGGAGTTCTTAGAGCCTTTACATGTAATCTTACAAACACGAATGAGCTTTACTACTCCCACAACAAGAATTATCAGTAAAATAGCTATTAAGACAATTAAAATTGTCGGCATAATATATTCCTGATACTGGAACATCACTGGAATCAATGTCTTCCAATTTGGAGCCGTCATTGGCACCTTGGTTGTAGGTACCTCCACTGCAAATGCTCGTTATCGTATGGCGCATAATTATCTTCTCAGAACTGTTGAATACAGCACGGCTAAGTACGAGAAATTCCGTAGACAGGATTCTGCAGGATGGATCAAACAGTTTGGACTCTTGAAGAACGAATGTCGTCGACTTGTTGTTCTGGCACATCTCTTGTCAAACTCCATACTCCTTGCAAAAACACGGCAGGAAAGTACTGGTGGACTCAATGGGAATCTCGCAGGAACTGTCTAAAGTCACATTCTGTCTGAGTCTGTCCCCATGAACTAACGATAACTCACAACCACCCACAGACACAACTCGCAACTGGAAAACACTGCTGTCACACACACACTTCTCTCTAACTAAAGTCCAACTCGTCTTATAATCAACTCCCGGAACTTTGACAATGATCTCCCAAAATGAACATGGTCTCTACTCTATCCATGTCACTACTGAGTCTCCCAAACACTGAAAAAGGTCTAATAACAAAAGGTTTCATGTTACTGAACCAAACAAAACTACTAATGCAAAAAGTCAAACACTCACAATGTGAACTAATTCCAAGTTTGTATCTCAGAATAATTTCAACTCACTACTAATCACAATAACTCTACGTGGAACTCACCCATAAAAAAATTCTATCCAACAGAAAAAATACTGAGAATCCTATCCAAACACCAAAAAGCGTATCATATCTCGTAAAGACATGAAAGTTCTACTCCGGTTAGCAAATATTTCGCAACACCTGACTAACTCTCAACAAAATAGCAATTGACGTAATGGCAATCGCTCCCATGATCTCAACAACTATAACTACTCACAATACAGCTCCCTTCATTTTAAAAAAAGGAAACTGAAAAAAAAATCCAAACACTCAAATACGATCTCCCAACCCGAAAGAAAAGATCAGACTTGTTCGGTCCGATATACTAAGTACCTCCCCAAAAAAAAATAATCTAAACAACACCCATATTGCGTCAGATGACAAAACACATCGTAACACAATAACACACTAACACACGAGTCAAATCTCGTATGAAATTAATTATGTCTCAATTCCCAAAATCATTCGAAAACAAATGACTAAGAACTTCAACATCTAAAATGAACAAGAGACAAAAAAAAATTTAAAAAAAATATCATATATATACAAACATTCCATTACATCCCCAACTTTCTTTAACTTCCGAAATATGGGTCAATTTCGTCACTCCAGTGTTTACATCTTTAACTGGATACAAATCTATTCCCTCTTTTGATCTCTACAATCTCAAAAAGGTCCGTGGAGCTTCGGACTTAAAAATAATTCAGATCATTCCGAACATTCACTTTAACAAAACTCTATCACCCATCGAAAAAGCTACTCCCTCGATTTCGCGTTACTTTTCTCTACCATTGCACGCGAACTAAGTTCAAGTTCTTTACTGATACGTGCAAATCTTTCTCTCGCTGTATTTATCAACGAAGTGACCGTAACATCACCTGAACACACTGGTAACAAATCAAGGTCCTTTCAACTTGTATCCATACAAAGCTTCTGCTGGAGATATCTTAATTGTGTCATTCATCATAGTATTGATACTATATCGCACTTCATCCAAAGATCTGTCCCAATGTGTATCGGAACCTCCCACCGTCATGCGCAAAGCTTCGATTACTTTCCGATTCGCCTCTCCGTGGAACCCATTTGCTTCAGGTCTATACGGGATTATAGATACTTTCTTTATCCCCAACAAATTAGCAAGACCGTCTAAAGTCTTATTAATAAACTCCCTACCATTGTCTGTGATCAGACATTCAGGAACACCATATCGACAAATTAAGAAAAAAACGCTATAGCAACTTCCTCAGCTGATTTGTATTTCAGTGGGAAAATCTCGACAAAGCGAGTCAACTCATCAACAACTACTAATAAATGTCTATAACCATAAGCGGACTCTGAGAAGTTACCCAGAATATCCATATGCACTCTCTCTGAAACGGCCTATGTGGTATGGGGATGAACCCAAACGACACGACACTGTCGTCGCTGGCTTATTCGCATTGCAAATAGCGCACTTCTTCACAAAAGGCTTCTACTGCGGAAAACATATTTTCCAAAAGAACTTTGACCTGACGTTTCATACGTCTTGTCTACACCCAAATGAGGAGAACCAAATTTACAATGTACAATGTCTAGAACTTGTGATACTAGACTCTCTGGCACGATGATTTGTGTAATCTCACCCATGCTTCAGTACTTCGCAAGTTATGATAACTTTTCTCACCAATAAATTATTCTCAACTCTAGACCAGAAAAGGCCAATATACCCTTTCTTCCGGTGAAACTCCATAAGAAATGCCTTAGCATCTGACAACAATTTATCTTCATCTTGCTTTTGTTCCAGCAAGCCTATGTCCCAAGTGACATTTTCACCCGTAATATAACACACTGCGTTACTCTCACTATCACGAATAATCTCTCCCGAGACTGCCGACTCACTATTTCTCCCAACAAAGTATGCACTGTAGGAACGTGTATGTCCTCTACATGCGATCTCTCAGAACTACTAATATCAGAGACATTAGACACCAAATATTTACTCTCTTCACCCACACAGGATTCGGTGTGTATTTCCTCATCCTCGACCGGAAAATATCTGCTCAATGCATCTGCAACTACATTATGCTTACCTTCAATGTATTTGAGGTTTGCATCAAAATCTCTCAATGTTAGGAACCAACGTGCTCTCTTGAGCGACAAATTTGGCTTATTAAAAAGCTCTAACAACGGTTGATGATCTGTAAAAATCTCAACTTTATTTCCCAACAACAACATCTTAAAATGAACAAGGCTAGAGACGACTGCGAAAGCCTCCTTGTCCACAACTGACATCAGCCTTTCGTTACTACCACGCGTTTTGAACTTTCTGCTATAAAAAGCAATTGGGTGTAATTTCCCTTCAAATTTCTGCATCAAACACGCACCTATACCTTCCTGACTCGCGTCAGTCACTAAGGTGGTGGTTGACTAAAATCTGGAAACTTCAAAACTGGTGGGTTCACCAAAGCGTTCTTAAGCTTCTCAAAGCTAATTGTTGACTATCACCCCAAACAAACTTAACGTCTTCTCGTAACAAATCTGTCAATGGCGACGCTATTGTAGAAAAATTCCGCACAAAACGGCGAAAAAACCCGACATACCTAGGAACAGAACGAATCTGTTTCCTGGTTTTGGGAACTGGAAAATTCACAATGGCTTTAACTTTCTCATCATTCACTCTAACTCCCTCTTTAGAGATAACATGTCCTAAATAGACAATTTTTCTCTTCAGAAACTCACATTTGGCCAATTTGACCTTTAACCCAGCGGCCGTAATCGCTTAAGGACTTCTTTTAACACCTTTAGATGTTCTTCAATTGTATCTGTGCATATGAGAATATCATCCATGTACACAAACACCGACTTTCTAACAAACCATGAAGTACTGTGTTAACCAGTCTAGTAAATGTTATTGGGGACCCTTGTAATCCAAAAAGGCATCCTATTAAACTCGTAATGTCCCTTTGGTACCGAAAATGCTGTATATTTGGCTACTCTCACAAGGGAACCTGTAAAAACCCTTGCATAGATCTATAGATGAATATATATTCTTGCCACCGATCTCAACAAACAAATCAGGCAAACAAGCTACCGGATATCTATCTGGGCATGTTTTCATTCAATTTACGAAAATCTACACAAACTCTGATACTACCGTCTTTCTTAGGAACTGCAAGCAAAGGAAAATTAAACGGAGTGGACGGTCTGATAATGCCTTCCGACTCCCACTTCTGAACTTCTTTTTCTACTTCTTCTCTGATCTTAAAAAGGAATTCGATATGCTGGAATATATATGGGATTTGTACCCTTTTCTAGGCGGATTGAATGTTCTAAAACATCTGTAACTCTAATTTATCTCCCTTCAAAGCAATGATATCTAGATATTCTTTCAACACTTTCTCTACTTTATCTGAATACTCCAGGATAATCAACTTTAGCCAAATGTTCATGTAGAACCTGACTTCGGAACTGTTGCTCCTCGTTAGGAAACATATTCCCGTCTCCACAAAAACTCACTAATTTATGCTCTTCATTAAACTCTTCCAAAATCAATTACATAAGTACCCTTGTGATATTTTTCACTGAGTCTTGATAACTAACTAATTCTACTGAAGTCACGCCTGCACTGAAATTTCATTCACTGACACCGTACTCACGCGTCTTTGAATTTCTCGGTTCCCTCAACAACGCACACTTGAGAAGGAAACTTTTTCTCTTTCAGCGACACTTTAACTAATGTAGGAACTCGCGGTTGCAATTCAATATCTTCCAACAAAAATCCTTTGAAAGATCTTTGCGGAATATCTTCACTCTCTAATGACTGTGTTACACATGTCTCCGACTGTGTCTTAGGTTTCTCACAAGTTTTTTTCCTGTGTATATATGGAACAAAACAACCCGACTCACCTATTGTAATTCCCTGAACTCCCATAAGAATATTGATGTTATGTCGCATACAAGAAGGGTGTCCTAGCAAAACCATTTCACCTAAGGCTAATCCTTCTATGACCAAAAATGATTCTACTATTGTCTTTCCGCCGATACAAAAGCGTAAGAAATGAACCTAAAATATTCAGTTTCTCCTTGTACATCACACACTGTCTCACTAGAAGGGACTAATTTGCACTCTGGAAACCTCAGTGAAAAAGGTCAGCATTTACTAAGTTAACTGAGCTACCAGAATCAATGAAAATATGAATTTCATTGCCATTAGAGAATCCGCACGTACAATCGGCCTGGGTTCTAGTGACTCTGCGACCTGATTAGTCATTATCCTGTGTCCGTTTTCGAACTTATCTTGTGAAAATTCTGCTGTTCCTTTGTGTATCTAGAACTTGCATCATGTGGAATTCTCCTGTCATATCTAGAAAAACCTCCCAGGACTTCCCTGAATATTCTCTACTCTTTGTGGCTGGGCAAAATCTCCATCCATGATCTGAAGATTTGCAAACTGAACAATATCTCACTCTGCAATTAAAACAACGTATCGTTGTGACTGATCTCTCTGGAATTTTCTTCGATTCTACTCGTGCACATGTCTTCGCTGTTGCATCATTTCCCGAATGCAGCGACTATCATTATTCTGTGGTTTGGAAACCGCAGCTGACATCTTGCACCTCCTGTACAAAAGTACTGTCAGTGTCGGGCATTTTGCTAGATTTTTGTTAATCTGTGCAAACAAAAAGGATTCGTCTGTATCTGATCAATTCTCTTATCAAAACTATCTACAATTACATCTGGGACCGACGTTAAAAAGGCAAGCAAAGTGTAACAATCTTTCAAAATTATCTAAGGAGATATTATTTCCTGTTACCCATGGAGAACCTGTTATAGATTTCTTTAATTCAACTACTGCATCAAATAAATTCGCACTGTATGTGACTAGTGAATCATTGCCTTTGTTTATTTTAGAAACTCTCGCAAATTCGAACTGCGCATTCACGTTGAACTCCGCCATAAGTAGCTCGTAGAAATTTCTGCAGTTCATTCCAAGTTTTACACCTTCTGAACCCGAAACTGCGTGCTCGTTTCCCAATATCTCCTTTATCTAAATCCAGAAATGATTTAGCCTCTGTTAAAGCTTCAGCGACATTCGTAATTTTCTTGGAATTCAGATAATTGTTCACTGACTCAATGAAAGTTTCTATATTTTGGGTTGGCTTCCCGTCAACCAGCCCTTTAAAATTAGTAATTCCCGCACTAATGTTCGTCACTTTATGCACCACAATTGATTGGGATGTGCTTGCTGCATCGTCCGGCATTTTGTGAGTAATCACACGCCCTGAGCGTAACAACATAAAAGAGAAACCAAAAAGAACACTAGAAAGGCACAAGTTACCTCTAAAGAAGAACAGAAAACGGCGTTCTCGCAACTTACGAGAATGGGGTACTACCAATTTTGAAACAGAAAGCGAAGTACCTATCTCTCCTTCTACAGAAAACAGAGCTGTGTGCAGCCTGCGTCACCCACTCGACAGCAAGCAAAAAGACACCCAGCGCGATTCTTGTTGAATCATCACTCTGCGTAATTAACTCACAATCATACTATTCACACTTATTTGGGTATTTTATTAACCCCAATATTGCTCTAGAGATCATCCAGATCTATTTCACAACTCCCCACTCCCAGTACTCGAATAGAAACGAAAAAAAAAAAAGATTTCCCCGTATTTCACACGTAATCACGACCCACTCAGTCATTCAACATGACCCGTGTAGCTCTTAGGTGAAGTCGCCTATGCCTTGGGCATCAACGTTACCAATTAGTCTATTAGCAATCTCCCTCTTTCGCCATCATTAAAGACATAAAAATCATGCTGCCACCATTTAAAATCAAAAAGACACCACGGCTGCGCCATTTCATTCTGTAACCAGGACAGAATTAACACTTTTTTGAAAGTGTACGTAACGTGCTCTACGATCTTTCTTCATGAAACGGAGGCGTATGAAAGTTCGCTCACGATAACACTTACATCCATTTTTTCTCCCCTCTCTCTCTCTCTCTCTCCCTTTCTCGCTCACCGTGTATCGCCTCTCTCTCTCTCTCTCATCGCTTTCTGAATTTCACCCACCCGAATCGCACTCATTCTCACCAAATCATTTAAATGGACCATTTAAAGAAACGCAATAGTTTCTACAAAAATAGGTTTATTATTCAAATAACTTAACAAGAAATGAATAAAACAAAGCAAAAGATTAAAATGCATAATAAATGAAATATCGAGTTAGATAACTAAACTCTGAACTGCAAATCACTTCTGATTAAAGAAGTCTCACTATAGCTAATAGCCTGAAAATATCAAACTCACACATACTCCCCAAATCAATAACTAGTCATGTAAAAAAACAGTCTACCACATGTTATTCGAAACAGTCCACACTATCCACTCTGTCCACCGACATCTGTCCACAGACATCTATCGGAAGAACTAAACATAATAGAAAACTCCCAAAAATACATGAAATACAAAAACACAATAATGGAAAGTGTAAAATGCATAGCCAAGATATAGCAAACGTAACATGACAAAACAATAATATAAAAGATTTATGAATGTTCATATTAAATCTCACACCAGTTCAAAGTTCATAATGATTAGAAAATCATAGTAAAAATCACAAGTTCAATTTCCTCCCATAAAAACAGAGATTTCAAACTCTACCTTATCTGCCGATTCAAAGCCTGGATCCTCTCCAAAGCTACGTCTAGACAACTGCAGTTCTATCACGTTATCAAAGCGATCAAACTCACTTTTAGGGAGATTTTGCATAATCTAGATCAAATTAAAACGTACTCACGAATATACATAACACTTCGGAAGATCACCTGACCGGCAATATTGCTGAGAATCAAACTATTTGTTGAACACAAAGATTTTACCTCGAGTCTCTCGACCTAGTTTCATCTGACTCCATAAATTCTTCCATCACATCTTAAAGTCATTGAAGCTATGAAATGCATATATGTAATCCTTTAAAATTTGTAGCAGCCATATTTTCTGAAATATATATATATATATATATTTACATATATAATGTGTGTGCGTGTGTGTGAATAAGTTGTCAAACTGCATGTGACAAATATATATGCAAATAACCATTTGAAAGGTAAAAATTAAAGACAAAGTAACAAGTACTTTTGTATATCACGAACACTTCTTTTGGGTATAAATTACTCCAAAGTACACCTCAAAAGTGTACATGATCACATAGCTCTTGGTATGGTCTGAAATTTTCACCTTTCAATAGTTATCTGTAAATATATTTGTCACATACAGATGACAACAATACACACTTTTAACATCTTATATATATATACATATACATATATATATATATATATATATATATATATATA
>NC_089791.1:17468375-17533375 GCF_040412425.1 Macrobrachium rosenbergii
TATATGCATGTATAATTATGTATAATTGTATACATAAATAAATAAAGGTCCGCTAGAAGATGAGGCTCCTATAATTAAAAGCAAGGCCTGAGTATTCTCTGGAGACGCAGGAGCCAGTCTTATGAAAGTTCCCGGAAGATCGACACGATAAGCCTCAATTACTCAACTTCTTTTCACGTGTCTGTGTGTGTGCTTATATAGTGATTCGTTCTGTAGTTTATCTTTTTTCTGAGAGAAAATTTAATGGAAATATATTTTAATTTCATCACGAATTTCAGTGTGATGCTTTTCATTAATAAGTTGAATAATCGATAACAGGTGCCAAGAATTTGAATATAAACAGGCGACTTCACCAGACATTTGCAAAGATAGTCATGTAACGTTTGACATGTTTTATACATACATCAAACATACATACATACATAAACATATCTATTAAATATTGTATGTATATATGTATATGTATGTATATATGGAACTCAACCCATAATATATATATATAATATATATATATATATATATCTATTTAGCCAGCAGTGTATATATATATAATATATATATATATATGTATATATGATATCTCTCTAGATAGATATATATATAATATATATCAATAATATATGAGAAATATATATATACATATATTTATTTTCATAAGAGAACAAATTTGTTATATGTCAAAATAATCACTTTATCACAGCAGTTCAGCAGGTGTCTCCTTCTCCTAATCAGACTCTTATCGATAAAGTGGGATTAATAACAGATAGTTTCATATTGGATCAATTCTTATCAGTCTCAGCCGTTGATGGAGTCACTCAGTAGGTCTCTCATATCAGTTTGAAGAAGTTGGCACCTTTATCCTACTACATAATTTTGTTATATGCATGTTATTTTCTTCGGCAAAAATATAAGTATGGTACATAAACATTATATAATGCATATGTATATATATTGTCATATATGTATACATATACATTATATATATTCATATATGTGAGTATATATACATGTATATATAAACACAGAAGATATATATATAATATATATTATATATATATATATATATATATATATATATATATATATATATATATATATATATATATATATGTGTGTGTCAACCTGTTTATTTGTGTGTGTATACTGTATATATACATATACATATATAATATTATATATATGTATATTTCACTTGTTTGTGTTAGCATCCTGGTTCATACAATTAAACAAAACTTGAGGCAGCTGTATAACTAAATTAGTTCACTAAGGCATCTGCAGTTGGTAATACTTTGAAAAATATGAAAAGGATGGAAGTTTATTTTAAAATGATGGCAGAGATCACGTAAACAGATTCTCTCTCTCTCTCTCTCTCTCTCTCTCTCTCTCTCTCTCTCTCTCTCTCTCTCTCTCTCTAGTGCTGTTAGTGCGTTAGACCCATCCTTTATTTTGCAAAGAATCCTGGGTATTGAACACCCTCTCCAAAATTTTACTCGAAATTTTTTTGTTAATTGCATCTACCTGCTCTTCTTCTGCTAAGACTGTTTTGCTGACTGTTGCGTGGCTTTTGACAGATTATATTTACAAGCAGAGATCAACACTCTGAGAGAAGAGAGAGAGAGAGAGAGAGAGAGAGAGAACAGAGTCTATTTAGACATAAAACTCCCTTGTACTGTCTACAGATCTCTTTCAGCAGTCAATATTAATTTTTGAAGAGGATCATTACAGTCCTTATGCTTCATCTTGTAAAACTTTCGTGATGCTCTTGTCCGCAGGGTTGCCTGTCGTTCTGGAATTTACAAAACATGTCGTTGTCACTAGAGGAAGGAAAGAAACTCTAAAATGGATTAGGAAATCTTCAAATAAAGAAACTCGGAAATGGCTTTGGTTTCAAATGTGCGCGTGTGTGGTGAAAACTATCCACACAAACAGGCACAACCACACGAATATGGGGAACAGGAGACAGGAACTGCTATTTAAAGATAATTACAAAATCTCTGGGATTATGGAAAAATTGATCCGAATGTTGAACCATTCATGCACTTGATATACGAGTAAATGAAAGAATGTTGAGATCAGCTGAAACGTCCCACTTTGTCCCTTTTGCGCAAAGATGTCCCCAGCATAAATGTCTGGCAAATCGACCTCACTCCAGCCACTTCCATATCTCTAGTTTGACAGCAAGAGTTGTGCTTTGCTTGTATTGTTTGACCGCTGCATTCTTTTATAAATATGACCTGTCAGGTGTTGCTAATCTTACCCTACTTTACTCACCTGCCAATTTCTTGATATCTTAGCAGGGTGAGGTTGTGTACTGTCAGTGTCATTTTGACAGTTTTACCCTGTGATTCATTGTGTCGATCCTCTGACTACGTAAATTGGTAATTTTGATTGATTCTTTGTCATAATTATTTCTTTATAAGTCAGTATAGTGCTTTGAATGGGAATGGGCTTGGTTATAAGGTATTATTAATGAAGATTATTAATGCCTTTAATAACTAATAGAACAAGCCCAAATCTATCATTCCTAGCAACCTTTCAGTAAGGAGATAGTCATATGTTAAAGCGAATAAAATAGCAAAATGAAGGTTGTAATCAGGTCAAATACACAGATCAGAATATCACAGGCACATATAGGTAATCAACAACATAAACAACTATGTATATTTCATTTTTGACCACTACTTTGATCAGAGGTAAATAGACAAAGTCGAGGCTTGTTGAACCTTATGTTCGACCTCCCTTGAACCTGAAATTACTGACGTATAGCCCAGTCCTTGCAGTAATAGGTATTTGGGAATAGGGTTAAGTGGCAAGAAATGTCTTACCTAGGACACACATTGCCAGGAATCGGAAAGGGCAACGCCTTTCAATGTAACCCCAGGGAAAAAGGATTTCAGGAAAATATATAAGAATATCTCAGGACTTTTTTTTTCAACAGCACATCATGTCCAGATGCCATAGGGATAATCACAAAGTGCCAAAAAGAAACATGAGATGCCCATTGCAGCTTTCTATTCCCAATATTCAGACCTCAAAACCGAATATTTTCTCTCCAGATAAATCTCTCTCTCTCTCTCTCTCTCTCTCTCTCTCTCTCTCTCTCTCTCTCTCTCTCTCTCTCTCTCTCTCTCTCTCTGTAACTGAAATGGCTCCATCAATGAAATAAAAGTGGAATGTTAATCCTGATTTAGGTGTTAATTACATTCAAATCACAAAGTGCATAGAGCTAATTGAGAAGTTCTTTATTTCCAACATAGCTGGTGAAACTTGAACAATAATTCGGAAAGAAGAAAAGCAGAACTCTGTTGCCAATTGGCAGTAAAGAAACATAAATAAACATACAAAAATTTAGACAGTTTAATGTGAGAAATAGTAAAGGCTGATGAAGAAAAAATCCAGTCACAGCCGATTAAACAGATAATATTTTATGAGATTCTAAAGAAGAATTTAGGATTCTGCTCAGTTTGATGCCTGCATAGTGTTATGGACCATTTAATTCTATTCAGCTAACATTGAAATAAGCGATTTACTGTTGGTTAAATGCGAAAAAGACACTAGCAGTATGGGGTTATTATTGCGGTTCAAACCTTTTATTATTCCAGCATTTACTCTCGACGCCATAAGGGTCAGGCAGTGCAGTGCTGGAATGCTTGATAGCTTTTGGATTTGAGCACAGCTCACACGATTCACATTCAGCACACCAGTATTGGCCACCTGATCAGAAGTTGCCCAGATACAGTGACATGTGAACGGAAGGAATGTGACCTGCTGCCCTATAATTCAGCCTTTGTACAGGTCACCTTTTGAATAGAGTAGACAAGTCATGACAGTCTGGAGGCAGATCTTTCTGTTCCTGTTTTTGATAGAAGTTTCTAGAACTTTTATCTGTTTATAATCCAGATTATGGGGCATGCCTCTATGAAATTTGTCTCTCTGTGCATACCTCTGAGGGGGGTTTTGTAGAACGGATAGTTTAAAGAGTCTTCCTGGTTATTTCATTGTGGTGTGGAAGTGATGGAAGACAGACACCGAAATTCCAGTCTCTGATTTACCAGTGCTGACAGTGTGTGGGCTTCTCTCTCTAACTTTTCCAAGTGCAATTTCTAATCTAACTCTGGTGCTGCTGTCTTTATGTCTTTCAATATATTTTGTGTGACATGAATTGAGTGAATCTTGATCCAGTTTGGGAGATATTTTAAATGTCATTACAGATGTCAAAGAGGAAGGGGGTGAAAAATTCATTCATTTAAATGGCCACCAAAATGGGACTGATAAACACTTAGAAAGTTTTTTGGAAATAGACTCATCCATTTCTGAAATTTGGGATTGGTGATAAGATGGGAATTCGTCCACACATTGTTTGCCTGTTTAGTTAGTTTTGCTTAGGGGGTGTGGTTAATGATTTTATTATTCTAGCATGTATAATTTTTATTTTACATTAGATTTTGTTGTTAGACTCGATGCCTTTGTAAAGGTTTTGACTTATTTAATCCTTAGAAATAGGAAACAGGTTTGAGAGAGAGAGAGAGAGAGAGTAAGAGAGAGAGAGAGAGAGAGAGAGAGAGAGAGACTCTCAGCTCAAACGGAGAGGATGCCAAGTTTGCATGAGAATAGAGACAGAGAATTTCAAGGCCATTGTACCAGATGCTTCTGTTTCCGTCTTTTCAATTGGGTGGGATAACGGATATCCAACATCTGGGTGAAATAACATGACTATCATTCATTCAAGGAATTTTTTTGAAATTCAGTACTCTTTAGATTTGTATTAAACCTGACTATCAGTATATGTGGGCAATATATTCCAAAGACCTCAGTAACCAAACTGTGCATGATTGTAAAGCAGAGTCCTACGCAAATAAATATTAGCCCACCCCGGAGTTCGAGTCTCCGGCCAGCTAATGAAGAATTAGAGGAATTTATTTCTGGTGATAGAAATTCATTTCTCGATATAATGTGGTTCGGTTTCCACAATAAGCTGTAGGTCCCGTTGCTAAGTAACCAATTGGTTCTTAGCCACGTAAAATAAGTCTAATCCTTCGGGCCAGCCCTGGGAGAACTGTTAATAGCTCGGTGGTCTGGTAAAACTAAGGTATACTTAACCCATATGATTTTGAAAACCGTTTTGTCAAGGTTGTGGGTGGAATCAGTATTCTATAGTAATGAAAAAAAAAATTGAGACTTTCCAGGGTCCAGTAAAAAAATTCAAATTGATAATATTGTTCCTTGAAGATTGTTAGAGTAGATTCAGCTTCCAAATGGGTAATATATATTGGTAAGGACAGTTAAGATGATTTATTGCTTCAAGTCTGTTACAGGCGAACTATTTCAACATAACTAAATGAAATACTGGGTCACTATTAGACATAAAACTATTCTTCACTAATTTATATCGCATGTAATTTCCAAGTTGTAAAACTATCACCAGCAAATGCTTACGGTAACCGCCCCCCACCCCGCCAAAAAAAAAATTAGCAAAAAACGCTCTCTCCACAGCCTCCTAATTTCAAATATTTTATATTTCCCTTCACTTTCCCCCTTCATTATCTTTTGATCAATTTAATCAGGACTATTTTGAACCTAAATACGAAATTGTTTTTTAAACATCTCCCGTGAAATTTCTGCGCACTTTCTTCTTCAATGTTTTTTGAAGCTTCGTTTATTTCTTCGCAGTTTTTCTTTCGGTATTCCATTGCTTCGAGTTTGATCCATCGTCTTTTTTTATTTCTTCCCAATTCATCTCTTTTTATCTTTTTCATTTGTTTACATCTCATCATCCTTCTTTAGATTATTCATGGATTTTTCCTCTTATTCTCCGTATGTTTTGTTTGTCCAGTTTAGCTGCGTTTATTTTACGGGTTTTCCCTGTTTTTCGTACCGGTTTTATCGGTGTTTTCTTTTGAGTTTTTTTATAGACGAGTGGTATTTGGGTTGGATGGAGTGCTTGTTTATAAATTCACTAATGTAAGTTTATGACATTTTTGGTATAATACTGGATAATCCTTGAGTAAATAATTATAACAATAATATCATCATACAATAAGTAGAGTATAATAATAATAATAATAATAATAATAATAATAATAATAATAATAATAATAATAATAATAATAATAATGAAAAATACACATTAATGTAAGTGTAAATATATATCTAATGTAAGTGTAAATATATATCTAAAAAAAGGAGACGAGTAAATTCTGGAAAGTTTTCTTTGTATATATAAGCTGTATATATATTTAAATATATTCTTACTCTTACATCAGTGTGGTTTTTTCATAACTTTCGTGACTCGTGTGGTAATTAGATCTTAATAATAATAATAATAATAATAATAATAATAATAATAATAATAATAATAATAATGAACTGTCCCGGCTTCATATTCATTAGTCTTCATTCTCCAAATTTTCTGTATATTTGTAGTGACTATAATCTTTTCACAATGGTCAGATATTTCGTCGAGACTTAAAAAAAATAGAATATTAATCCGCATGGCTAAGGAATTGAGAAGAGTGTTTGGGAGAGAGAGAGAGAGAGAGAGAGAGAGAGAGAGACGGAGAGAGTGGGTTAGAGGAGAGAGTGGGAATGAGAGAGTGGTTAATATGATGGATAAAATTTTTAAAAAGTCAGTCGCAAAATACAAGGAATATAAACGAGCAACCAGTGAGAGCACAGACAGACAGACAGACAGACAGACAGTGGGTACCCGGGGAAGAGATTAATTGGGAAAAGATTAAAAAAGCAGCAAAGTTGAGGGGACATTAAAAGATACAGTGGAAATGAAAGAAAAAAAGGAAGTAATCAAGACGAAGGGGAAAGAAGACGGGATATTTCCGTCTCGTATTTCGCTCTTCTCAGGATTTGTGGCATTTATTGTTTCAGAAAACTTGAGCCCTTAAGAAAAACCCCTTTAAATGAACCAGCAATGGGCAATAATTATAAAGAAAGATATGCATTTTTATTAAGATTTCATACTTTCTACGTTGTTGTATTTTTTTTCCATTCTAAAATTTGAAATACGTTCTCTGTCTGTCTCTGTCTGTCTCAAGAAAATAAAAAAAAAATAGTTTATTTTCATTTAACGGGACACGAGTAATAACTTTGAATTTCTGGTAATATTTAGTGAAAATTTCAGTGAATGGCCAACAGTGAGCTATTTTAAACAATAATGACTTTATGAAAGTATGAGAAATCATACCGTGGACCTTTACTTAAGTTTGTCTTGCAAAATGAAACTTGAATAATGTCTCAAATATGTAGTAAAACGAGACACTACATTGTATGATATTTGAACGATACAAGCAGTCACTAAAATGACGGTATGTGAATGAAATAAACCTAATCATATTGCGGCGAAAAGGGCAAATCCCTAATAAAAACAAAATTGTCGATAACTTTTCCATGAACAATATAAGTACTGTGGTATAAAAAGGAATGGTTCCATGGCACAAATACCCTTTTCTATACAAACACCATAAACTAATTTGTTTTCTGCCTTTTGAAATTTCAAATGCCGTATAGTTCTAAATAAAAAAAATGTGAACACGGAGAATTTTCGCCACATATTCGCATAATTTTTTGCTGTCATGGATTTCATGCAGGAATTAAGTCAGCATCAAGAGTTAGTCATAATCTGAGTTTACGACTGTGATTGACTCTTCACAATGATTGAATATATCAGGACTGATGAAAGAAGAATAACCCGAGCGGCGGTGATGGGATCATAAAGATTCAGTAAAAAATAGAACAAGGTCCAGACCTCAGAACCTTGTCAAGTTGGGTTTATAAGAGGTCTTTCTCGTGAGTTAATCAAACGAGATTTAGACTGGAGTTTGAAGATGTATATCGTCAAAGTACATATTTTATTTACTGGGCCATATTTATATCTCTCAAGATTTGTCTTGTTTTCAATGAATTATTTATGTACAGATAGATAGAAAGCCTAATAAAGAGGCTATTGCTGACCACTGAGATTATTTTTAGCTAGTCTAATTTCAAAAATATATTTGTTTTTCATGAATAAAGTCCATACGTCAAAGCTATCCTTTCTTTTAAACTTGATATTTATTTATACGGATCCGTCTAGCGGAAACATTCGGATATTTTCCAGATGATAATTAAATCATCCTGTGACAACATCTCCCTTACTTTTCCACTAACCTCGAGTATCGACTATCACAAGGATATGCGATGAATCAAGACTTAATTTGCTCGGTACCTGTCGCTCCACTATTGACTGGGCAGGGATGACCAAGGTTGGTGGCAGGCAAAGAGGAAAATTTTTTAAACAATGGAGGCTCATATAATCAGCTCCTTTAGTTTGCTATGACCTCTCTTTCTCCCAAGAGATTCATACCCAACTGCGCAAAAACAAAAACTTGTTAGTAAACAAGGTCCAAAGAAAGGGGGGTCAACCCATGGGAGGTTCAAAATTTGACGCTACCTGCGCGACCCGGGTTATGACGTCAGAGGAGACCGCCAGACCTTGTTTGTCCCAGGTCAGGTTACTCAACTGTCCTATTTTCAACGTAGTGATCCCAGGGTTGACTTCGAAGTTAACCAATGAGTTTATTGCAAAATGAGACATTTGTTTATGAAAAATGAACTCTTCGCTTGCATGTATTCTTCTGACAAAGATTCCCAGAGACAGAACTGTATTTCGAACATCTGTTATGATGCATTCCACATCAGCAAGTGTGATGCATGCGAACAAATGCACATCGCGGAGCGGAAGTGTTTCGCTGCCATGAATTTTTCATTTATTTATTGAGTGCTGTGTCATGTTTTTGATCTCTGGCTTTAATTGAAATTTCCTTTCATCTCTCTCTCTCTCATCCTCTCTCTCTCTCTCTCTCTCTCTCTCTCTAGGTGTTGGAATTTTTAAAATTTTCACTCATGACCTCACTGTGAAGTTGATATATAAAGAAACCAGTATAAACGGTTTAATTTTTCTAGTTCAAATGGCAACGCGTGTGACACGTATTCTTAGTAATTAATAGTGGACCTGGTACATATAAACTTATGGGGGTAAATTTCTTTTAACTGACCACAAATCGAATTTAATTTATTTTGAGAGAGAGAGAGAGAGAGAGAGAGAGAGAGAGAGAGGTTAAATTTTGTTGATTATTGTGTGACTTGAACGATTTGTTAAGTGCTGTCCTTATTATTGTCGTAAAATTCCAATTAAAATAGATTTAAGCGCTTTTTTCCACTTTGGTCTCCGTGAATGCTGGTTCGAGCTGTCCATATAAATGCAAATTTTGATGCATGCGCGAGAGGACTGTCGCTAGCCATGTTATGGTCTGACACATTTCTCTAGAGAGAGAGAGAGAGAGAGAGAGAGAGAGAGAGAGAGAGAGAGAGAGAGAGAGAGAGAGAGAGAGAGAGAGATTAAATAACATAATGGCTTGTTAAATGTAGGCAAGTAGGGGTTATCTCTGATTTGCTGACGGAGGCTTATTTGTTAACAAAATGATTAAATCGGAATAGACACAAGCTCAAACGTATAATAACGTTTTCACCACATCATGAAGGATATGAAAAATGTTACCCTTCCGCTATTCAGCTATGGGAATAAGTTGCTAGACCCCCATCGATGACATCGTGTATTAAATGCTGGTCACCCATCCACGTCCTGATCAGACCCAGTGTCACTCAGCTCCCATGAACGAAAGTAAACGAGTTAGGATTAGTAGTTTTGTTAGTTTGGGGTACCCAGGTGAGTCAAGGGGCATGTTATAGACGACGTAATAAACAGTGTTGGAAATGAGGTAGTGTTTCAGTCATGGTAATATTTCTCGACGATTACCGGCTTCAGCATCAGTGCCGTTTTCCAAGGGAAGATCCATTAAACAAATGCCGCTCTATTTCCTGGCATACTTGGTCAAACTGTGGCATACTTGGTCAAACTGATCGCCAGTGTATGCCAGACTCAAACGGTACAACAGTTATAGGCCTAAAATGGGAATCATTTTAACTGTCACGGTTTTGTGTAAGACCTGTGTGGAGACTTTTGCTCTGAAAGGTTTAATGTTCTTTGTATCACAGAGATCTGAAAGAGAAATCTATTCACAATATTAGAAAATGGTTGTTTGAAATTTCAATACACAATTCTTGTCAGTTCTCTTACCTTCCAAGCTCCGTTTGTATTAAATGAATATCTGTGAAATGAATAGAAAAGCAACGGAAAAACTATTAAGATTGTTTATAGGAAAAAGGCACGAAGAGAATTTAAATTGACCATTGATGTAATAATGTAGGTTAAGACGCAAATCAGGTTTTCTCTTAATGAACGTCACGAAGGCACGAGAAACAACTTTTTGAAACTTTGCAGTTGTAACGGAACTGAACGGGCAGGAACGTGCAATTAGGCTTTCGGGTAATAAATCTCCTTGCGATAACAGGTGCATCCCATTCTGAACCCTCCCCCGCCTTCCCTCCC
This sequence comes from Macrobrachium rosenbergii, assembly GCF_040412425.1. Taxonomy (NCBI): domain Eukaryota; kingdom Metazoa; phylum Arthropoda; class Malacostraca; order Decapoda; family Palaemonidae; genus Macrobrachium; species Macrobrachium rosenbergii. Next base: position 17,478,817 of record NC_089791.1, read on the forward strand.
CTAGTAGGTCTACCCCCGGTGCCGTCCATCACGGAGATATGACCCTTGCATCCGTCCGGTGACTTGCAGTTTCCAGTTCATCAGGACTACCATTTGCATGATGCCTGTCTCGGCCTATCGCGCCCCCCTTTCGATGGGTCTTGGGGGACCAGGGGTGACAGCAGATGAGGAAGAAAACAGTTTAGGCTGTGAAGACGGTCCTCCTCCTCTCTCTTCTGCTTGCGTCGTCCACGTTGTGGTTTAGTAAGCATCCGCAATGACTCAAGTCAAGAACCGTCATTTAGATTAATGCAGAAAACGTTGCTCGAGCGAATTCTTTTTGACATTTACACCAGCGACAGAACTGTAGCTTTAGGAATAAGTTATAACATACCACATCAATCAGTGTGTCGTGCATACAAGCAAATGCACATCGCGGTGCGGATGCATTGTTCTGCCATGAAACTCACCTTTTATTTGAATTTTGGTGTCATGTTTTGATCTCTTAAGTTTAATTGGAATTTGTTTTTTCTCTTTTTTCTCTCTCTCTCTCTCTCTCTCTCTGGTCAGTACGCTACAAGAGTATAGAAATATATATATATATATAATATATATATATATATATATATATATATATATATATATATATATATATGTATATATTACATATATATTATGTCTGTCTCCCCACCACCTTCTAGGGGTCTGCAGGAGCCCAGCATCCTATCACGTAATATTCTCCTAGCAGTGTGGAGGACATGTCCCAGCCATCTCCATCTCCGTTTCGTCATAATCCCATCTGAATATGTAACTTCCTTAATTTGCATTTTGGCATCATTTCTAACTCTCTCCGGCCATCGGACTCCTAATACTCTCCTTAAAAGCTTCTAATGGAATTTCTAATTATTTTCCACATTTTACACGGCCTACCAGTTGTCTGGTTTGTGTTTATTAGTCTCACGTAATTCCAAGGTGTGAAGCTTCCTGTTTTCAGTCAGTATTTTTGTTGGTTCAACGTTCCTTCCCACAGTTGTTCAAGGGTTTATGTGCCAATGGCGTCGAATGGCATTTCTTAATGGTCACTCATCCAAGTACCGACCAGACTCAGTGTGGCTTAAATTTGCTGACTGGACGAAGTTTTGCAGCCGGTGATATGATTAACATTATTATTATTATTCGCAAAATACTCATAGTATCGTGAGTCTTTAAAATGGAAAACATATTTAGTTATGTTTCCGTAAACATATATTTAAAATAAAGCCAAACAGCTTTATTTCTAAATAAATTTGTACAGCTGCATAACTGTCCATTTGTTTCTCCATTATTATTATTATTATTATTATTATTATTATTATTATTATTATTATTATTATTATTATTATTATTATTTATTATTATTATTATGTCGTAGAAGTTAAAGAGAACAAATTCTGCTATACTCCAATATAAATTCATTACCTTTCTATTCTTTTGTAATTCCCTTTAAGTATGTACCAATGACAGTAGTGTGGGAAATGCTGATTCACTAGAATCCTTCCACAATGACAGTGGCAAAGTAGTCAATGCTAATTAGTCAAAGCACATGAAGTTACTTAACGGTGTTGTGCTGGGTATCTGCTTTGCGTTTTATGCATAATACGCGGGCACGAAAGTAGCCTTTCAAGTTTGCGCAGCGCAGTTATTGCTGGCATAAACCCCGTAGCGGGGTAGGGCCGTTAGTGCACCTCATGCGGTGCACTGTAGGCATTACTGAAGGTTCTTTGCAGCGTCCCTTCGGCCCCTAACTCCAACCCCTTTCGTTCCTTTTACTGCACCTCCTTTCATACTCTCTTTCTTCCATCTTACTTTCCACCTTCTCCTAACAATTGATTCATAAGTGCAACAACTGCGAGGTTTTCCTCCTGTTACACCTTTCAAACCTTTTACTGTTAATTTCCGTGTCAGCGCTGAATGACCTCATAGGTCCCGGTGCTTGGCCTTTGGCCTAAATTCTATATTCAGTTCAATTAAATTCAATCACTGGCATAGATCCGTAACTGCAGAAGCGCGCAATTAGCCTACCGGGAGGTGTATGACGATAAATCGTCCTGTGATGACAGGTGCATCCCATGCTCCTCCATCCCTCTACCCCTTCCCTTCCTTGACCCCTCACCCCTTCTCCACTTTACCCCCCCCCCCGCCTTTACCTCTTCCTTCCAGTGCCGTTCATCACGAAGATATGGCTCTCGCATAAATCCGGTGACTTGCAGTTTCCAGTTTATCAGGACTACCATTTGTTCGGTGCCCGACTCGGCCCTTTCGATGGGACAAGGGGCGCATCAGAGCTTGTGCCAAATGAGGAGGAACTCCCCCTCCTTCATCCTAAACCCTCCCCTCCTCACATCCACCCACGACCTAGAGATGAGATTATTAACTGAAGTCTGTGAAGGCCCTATTTTTAAACGTGCATTGGAAGTTTTGAACTCCAGTTCGTTAATTAGGGAATTTATTGCACAAAGCGACAGTCAGATTATAAGTATTAAGATCAGTTCTTGTGAATGTTCTTTTGTCGAAATTCTCTGGGACAGAAATCTGATATAGATTATTTCACACTGTCCAATGCGTCACGCCCACGAGTAATGCATGTTGTTTGAAGGAAGCTTTTCATTGCTGTGAAATTTTGATGGAATTTCTTTCGGCATGTTTTTAAACAGGGTTTGATTAAAATTGAAATCTCTCTCTCTCTCTCTCTAAATCTCTCTCTCTCTCTCTCTCTCTTTGTTACCTCTCGGTTGAGCTTCAGCTGTCACCGATGGGCTCGATGTAACTGATTTGACAGTTTATTTTTAACTTTACCACAGGAGAGAAGTGAGTTACTTAAGAGACTTTGACAGTTTATTTTTAACTTTACTGCGAGAAGAGAGACATGGAAACCACTTTAAATTCAATTTGATCTGTAAAATTTCCATCCTAATTCAAAACTTAAAAAAACAATATATCAAGTAGCCAGTCATGTATTTTCTTGAGGACTTTTAATTTTCTTTGATGTGCGGGTGTTTGTTTTTTTTTACCAGATGTAGAGGGATAACTTGATGTTATCTGATAACAGAAATAATCATCGTCATGATTATTATGATTATTCAAGATTTCCTTTAAAAAAAAAGTTGGATAGCTTGTTTTCACTCTGAAATGCCCCTGGTCTCGATGAAGGTTGGTCTGGGCTGCCCATATAAATGCAAATTTGGATGCGTGCGCGCGAGGAGTGACACTAGCTTTGTTATGGTATGTTACTCTTGCTATTGAGAGAGAGAGAGAGAGAGAGAGAGAGAGAGAGAGAGAGAGAGAGAGAGAGTTAGAGATCACAACTATTAGTTATTATTGGATTTAGTTTATGCTCAGTGATGTTTACATGTTGACAGGGTGTTAAAAACTAACTAAATGATAAAAATTATATTATATTTAAATTAATATATATATATATATATATATATATATATATATATATATATATATATATGTATATATCTATAAAATATATTTATTTACACGTTTCATATTATATATATATGTATTATACACACACATATTACAAACACAAACACATATTGAAATTACACACACACACAGATACATATATATATATATATATATATATATATATATATATATATATATATATATATGTGTATATGTGTGTGTGTGTGTATGAATATATGTATGTATAAGAAAACAGAGTAGCCTGAGAGTAACTTTACTTGGTGCTATTTGAACTCACACTTGCCAAGTGTCGTAAAGAGAAAGTTTGTCTAATGCAGTGTTGTGGACTTCTCTCGGTAGGAAGAAGCCGTGAGATTGTAAAGGAACCGTCACATTTCGAGCTGAAGGTAATAAAATTTTTTATTTAATCGTATAACTACCTCAACGGGACAGCGTTTCTTGGTTCATTGGTGACAAGTATCTCTAAACAGCTATATACGTGAGACCTAAACCCCCTAAACTGTTTACCTTTCTTTTTAGTAAACAAAAATGACATTTTATTTGTCATGAAGTTTAAAATGATTGCTTTTAGATAGTACTAGCTTAATTTTGTGACGTCTGACTTTTGTCGTGACGACGTGGTAAGCACATGTTATGCAAACAATGGAAAGGGAGTATTTTTGGATCTGGAATGTACGAGAAAAGCAAAGTAATTAAAGATGCTGATGTGCAATTTAGAAAGCTCTCTTGATATATCGAGCTAAACAGTTGAATGAAAGCAGCATTGTGCGGCTGAAATTGAAATTGCCAAGCGAGAGAGCGTTGATCAGGAGTATATGGCGTTGATGGTAATTTGATAATAACAAAAGAAATAAGATTGCAAATGTTGAGTGTTGGTATAATTAATAGAATAATACATGAGTGACAAACACCTCATTCCCTGTTAATTTGGAGTTTCGCGTTATGTGAAGACAAATGAAGACGTAGTTGTGGAAACGAAAGTGGAAGGACTTTACATACGAAAAGCCTCGTTGCCAAAAGCTTTAACTTTCGGCATCTTTTGCCAAACTATCAGCCACTGAACATAAAGGAATTGTAAAGTATGATAATTTTGAGTTTAGGATTAGAATCACTTTGGGTGTCACTAAATCCATTTGAAATTTGCGATGATAATAGTGAAGAGCTGATAGCAAAGGTGCTCTTGTGACAGTTTAGTGAGTGGTTAGAGACTTGAGGAGAGGTGAGAGAATTTGAGAATATTTCCAGACTAACGCTAACACAATGATGGACGTCAGTGAGCTACGGAAAACGGTTCAAACCTTTTGACTTCTCTACGGAAGATCTATGGGTGGTCTTTATCCTAGAGAGACCTGAAAGAGTATATTTATAGCATTTTAATTATTTCATTAAGTTTCAAATATTAACGAAAAATAGGTAAAAGGTAAATAAAGTGATTAATAATAATTGCTCAGATTATTTATTCGCGTAGCAGGACGTGACTTTGCATCGGCGGTGGTGAAAGCAAAATCTGGCTTGCCTTTTAAATATCTTTTTGAAATAACCAATTTACTGACATGGATCTGACTGGACAAGAACGTGCAATCAGCCTCCCACATCATAAATGGCGATAACCCGTCCAGTGATTACTGGACCTCCCTTGATCTCTTATCCCCCACCGCCCCCATGACGTCCATCACACAGATATGTCCCTCGTTTCAACCCGGTGACTTGTAGCCTTTAGTTTATCAGGACTACCATTTAGTATGTCATGGTCGGGGGGCGGAGCTGGGATGGAGTGGCGATGGGGGAGGGGAGCGGGTGGCGTAATCATGGGGCTTGGTAGACCCATGTAATTAGCTCCATTCACTTGCTCTGTCCACTGTTTCCCCCACTTCCCTCATCCCCACCCACCACCCGAAGAGTATGTTTATTAGCAAGAGTAAGCAACTGACTCATTACCAGCGCAGCGATCCCAGGGATGAATTCCAACGCGTTAATTAATGGCTTCATTTTAAGAAGAGACAGTCAGTCCATGAACACTGAGCTCGACGCTTATGTCTGGTCTTTCGACGTGGATTCACGGTGGCACAACTGTATCTCAGACATCCATTATATGTTCCGCTTCAGTCAGTATGTCATAGAAACGGACAAATGTAGCCACAAATATAGTCTATGAAGTGAGCGAAACCGTTTCCCTACCATGAACTTCTATCCTTGTTTCGTTTATTTTTGATTTCTGGGTTCAATTTAAATTCTCTCTTCTCTCTCTCTCTCTCTCTCTCTCTCTTCTCTCTCTCTCTTAATGAAGAAAGTAATAGAAATTCTGTTGGTTTTCTATTTAAAATGTCAACGTATGCGAGTGATTATCTGTGAAAAAGTATTGCTAGTTATGAGTCAGAGAACTTGAAATTAATTCAAACCTTTCGAGAGTTCACTTTTTTGGTATTAAACTAATGATGATAATTACTTTTATACTTCTAAGTGTTCAATAGACAGAAAATATTGTTGTATGAGAGAGAGAGAGAGAGAGAGAGAGAGAGAGAGAGAGAGAGAGAGAGAGAGAATGCCAACGTGATTGTTGATTTATTAATGATAGTGGTCATTGTTACTATTATAATTCATAAATTCGTTAATGTAGTTAGAAGACCCTCTTTGAAACAGTGGAATTAAACGTGATTGATGAATCAGCTGCTTCCAATTTGAATAAGGTTTTTTTTATCTTTGGTTTCTTTTTCACGGTTACTGCATTCCGCCAGGAACTCTTGATATTTGTCATTTTATTTATGAAATGCGAGGTATGCATTCTTATGCTGAGAATTCTTTCAATAAAGAATATCTTGCATGAAAGCTCTAAAGCTACTCCTATGTTGACGATGATGTCCGGAGCCAGTGTTGAAACATGGTGCGCAATGCCCTGAGATTTTAACCCTGCGGCGTTCCTTGGGTAATTTGCTTCTCGCGTTTCTAAAATTCGTAATAATGGACACAAAGCTTGATTTTATTCTTAGTGTGCAATTTTGTTTCAAGCATGACAAAAGTGTCACTGGCTAAGTATCTGTTATCCATGCTTGCCAAGAGAGGAAAAAAGTGGCACTAATTAGTAAATGCAAGAACTGCTCACTGGAGGATTGTGCCATTATGTACAGTAGTATATATATATATATATATATATATATATATATATATATATATATATATATATATATATATATATATATATATATATATATATATATATATTATGTATGTATATATATAACTGTATATATTGTCATGCTGTGTATCAAGTACCCGGTTATTAATCAGCTAGTCACAAAATCCAAAAATTTACCTCACTTCAGCCAGATACCTGAACTCTCATGACAGTAAAATTACGACTGAGCACTCTAAAGGTAACAGTGATCCATTAAAACTTACTTACCACTTAAAAAACCAAACTAAGTTTATCAAGGTATGTGTGAGGTATTAGGAATTAAACAAGAAATATACTAGAGAAAAAGGGCATCACTCCTTCAAACAACTATAATTGTTTCCCTGGTCTTAAGTCACTTCAGCAAAACTAAAGGGAACAAAACATGTTTATCACTTTCTCTTCTGCACACACAGTTAATCCTACTCACTGGTGGTCAACAAATGAAACACTGTGTTTAAGAACTTTAAAAACAAAAATTTATTTTTAACTTCAAAATTTATAATTAGAATTCGCAATCTGAAAAAAAATTACAAATTAATTCTTAAACAAGATTAAACAAAACTTAATTTATCAAGAAATTACATTAACTAAGCAAAATAAATATCAAGAATTACTTCAAGACAGAGGAAATCTTGACAAATGAAATCAAATCAAGTATGCAATGTTAAAGTATCAAAAATATGTAAAATGCTAAGCAAATAAATGCTAAGAAATTGCAAACACAAGAACACAAAAGAAATTACATTAACTAAGCAAAATTTAAATATAAGAATTACTCAAGATTTGAAAAGGAAATCTTAACAAATGAAAAATAAATCAAGTATGCAATATTAAATTATAAAAATATATAAAATGCTAAGCAAATAAATGTTAAATCACCAACACAAGTTTTGGTAAAACTAAGAAATTGCAAACACAAGAACACAAAAAAATACACAAAACAAGAACACAAAAATGCACAAAACAAGAACACACAAAAAATAGGCACAAAAGATTTATCAACAATAAGTTCACTAGGGCAAAATCTCCCAAATATTTCTTATTATACCATGGTAATAATAAGTAATAATCCACTTTACCTTACATAAGCTTGTGAGAACCTTTGTAAAATTCACAAAAACACCCTTTCTATGAGGCACCTGTTGCACTTCTAATACACTTTCCTATGATCAGATCTCAAAAAGGGAATATTATTACTAGTGACCACAAAACGCACTATATTATAAATTTTACTCTCTTTTGAAGGAAGAGAGAGAGAGAGAGAGAGAGAGAGACCAACCAACTAATTCCTACAGGGTCTCTTACAGCAATGAAAGCCTCCCAGATTCTACTTTATAAGAAATATATGTTGCCCTGAGAGATTTTGGGAATGTGACACACTCTGGGTCAAAGAGGGCTCTTTAGCCTGTCAGCACACATCTCTTTTAAAGACAGGGATTTCCTGCCTGCACACTTGTTCAAACAACAGGCTTTTGGGCCAACCAGTGTTATCTAAACCTGTCATCCCATATCTCTTTTAATGACAGTTTAAGTGAATTGGGGAACAAACCTTCGCAAAAGGGGTTTTACTCTTACCTCGGTCAACAAATAATATCTAGACCTGTCACCTTAGCTCTTTTTTGATGACAGCTAAATGGATTGGGGACTTCTTTCATGACCGGGAAACCCCGGCTAATACCTGATTGCACATCAGCCTACCAGCTGTGTAAACACAATCCTAACAGCAAAATGTATCTTATCTCTAAAATCATGCAGTCAAACTAACAATTTTAAGTTCTGAGATTTGATATTTCGACAATTATAACACGTGACAAATACAACAAAATTACAGAAAGCATTAAATTTGCAGAAAATACACATTTCTAAGGCTATATCATTATAATATATATAATTATATGTATATACATGTATATATGTATATGCACATGTACTATATATATATATATATATATATATATATATATATATATATATATATATATATATATATTTTATATAATATATACATGTGCATATATATATAAATACATATATACATATATGTATATATGTATATACATGTGTATATATACACATATATAATTATATAAATATATATAATTATATAAATAGAAACAGCTATTGAGCCACAAATATCGTTTGATATCTAATTATTATACCACAGTAATAACTTAATTAGTAGTAAGAGAGACCTGGTTCTCCATAGTCCAGTCATATTTTCTTAACGGAAGACAAATTTAACAGCACTTTGCAAACTCTGAAAGAGTTGAATCATAAATTAACCGGGGTACCTACTTAGATCGCTTTTCGACATTCTCTTCATGTGATATATTGTTTGACCTACCGAAAACTATGAGGAGAGTATTCCCCACAGATCTATTTTAGCTGTTCACAATTTACCTTATTTTCATATATCCTAGTTTCTTGTGCCTATATTGAAGCCTCTCACTTTCAGTGAGTGCACATTGCCGAATTTTACCTGTCTGGTTCTAAATTCAACATTCAAAATAAATCTCGCTATGTAGTTAGTTATGACACTGAATCTTTGTTTACAAAAGACGAAAATCATCATTTTGGAAAACGTTTTAACAATCCAGATGATTCTTACCATAGCTTCTTTATATTTTGGCTCATTGACTTTGAAGTGACAAGTGCATCCAAAAATTTTGAAGAATGAAGTTTAGAGGTTTCAGTAGAATTGCACTAACTAATGCCATATATATATATATATATATATATATATATATATATATGTGTGTGTGTGTGTGTGTGTGTGTGTGTGTGTGTGTGTATGTGTGTGTGTGTGTATATATATATATATGTTTGTGTATAAATATATATATACACGCACACACAAAACACATTGTATATATATATATATATATATATACATATATATATATATATAATAATATATATATATAATATATATATATATATTATATATAATTTTATATATATTATATACAGTATATATTATATAAATATATATACATATATATATAGATATACAGTGTTACCTGATACCAGTTCTCAATTTTTTTTTTTTTTTTTGCTGTGTTCCTTGGACTCCCTGATAAACTTGATACGGAAGTTATACAAAAATCTCCAACAAATTTACTGTTAACGAAATTTTTTAGGTAGCCCATCCCATCCCCTCTAACGAGTCTCTCTTAAACACAGGACATTTATCACACTCTTCCACATCACCTTAACAGTTTCTCATAACTTTCCTGTCTGGGCGCCAATATCCCACGCTTCTACGCAAGTCTTCCGCTCCTTTACTTCCTTCGTTAAACATTCGTGAACCCTGCGGTACTCTGTTCCATTTACTACGCCAGTAGGGGAATTTCGACGCTCGTAGCTTATGGAGAACTTCCTAGGCCAGTTCTCTTTCCTTAAAAGTCCTGCGTTATTTAAAAGATTTGGCTAAAGTATTTTACGACTGCATGTCCAAGCTTTGACTAAAACGTCCATCTGCAAGGCAGCAGTTTTTTCTTTCACTCGCCTTTTATATTATATTGCATTATATTATTTTATATCATATACTTATACAATATATAATTATATATATATATATATAATTATATATATATATATATATATATATATCTATGTATGCTGTTATTTGTATATATAGTATGTATACATTATAATATATATATATATATATATATATATATATATATATATATGCTCATCTTATATATATATATATATATATATATATATATATATATATATATACACACTATATTATATATATATATATACACACTATCCACAAATGTTAGCCACCATTTTTGAATATCGTTTAATTTCGAATCCAATATACACTTGAGAATAAATTACACCAATGGGAATTATTACTGTGCCTCTGGCCCGGTCAGAGATCGAACCTGGGTTTGGTTCAGAAACAAAGTTAAGTATATCTTAGCTAACAGACCATTGAGCTGATTAACAGCTCTCTCAAGGCTGGTCTGAAGGATTAGATTTATTTTACGTGGCTAAGAACCAACTGGTTACCTAGCACGGGACCTACAACTTATTGTGGAATCCGAACCATTATGACGAGAAATGAATTTTATCACTGAAATAAATTCCTTTAATTCTTCATTGGCCGGTCGGAGAGTCGAACGCTGGGCCAACAGCGTACTAGCCGAGATCTCTACCCACCTCTCCAATGAAGAACTGGTTTAGAAACAACGATAGACAGTCGATTATAACCTGTCATTAATTACCAGTACATTGTGAATTTAATATTAAGCGGTACCTGCCATCTGAATATTTGTGAATATAGCAAGTAAAAATGCGCCGAAGTTTCTTCGGCACGATCGAGTTTTCTGTACAGCCGCTTCAGCGAATAATCAAGGCGACCGAAAACAGACCTCTTTCGGTGGTCTCGGTATAATGCTGTATGAGACGCGGCCCATGAAACTTTAACCACGGGCCGTTGGTGGCCTATTGTATATCGCTGCTAGAAGCACGATTATGGCTAACTTTAGCCTAAAATAAATAATTAAAAAAAAAACTACTAAGGTTAGAGGACTGCAATTTGGTAGGTTTGATGACTGGAGGGTGGATGATCAACATACCAACTTGCAGCCCTCTATCCTAAGTAGTTTTCAAGATCTGAGGGCGGCCAAAAATTGCGGACAGAAAAAAGTGCGAATGGACAGACAAAGCCATCTCAATAGTTTTCTTTTACAGAAAACTAAAAAGTCAACCTTGTCTAAGCGTTAAATACCCATAATTTTAAACCTGTAATTGAATGAAATATACTTAAAAGGGCGTCCATATCAAAATGATTAAGGAGTGATGGTCGTAAATTGCAAGGGAATTCTCCCGTGTAGATTTATTACTGTTATGGAAAACTTATTTTAGCAATATTTACTTATAATTTGTTTATTTAATGTTCGTCCTTTTTGCATTCGTTTCAAGGAATGATTTTAGTATATTAAGATATCCTTTGTTTGAAAAACCCACCCTAACCTTTTCATGATTCAAAATCTTACACAAATATGGAAATACAAAGCGTCCATACAATATTCATGCATTTACTAAACACCAGCACCATGAATAACTTAAGCTCTGATCCATTCAGTGGATCAGACATTTTATTTTTCTCTTAAATGTAATCTGAAGTTAACCTTCAACCTATTACTGATTAATACAGGCAACAGCCCAAACTAGAAAGCGCGTACGGATGGGTATGAATTCGGCTTCCTATGAATACGGAGCAGCAGCAGCCGCTGTGGGCCGCTGACAGCTGTAGTTGTGGGTCATTGGCTCGTCTCCCGTTCTGCCCGGGTGGAATCCATTAGGTCTGCCGGACCAATTCCATTTTGAATCTCGCTTCTTCCGCTTACATTAACAGCCCACCTATGTTAAGCCGTTCGGTCGTTTGCCAGGTTAGTGTCTCTCTCTCTCTCTCTCTCTCTCTCTCTCTCTCTCTGATCGACCGCCCTCGGTAATCGAGTTTTGTGAGGACTGGTTTTTCTTCGTGACATTTTTGTCCCTTTCGTCGTTTTACCATAAATTTTGGTGAGTGATGCGAATGTAATTGGTGAGGATTAGTTGGGTGATCAGATATATAGTGAGAGTAATATATATATATATATATATATATATATATTAAAATACATATAATGTATATATATATATATTATATATATATATATATATATATATATATCTGTCGCGTTCCCATAAATTTTGGAGAGCGATGCGAAAGTAATTGATGATTATTTGGGTGATCATATACATTGATATGTGTGTGCTTGTGTATGTATATATAATATATATATGCATACATACATATACATCTATCGTCATATATTTCTTTTAGCTAGGCTAAAAAATGTATGACAAAAAAAGGAGGAAGTCAAAAAGAGAAAAGGAACAAAGAAATGGAGCAAACCCATTTGCCTGAAGGCTTGTGACTTAGAGAAATGTATGCATTCAAGTCTCTGTCTATTAAGAAACAGCAGAACGGGTTGATCCAAGGTTAACACCGAAAAAATCCTGGGATTTTTTTTTTGTGTCCTTGAAATAAGCGAGAACGCTGAGTTTGAAGTAAGTGAGACTTATGGCTTATACTAATGGCTTTATCAGAGACCCCCTTAATCGTTATTCTGCTTCTCCCTTTCCTTCTCTTTTTTTTTTTTTTTTTTTTTTTTTTTTTTTTTTTCCTTTTTTCCTTTTATTTTTTTTTTTTTTTTTTTTTTTTTTTTTTTTTATCCTTCTTCGAGTTGCTCATCTTTTCTTTAGTTTTCTGCTTACTGTACAGTAAGTGTTTGGCTTGGCATGACGTGCTATAAGCTTCCGTCTTTCAAAAGGCGATCTACAGCTTTTCCTTCTGGATTGCGCTAACCTCTTGGTGGTTCCCTTCTCTTTCTAAATTAGGAGCTGGTCGAACTGGGTGTTGTGTTTCTAGTCGCCTCAACCTTTCCATAATAATAAAAAACAAGGAATGAAATCGTTGATTTTCATCTGGTTTGTGTATCATATCCGCTCGAATACTTTTTGGGGCTTCCCAAGTTTGCTGATTGCCTTTGACCTTGCAATCTGGAATCGCATATGCCAAGGTCATTGGCGATGAAATTACTGCAAAAACTTCGTTAGTCATCACCACCTCTTGACTCATAGACAGCAGAGGATGATGATGAACTGTAATGAATACTGGAATGATGATGATCTGTTTGCCCAAAATTCACTGAAATAAACCGCGGGAGATTATTTAAATTAGAACAGTTAAAATTTAATACAAGTTTTGACAGATGTTCATAAAAGCTCAAGTTTGGTTAGTTTGTAAAAGTGCTCTTAAACTCTTGTGAAGAGCCAGACCTCTTCAAAATAGGAGTGTCTTTACCCCAGTTTATCTTTATTCATTTTTCCGTTAAAATAAGAATTTAGTTATTTTCGTATACATAACTCCGTGTACCGTAGCTTCGCAGTGCTCGGATAATTCACCATTTTGCTCATTTTACTCAAATCTCATGTTCTTGAACCTTTGGAAACACACTGTTCTTAAAAAAAAAAAAAAGCAGAATGGAAAACAAATATATATAAGAACTCCACATACAGTATCGGAACGTCATTCCACCCTCTTAAGTGTGAGCGTGTCTCCACAGTGAAGGAGCATGACGCTCCTAAACTGACAGTGTATTTCTTAAATGTATTTGGTCTCCAGTTCGTGATTTTTTCAAACGCACTGTTCATTTCGTCTCTAACCAGTGATGTTGGAAATATGAAATACTCTGTTGTTTCGATTAATAAGATGCAACTTTGAAGTGCTACTAATATTGTTAAGGAGTGTACATAAATAATGGCCTATCTGATATAGCGTTTTTCGTTTTGGCAAAGCCTTTACAGAGGGGAAATTACAATTAAAATTTTGATTAAAATTAAAGCAAAAGTTTTAGGTATGAAATTAATGCAACTCATAAAAAACGATCTCCTTCACACTGAAGCAATTGTCTATCTTGTAGTTGAATGTACATACTTGTCTAATAAGAAAGAAGTGAATTCCTACAGATAAGAGAATTACAAATTATTGTTAAATGAGTTTGTAAGTCATCTCTGCCAATTACGCTATTTAATTCTTGTTTCCAGTTCACTTAAAATGGAAGTCATAGTAATGTTTTGATGAGAATTGTCCGCAATTGAAACTTCTTTTAGCTTTCTCGATTGTTAATCATAACCGCAAACCGTAACTCTTAAAGGGAAGGATAGATCTGTCTCACTTTCTTTATATTTGCGAAGATGCAGTGGTATGTGCGTCAGGCAGGTAGACAGATAGGTTGAAAGACAACCAGACAGGTAAGGTTTGCAAAATCCTTATTTGTAACGTTTTGTAATTTTAAATGAAGGTATAGTGACCACTATATATATGTATATATATATATATATATATATATATATATATATATATATATATATATATATATATATATATATATATATATATATATATATATATATAGTTTATTAAAGTTTTTAAGTCAACAGTAAAACATCATAAGGCATATTTGGTTGACTGAAGAGTTTTGCTAGTAATTCCATAAGATTTCACAAGGCAAAAGAAATTGAGGTTCAGTATATACGTATATGTAAGATATGTATGTATATAGTATGTATGTATGTATATATATATATATATATATATATATATATATATATATATATATATATATATATATATATATATATATATATATATATATATATATAATATACGGTATATGCATGCATTAGGTGAGTAGAAATTAGGGATTAAAAGCATCATTTATTGATCGCATGATTCGTGACTATCACGTGGCTGTTTTCCGCATTTGTTTATGCATCGGTTGCTTTTGTGCAGTATCTCGTGGGGGTGGGGGGGGGGTGGGAGGAGGATTCGACTAGCTTTGCCTTTGTATGTCACCGTCGGAATATAATGTATCAGGGCTTTAGGCTTTGCAGGAACGGTCTGGTTCTCTATTGACGACATCGCCAATTAAAACATCACTGACTCGCTATCGGTGAAAAACAGCTCCCCTGCAGCGTTTTAAACTATTTGCTAAAGAGTTGGATTCTTTTCATCCTCACTCTAAGGTCACCAACGATAACGTTTCATGTTCTAAGCAGAGAGAGAGAGGAGAGAGAGAGAGAGAGAGAGAGAGAGAGAGAGAGAGAGAGAGAGAGCCGTATTTGTTTCCTTTTGTTTGGCGGGGAGATAAAACGCGCGTCCTCCGGAAATAGAACCTGTTCGCGCATTTTATTGCAGTGATAAAATAAAAGGGCATAAAAATTCTCCTGGACGAAACATTCTAGATTTCTTTTGCTTTTCCTTCAACCTTTCTTTTCTCTCCATTATCAGCATCCTGAAAAAGATACAAAAAAATATAATTCCTGGAAAACACAGGATTTTTTCCCTTGACCCTGAGCCCTGAAAAGGACATTGTAAGTGCTCAACTTTATTTAGGTAAATTTGCATGAACGTTTAATTCCAGTATATGGTTAAATTTGTATCTATAATAAATATCATGCTATCTTAGTTGTGAAATTTCGACAGTTTTTTTCGCTAAGTTTCAACTGTTAGTTTCAAATGTATTCTGATTATTGTAACGTGGAACAGAGAGGTTTATGTTTGACATTAATTGTGAATATGAATACATTCACTTCGGAGACATATACATACATACATACATACATATGTGTATATATGCTTATATATGTATGTATGTGTATATGCATATATGTGTACATATACAAATATAATCACATACGTTTGAATATATATATTTATATATTTACCACAAGAAAAATGCGAGAAATAGAAATATGTCCTTTATGCAGTCCAAAGGTTATTTCATTAGCCAATATCTTTTATGGGAAAAAACCGCATTTGAAGAGAGATTTGCAACTCGGCAAAGTACCAGCAAAGTAGTTTATTTATTAATGCAATACTTTCTTTTAAGGAAGATGAAGCAACAATTGTTACTTGGACAACGTAGTGCAGAGCATAAATACACCTAATATACGTGTATATATGTATATATATATATACACATGTATATATACATATATGTATATATATTATATATATACAATGTGTGTGTGTAGGTAAAAGTAGATAAGCCAACCATGGAGTATTGGATACAGTTTTAGTATTATCATATATATGACTGGAGTTGAAAAGATATGCTGCATTTGTATATATATATATATATATATATATATATATATATATATATATATATATATATATATATATATATATATATATATATATATATATATATATATATATATATATATATATATATATATATATTATACTGCATATATATATATATTATATATATATATTGATTGATTGATTGATTAACTGTATATGAAACAAGCATGTATATATAAAGAGAGAGAGAGAGAGAGAGAGAGAGAGAGAGAGAGAGAGAGAGAAGCATGTTTGGCAGACTGAAATCAAACTCGGATTCATTATGTTTACCTTCAAGATCAATCTCTGTAAATGCATTGGCCAAGAAGGTACATAATATTTCTTTATTTTTTTTGCTCTTTAAACCCGCTGAAACTCCTTAAGGACAAGAGTCAACAGACGATAAACCCGGCAACAAGGTCCCAAAGGGAAGTCAGCCTGCCGAGAGAAAGTTATGGGAAAAGGTAGTAACTAGGTATATATGAGGAAATAGAAAGCATAACAGATATACTTGAATTCAGGAAACGTTAGCAGAGAGCAGGAATGTTACCGGGGTCAGTTCTCCATCAACAAATCTTATCCCATGCAGGGGCTCATACCTTTCCTATTAAGCCCAGACAAGCAAACTACCTTGAAAACTAAACATTTTACAATTTTGTTTTAAAATAAATGAATCAAGTCCATAATTACCCAAGTAGATATTAGTATTCTTTCAAAAGATTTCTCTCATGAAGCTGTATTCAGTCATACTTCTTTCTGGTGTGTACTTTTTGGTGCCATTTCAGTGGCTTTTCCACCACCAAGGTATTCACAGTACTTTACTAAACTACGTAGTACTCCTGCTCCTTAACATATTGCGCACTCGAACCTTTAAGCCTCCAGCGCTTCCTGCCCCACAGTAGCAGGCAATTGAATATAGCCATTTTTGGACAGGGTCCTTATGAAAGATTTTACGTTGTATAAATGTGGTGATGACGGTGCTGTTCTCTTTTGCAGGACCGCCGTGTGTTAAGGGAAATCATGTTGAAAATAGCTCTCTCTCTCTCTCTCTCTCTCTCTCTCTCTCTCTCTCTCTCTCTCTCTATCATATATATATATATATATATATATATATATATATATATATATATATATATATATATATATATATATATATATATATATATATATATAATCATAAGCTACAATGTCGCTTAATATCAATTCACGCTACCTCAGGGTATCTCCGTTGGAGAATTGTCGCCGAAGGGGAATTTATATAAGTGATAAATGAATTGGAATCGTCGGGACACGAACCCGTGACACGAAAACCTATTTAGCGACTCCAGTGGACGGTAACCATTGAGCCATCAAGATCCCGACGATTCCAATTCATTTTATCCTTATATAAATTCCCCTTCACGACAACTAACGGAGAATACAGGTATTAATCGAATTCGATATTAACATTGTAACTTCATGATTAATATATAAATCACGGTGTATAAAAATTTCATATATATATATATATAATATATATATATATATATATATATATATATATATATATATATATATATATATATATATATATATATATATATATATATATATAAAGGACTTTTGATCGTATTTTGTACACATTACTGAAGCTTCACTAAAAGCTGCGAAAAAACGCCCTTAGAGATGTAAATTGGTGAAGAGTGGACGGGCATGGGAATGGAGGCTTTACTTTTTGTCAAGTTCTTTTCTGTACGTAACCTGCAGCCCTTTTTCTTGCTTTGTGTTCCTCACAATATACTATATATCCTCGTGTACTACATGGGAAATTTTTATCCAGTATTGTAGGTAAACGAGAGAGAGAGAGAGAGAGAGAGAGAGAGAGAGGACAACACTGACAGGACGAAATCAAACTCGGATTCATTATGTTTACCGTTAAGATAAATCTCCATGAGTTCATTTGCCAAGAACGCACATAATTTTTTTTTTCTTTAAACCTTCAGCTGAAAAGTCTTATGAACAGAGGCAACAAACTCCAAAGGGCTTCAGAGGACTCTGATTTGAATCAGCCTGTAGAGAAAGACAAGTTATAGGAAAATGTGGTAAACAGTGTATCATGAGGAAATAAAAAATAAAACCGATGCAAGTGAATTCAGAGACGTCAGCAGATAGCAGGTTTGAATTTGCTTCTTCTCGCTTAAATATTTTGAGATCAAAAGACTCTACACCTACACTAGACAAACTATTCCACAATTTAGTTGCAGCCAAAATAAAACTCCTAGTATACCGAGTAGTATCGGACCTGATACTAGAAAACGACATACTGCAGCAGCCGCCTGCTGTGAGCAAAAACAGCTTGGTCAGGTAAAGAAGAGCGCAGATGATGTTTGTCGTTGTAGTATATATTTTACACAATAAACGTGATGAACTTACTTTACGTCTCTGCTACATAATGAAACTGAGAGCAGAAGTCCATAAAGAAATAAAGAGCGACCCCTAAGGGAAAGCTGCACAGTCGAGAAGCCCTTGAACTGGACGCCTATGAAATACTTGAAAGATATAAGTAAAGAATAACGATATTCGACATCTTCACCGGAAATTTTGAGCCGCATATGAAATTTTAAGTGGTACTTCAGGTAGGGTGTCTTGGAGAAATATGAGGAAGGAGATAGATTGATAGTACGCCTAAAGCAATGGTGGTTCTCGAGTTTTTCCCCTACATCCTACTCCATGAGATATACGATCCTCGACTCAACTCCCATTAGACCTGTCACTCTTAATATTAAACGGTCATAAATAAAAACGGACTCGGTATAAAAGTTAACTTTAACTAAATGAAATTTTCACGCTACCATTTAGCGGTTAATCCCTGATTACAGTCAGCGTGTTTTGTGGTACTTAACAGGAGTGAAGTGATTCCTCATTTTGAGAGAACCCTAGAAATACTTCCTTGCGGACCCCATGGAAAGGTCCAAATTAGCTGTTGCTTCTTGAGCTTTAAATTTGGGAAGTCGACGAACTCTGATTTGGAGATTCCTCTTTTTCGAATAAATTATCTCCCTATCTCTTTCACTCTTTTTGTCATAGAGTAATCATACAAAAATTCGAGCAATTTTCATCTCTATTTAAATTCAGTGTTTGCTATTTCTTCCACAGGCATCGTTATTTTGACATGCAAATCAATTAATCAGTGGTAGCATTCAGGAAAACGCATGATTAAACCCAAATTACAAATTTAACCCTTTTTAATTTTCTGCAAAAGAAAACTATTGAGGTGGCTACTTGTCTGTCCATTCTCACTTTTTCTGTCCGCCCTCAGATCTTAGAAACTACTGAGGCTAGAGGGCTGCAAATTGGTGTGTTGATCATCCACCCTCCAATCATCAAACATACCAAATTGCAGCCCCTTAGCCTCAGTAGTTTTTATTTTATTTAAGGTTAAATTTAGCCATGGTCGTGCGTCTGGCACCGCAACAACACAGTCCACCACGGCCGGCTGAGAGTTTCATGGGCCGTTGTTGAGAGTTTCATACAGAATTATACCCTGTGCAGAAAACTCGATTGCGCAGAAGAAACTTGCGCGCAAATTTTGCTTGTTTTATAACTGTTACGAGAACTAATGCAATCACGTGGATAAAAGCCAAGAAATGTGGACAAGAGTGGAAAAGATCGTTGCCATGCGACTGGGGGACCATGACACGGCCAGAGCAGAGCAGAATAAGAGATTATACTTTCAGTAAGTTTTCGGTGATGTCTGAAGAGACGCTAGGAGGCGTTGCTCGAGGGGGGCCAAAGAAGTTTGGCCATTATATTACTTCTCGACGAAAGAACTTTAAACATGCGACAATTTCTTGCAGCTTTGCAGAAAGCAAAAGGAATAATCATTTCTGAGGACCCGTCTACCTGCTCTTTTGGCTGCGTAGACTGTTCCCATTTGAATTTCGACGTCCAAAGTTCTAAGGAAACTAGAACCAGTGCGTGTTCGAAAATTTAGGGGATTTTAAGTTCTTAACTTCTCTGCTTTTGTCTTTTATTTCTCATAGGTGCACTGCAACCTTATGAAGCGCTCTGATGGAGTCTGCGGCCCTAGGGGTCTTTTAGTAGTAAAGCGTTCAGGAATTTGATAGTATTTTTCTTTGTCATATGTTAACGAATGGTATTACTCTTAGTCTTATACTCTCAATTTAGTCTTATGCTCTCAATTTAGGTTAGGCAATATGTAGATGGATTAGCTGCCTTCATCTTTCTCATAATATTGAAGAAAAGTTGAAGTTTTGCTTTGTTTTTGGCTAAAATCCTCTACTCTCTGTAAATTCCTCAATCTACTTATTATTATTATTATTATTATTATTATTATTATTATTATTATTATTATTATTATTATTATTATTATTATTCAGTTGATGAACCCTATTCATATTGAACTAGCCCACGGGCCACTGACTTGAAATTCAAGCTTCCAAAGAATTTGGTGTTAAGAGAATGAACTCATTTTTAATGATAATGTTCTTGATTAAGGCAATGTAATGCATTAATTCCGTCGTGATTTGTCCTTTGACCATACTTAATCATCTGAGTCACGGGAGCAAATCATTCATTACTGATATGCTGCTGTACTTTGACAAATCGGGCGAATGTGAATGTTAAAATAGGAAACCTTTATTATAAACAGTAGACGAATACAAATAGTTTATTTGCGATAGTAGCAGACTTCCTATCATTCCACTGGGCTGGTAAATAACTTCCAAAATCCTCATGTAACATTATATAGACTTCTAAATCCTTCAATAGGAAAATGAGGGCTTCCAAATATATGAGTCCCAAAGGCTTCGTAGTTATTCCAGAATCTTTAAAGCCTCCAAAATCTTCATTTACGACGTTCCAAGACTTCTAAATCATTAATTTAAAAGGAGCATTTTTTATTTTCATTACAAAAGGCAGTTTTTCTCTGTCGCTCCAGTAATACAGATGGACCATCTAGACTTCGGAATGACTATATTCATCATCAGTCTGTACTTGAATATATTAGAATGAACCATTTGTTTACTCAAGTCCTGGCTTATCTCTCTCTCTCTCTCTCTCTCTCTCTCTGAGTCATTTGCTATGCTCTGTTTTGAGTTGCTTAAAAATAAACAGCAAGCAAATGAAAATAGTCTGCCAAGACACGTGTCTCTCTCTCTCTCTCTCTGGGTTAAAAGGCGAGATGTTAAGACTGATAATCTTTCTTGAATATTAATCTCCATTTATCATTTGAGTCGCTTCCTCTTCCATTTCATCATATGAAGGATGTACTGAATATGCTCTCTTGGCTGGGTGTATGCAGAACAAATATTTATTACTGCCTGTTGTTACTTGGTATCTATTTTTCTTTCCAAAACAAAACACCATTTTCTCTATTTTAAAAATTATAATCCAAATTTTTATGGCCCTTTTATAATCACTGAAAAAATCCCTTTTGTGCTGTTTCGGATGAACTTTTGGGAGATGATGTACCTTAAAAGACACTCCCTTTTCAGAATCAAAAGAATTAAAAAGGTTTTTCTGTTTTTAAGCCACCATTTCCATTATGCTAACAACTATAATCAAAATTTTGAGGCACGTTGTATAACCATTGAAAAAAAATCCACTTCTCAATATAAATACACTAAATAGTTTCTCTTCTCAACTTTCTGCTTCGTCATATCAAACGCCACAACTTTCTTGCTTCATTTCTCGGCAAAATACCGATGGCAGATAACCTTTAGTAACAGTGGAAGCAATTCAAGATACAACAAATGCTCATTAAATTCGACAGCGATGCGAGTATCCCCGATTGTTATTTCATCAGCGTCAGCCGGAAGCTATTCGATAATAAGGGAGGGGTTGCAGCTTAAGCCGGGCTGTCCATTAGGCGAACCACTTGGCGTTTCAAGCTTCACTATTAAAAGCTTTCCTGAAGCGATTACGAAGACTAATTCGGCGGTTTGGGAATGACGAGCGGCCTGCAACGGGCTTTTGATTTTCCGCTTACCTTTTTATTTACTGAAGTTGTGATCTCTGTCTCTCTCTCTCTCTCTCTCTCTTTGTATTTATGATGACATACTTGAATACCTAGAAAAATATTTCTGCCATTTCTCGTCAGTAGAGTCTGCCTGGAAGTAGCCAGTTGGTTCTTGCTAATCCTTCAGGCCAGCCCCCTCTCTCTCTCTAGTTAAACTTAATGCAAACCCCTCTCTCTCACTCTCTCTCTCTCTCTCTCTACTAAGAGGAGCAAACCCATCTCTCTCTCTCTCTCTCTCTCTCTCTCTCTCTCTCTCTCTCTCTCTCTCTCTCTCTCTTAATAAGACAAGCCCCATCTCTCTCTCTCTCTCTCTCTCTCTCTCTCTCTCTCTCTCTCCCTCTCTCTCTCTTAAGCAAACAAACCCATATCTCTCTCTCTCTCTCTCTCTCTCTCTCTCTCTCTTAATGTAAGAGAAGCAAACCCACCCGCCAATCAGCAATCCCAAAAGACAAGGCCGATGCGGGTACTTGAGTCCAACCAAACGGCCAAGTTGAATTCACCGACGTGGGCGAACCTTTGCTCTTTGGAGACAGAGCATGAAAAACATTTATGTATAGAAGTGGCCGCCTTTCCCCTATAGCTTTCAATCAGTCACCGTGAGTGAGGCAAATTTTTCATAGTTGATCCCAGAGGAAGGGGCAAAGGGAAACGGGAGGAATTCCTTATTTTATTCCATTCATTTTCTTTCCGTCGGCCTGAAAAGTGGAGAGAGAGAGAGAGAGAGAGAGAGAAAGAACCGGGGAGGAGATTTATAATGCGCTTTTGAGATCCTGTTCGTTGATTCACGACAGCATCAAAAAGATTTATCGCGGCGACATCAAAGGGAATTATAGATACGACCTCCAGTGGGTAATGAGGGGGAGCTTCGGTTTAAATCTGTGGAGGAGTTTTCTTTTCTCCCTTTCTTATTCTTTTGTAGTTTTTTTTTCCTTGTGGGGTGAAAGGACGTTTTCCCCATTAAAACCCCTGTAGGGGTTCAGTGCCGTCAGTGCATCTCACTTGGTGCACTGTAGGCGTTACTAAAGGGTGTTTGCAGGACCTTTGGGCCTAGCTGCATCCATTTTTACCTTTAGTTTCTTCGTTCCCCTTCCTTTCTTCAGTCTAGCTGTCAGCCCTGTCATTATTTTTAGTGCAACTGCAGGGTTTCTTGATTCGCCCGCCCATGATCCTTCCAACTCATCTTTATTTTCTGGATCTATTTTGCTGTCCAACCACTCCAACTTGCACCTTTTACTGTCCTAAGCGCCGAGATAGCCAGTGCCTTCGGTGCTTGCCAGCTGGACTGACTAAGATTTCATTAAATCAAATAAAATCTCTCTAAATAACGTCCTAGCTGGAAGTGGTGTATGTAATCTGTTTTAGTTTTCTGAAAGTAAGCTATTGTGACAGCTTTCTGTCCGTCCACCAATTTTTTTTCTGTCCACACTGTTTCTGTCCGCAATTTTTTCAGTCCGCACTTTGCTGTTCGCAGTTTTTTCAGTCCGCAATTTTTCTGTCCGCCCTTAGATCTTAAAAACTACTGAGGCTAGAGGGCTGCAAATTAGTATGTTGAGCATCCGCCCTTCAGTCATCAAACATACGAAATTGCAGCCCTCTACCCTCAGTAGTTTTTATTTTATTTAAGGTTAAAGTTAGCCATAATCGTGGTGCAAACAACACAAGCCACCACCGGGACGTGGTTGAAAGTTTCACGTGCCGTGACTGTACAGAAAACTTGATTGCGGGGAAGAAACTTGGGCGAATTTTTTACTTGTTTTCGCTGTTATTATTTTTTATATATTTTTTTTACTGTTATTCTCAATATTATTACTGTCATGACCATTATTATGAATAACTATTTTTACTAATTCTTCAGCAACTGTGTGGATATTGTCGATTATCATTATCATGTTATCTCATGTATCTATACTACGTGTATATTATTGTTTCTACTTTGTACATTCCATGTATATGGTCTTGTGCTGAAATAAAATTTATCATCATCAGCATTATTATTATTATTATTATTATTATTATTATTATTATTATTATTATTATTATTATTATTATTATTATTATTGCAGAATTAAGTGCCTTATTTTCGGTTATCAATTCAATTTAAAGAATTAAAAGTCACAGCAAGCTTTATATAATTTCTCTAATCTTCCTTCCGGAGAAAATTGGTAGCAGGTAGTTTTATTTAGTTCGCAAAAGTTTCAAAATGTGGATTGTATCAGGCTTAGATATGACAGCCTTAAAGTGGGGTTATATCTTTGAGATGACGTAACTAGAACGTGTGAAATTTTTTCAGGTTAACATACTTTTTCTTATACCCAAATGTTAAGCCACAAGTAACCCATTAAAGTGAATTCACTTAACTTAAGAACAACTCTTAGCCAAAGGAATATACATGGTAAGCACATCTACCCAGACCAAGATTCGAATCTATGCCTCGGTTCATATGCCGTCAGTGGCTTGATGCGCTGTTGATGAACCTTCTGTATAGGTGTATGAAGTGGTTATGGTTGTGGAAGTTTGTGCTGAGGGGTTCAACGATTCACCAGTTAAATTTATGACTGTGGCGATGACTGAGATTTTTTTTATGGAGTTTCAATGCTGACAATATGTGTGTACATTATATTATATTATATTTTATTATATTATATTATATATATTATATTATATTGTATGTACATACATATACACGCCCTATTAATTGATCTTCCTATCTGAACACACAACACACATACATGTATATATATATATATATATATATATATATATATATATATATTTATATATATAGTGTGTGTGTTCAGATAGGAAGATCAATTGATATGACCAATCTGTATGAACAGATTCATTTATTTATATATAAAAGTCTTGTCGAGGAATGATTTTAAACTGATAACAGTGTTAATGAATGCCACTGATGTTTGCGACCTTATCAAACACTATTTTCTGATAAGTTTCAACTCTGTGATTAGACGATGTGTGACTGCACCCTTTTTTATGGGAAAAGAAAAACACTATTCTTCAATCATTAAGAATAATCATTACAGTTCGTTCGGATTCATTTTCCCAGTTTTAAACGTGCAGCGACATTGTATAGGAGGGCTAAGTAAGTTAGAATTTTATGAACTTTGGAGGTTTTATAGCCAGGTAACATATACTACATAAATAAAGCAGGCTAGCTCCTACAAGAAAAATGGTACTTCTTAGCTATTACACTGTGTCATTCTTCACGTTAACTAACAAAGTGTATGGCAGTGAAAGGCTGTGAAGGCAGAAGCCGGTGACATGGGAGTGCAAGTGGTCTCTGGAGGTGATTTCCTAAAAAGGTAGGGTTTAGTGAACGCTGCCTCAGGGAGATTTTGTACTAACACCAATTCTCAGTTGTGTTAATGGAGTGCCTTATTTTCTGTAGGCTTTGCTGCAGTTAAGTCCCATCCGACAACTCCCCTTTTCATTGGCCTGAGGATAAATTAATCGTGTTTGTTTTGTTAATGACTGCTGTTTTTGTTATTTATTTATTTATTTATTAATTTTTTTTTTTGAGAGGAAGATCTTTTAGACATGAGGGATGAGCTGTACCAGTTAATGCAATGCTCAGTGTACCGTACGAGGTGGACTAATTCCAACCGTTCTCTTGTGTTATAGATCTATAACACAAGTATCCCTCTGCAAGGGATGCTTTAAACGCTAGCTAAAACACCATTCTTAGTTTCTTTTATATTATTAAGAGATGTTCCGATGGTTTTGAAAGTGAAGGAAATGAAAAGATATTTCCTTGTAGAAATGTTTCATGGCTTTATTTTTTTAAGCTCTGTGTCTGGCAACACTGTATTGTAGCTGACGTTGGGGCGATTACATGCGTTGTTGCTTCTGAACCAGATGGTATTAGTTTTGTTGATGGCTTTCCCAGTGATGAATTTAGGGTATGAAAGAAGACAGCTGTTGCTTTATGATGATAAATTCCAGAGCTATGGAGTTATGTAACTGAATGGGAAGTGCTCGAAGTAAGAGCTTTCTTTTCAGTTTATTTTATTGTTATTTAATTTTTTTTTTTTTTTTGCATAGTTGTCGTATCACCATAGAAAACTGAATGCGTGGCTGAGATCACTAGCTCTCTGAATGCTGTCAAATCATATCTATTAGAATCTCTCACTTTAAGTACCTCGGAATGGATATCTACCTTCAGCTTCTTATTCTGATTTAAAGTTGATGCTAGGAACCAGCGAGTTGTAAGATGTCGAAAATCATTTCAAAATCTCCCAGCCAGTAACGTTATCTACAACGCAGTGAAGCCATAGCTTGTTATGGGGTTTTATTGGACTTACTATTCTGTCTCGAAGAGCCGAACAATTGGGAGCATACGTTGTATGTAGAAATTCCCATTGAAGTTGAAGATTTTATTTTACTTATATATTCTGAAGAATGTTTTTTTTTTTACCTATCGGAAAATGGCCGTCAAATACAGGGACATTTTGAAACATCGTCAGGCCGAATTTTCGAAAAAAAAAAAAACTATGATTCTCAAAACTAGGGAGCTGTACATTTTTCCAGGGATGTTTAGATGACTGAATGTTAGATAAAGTCTCCGAACGTTCATATTTATTTCCTCGGTATTGTTCGTTTCTATCTGCAGCCTTTCATCCGAAGGAGGCTTGGTTACGTTGTTCTCTTCGGAAATGATTGGAGCGAGCGTCTTAGATATATTAACAGTGTGGACTTTGATAAAGTATGCCATTCTCCAGAAGTATCCTCCAACAAGGCATATGTTGACGGTGTACGAAAAAGTTTTATACAATCTATATGTATATATATGTGTATGTATGTATGTAATAATATATAATAATATATATATATATATATATATATATATATATATATATATATTTATATATATATTATATATATATATATATATATATATATATATATATATATATATATATATATATATATATATATATTATATATATATACATATATATATATATATATATACATATATATATTATATATACATATATATATTATATATATATATATGTATATATATATATATATATATATATATATATATATATATATATATATATATATATATATATATATATATATATATACACACATTGCTCAAACGTCCTTAATATCCAATTCACTCTACCTCCGGAAAAATATATTTCAAAATATGTTACCGGAAGGGGAATTTTTAGTTGATAGTTGCTGTCTTGTGGGCTCGAACCACGGAAGACAAGAACTCAGGACTTCCAGTGACGCGTACACACCACACGGTAACATATATGAAAATATATCATTTCTGGGTAGAGCGAACTGGATATTAAAGGATGTTTGTAGCTTAATGTTGTATATGAATCACGGTGATGAAATAAAATTCATTCATATATATATATATATATATATATATATATATATATATATATATATATATATATATATATATATATATATGTATATATGTATATATATACACTGTATATATAAATCTGTTACGCCCCAAATGTTTCAGTTATTTCAACTACCAGTGAAGTTGGCAGTCTTGATCGAAAATCAGCTTTTCTCTCTCTCTCTCTCTCTCTCTCTCTCTCTCTCTCTCTCTCTCTCTCTCTCTCTCTCTCTCTCTCTGGCATTTTCCCTCTCTCTCATGAGCTCTAATACAATCCTGCATCCAAGCGGGTATATTTAAATCAAACCTGAGATACAAAATTAGACTTTATTTCGGAAACCCAACATAAAAGATTGGTTAAATGGGAATTAACTAATAGCAAGTTATTGAACCCCCACCTCCAACGTCAATAAAATGTAAGTGATAACAAAAGAGAAACCAAATTCCCTTTCCCACACACTGACGCTAAATGTTCCATATTAATACAAAATTCCATTAGTCATAACTCAAATTAAGACAGATGTCTAAACAGTCACCCAAACCATTGCCCATGCATTTGCACACCTGTGCATGGTTTACAAATGGTACATCTGTCAAACAAAGAAACATTTCTCATTAACCCAACATGAAATAATGCAGGATATTTCCCATCACATTACTCAATAAAGAAAATTTGTAAATAATAAGAAAAACCACAGACATAAAAAGGAATAATAAAATACACAGCAAGGTACTGAAAGTCAACAATTGTTTAAGCTTACCTTTTCAACAGGTAATTGGGAGCTTGGATTTTCGCCGTCTATCACAAGCAGCTCCAGCAACAATAATGCCCCATATTTTCATAAAAGATCTTGCACTTGCCTTATCGGTCGCTCCCACGAAAACAAACAAACATGCATCACCACAGTGGCACTCCTTAAAATCCGGATTTCTAACCGGACAGGGTTTCTGGACAATTCCATGCTGATCCTACTTCTGCTACACGTGGGCTGTATCCAAGGTACCTTCGACAAGGTTGACAATGCTGAATTTGCACCGAAAGTGCCCAGGTGAGCTTGGGCAGTGCTGCATCCGAAACCACCCAAGCATCCGCTTCCTGCCCTGCCTGACCTCTGCACTGCATGTCACATAATCACGTTCATAACACACACACACACACACACACACACATATATATAGTATATATATATATATATATATATATATATATATATATATATATATATATATATATATATATATATATATATATATATATATATATATATATATATATATATATATATATATATAGCTGGCCTAAGAAACAGAGGAGAT
Organism: Macrobrachium rosenbergii; assembly: GCF_040412425.1. Lineage (NCBI taxonomy): Eukaryota > Metazoa > Arthropoda > Malacostraca > Decapoda > Palaemonidae > Macrobrachium > Macrobrachium rosenbergii. The sequence goes on from NC_089791.1 coordinate 17,507,873, forward strand.
CAGCTTCTCCCTATGAGCCTACAGAAGCCCAGGAGGATTCCCTTTCTTAACTTTAATATATATATACACATATATATATATACATTACATTCATATACACATTATATATATATATATATATATATATATATATATATATATATATATATATATATATATATTATATATCTATATTATATAATATATGTTATTAAAAAGATATTGTTAAAAATTATTTTATGTTTAACTTTTGTATAGATGTTTTGCTTCATCATAATTTATTTGTACATACATGCTAACATTTCTTGCTATATTTGTATGTTTTGCTTTGTATTTTTAGCCTTGAGGATGAGACAAGGATATCGAAACGTAGGCCATAATGAATAAAGGAAAACCATGTACCAAGCTGTCTGCTTTAGTGCCTTCTTGTGTATTTTGCTGAGGAATAAATGTCGCTATATAACAATATGTATATATATATATATATATATATATATATATATATATATATATATATATATATATATATATATATATATATATATATTAACTTTATAAATTACTTTATAAACAATTGTTCTGTGCATTAGTAGAATTACTAAAGGACGGCATTCAAACTGGATGGTATCAAATGGAGTATTTATTCAGAAAAAGTTACAAGCTTTCTTGAGCCAAACAGTCCATTATCAAGTATCCGTACAATGAGGAGACGCGTAGTCCAGCTGTATTTATATCTGTGTGCTGGGTACTTTTAATCCTATAATCGCCTAGCTGCTCCTGTGTGACCCCACGCCCTCGTGATCTTGGTCTTTCTCTGCCCTTCTTCCAGGTGTCCGTTCTCCCATGCGTTCTCATGGGTTTTCCTTCATTTCCTTGCTACTGTGGAGTATACGATTTTTCTGGATATGCTATCTTCAAAGCCGTTTCCAGTGTTCCCTGCCATTGTGTTGTTGGCGCAAGTTATGAAGGCTTTCTCTACAAACAGTCTAGACGTTTTGTTGGTGTTCCTGTACAGAAAAGTCATATTTTCCCAGTCTATTTTATGACTATTTTCCCAACAGTGTTTGGCAACTGCTGACGACGTCTGATTGTAATGCCTTATGTTCTGCATATGTTGTTTGCTTCCAGCGAAGGAAAAAACCAAGAGAACACACGGAGAACGGACACCTGGAAGAAGGGAGCAGAGAAAGACCAAGATCACGAGGGGGTGGGGGTCACATAGGAGGAGAGGCGATTATAGGATTAAAAGTACCCAGCACACAGATATAAATATAGCTGGACTACGTCTCCTCATTGTACGGATATTTTGATAATGGGACTGTTTGTCCAAGAAAACTCGTAACTTTTTCTGAATAAATACTCCATTTGATACCATCCAGTTTGAATGAAGTCCTTTAGTATTAATATATATATATATATATATATATATATATATATATATATATATATATATATATATACACACATATATATATATAATATATATATATATACATATATATGAGAGAGAGAGAGAGAGAGAGAGGCATGCATACATCTATGGTATAACTGTGTTTGCATGTGCATTTATGTATAAAGAGGCAACAGGAGTCTTAATACTCTTTCCATGTAGAGTCCCTCCCCGTCCAGATTATTACTGCTATAGCCTAAGTTGTAAGCACAAATAAACTCACATTGTATTACCAAAATTAACTGAAATAAGTAGTGGACGATTATCTGATACCTATTTATTATTATTATTATTATTATTATTATTATTATTATTATTATTATTATTATTATTATTATTATTATTATTATTCAGCAGATGAAACCTATTCGCATTGAACAAGCCCACAGGGCCACTGGCTTGAGATTAAAGATTCCAAAGAATATGGTGTTCATTAGGAAGAAATAAGAGGAAGTAAAGTGAAATACAGAAAGAAGAGATCCACTTATCGAAAAAGAAAAAAGTAATTTAATAAATAGATCAAAAAAGTATTAAAATGCGCAAGAAGAATATTATATATTAGAGTAGTATTGCATTGCATTTTCGCTTGAACTTCAATTCCTCATTTTCTGAGAAACGGGTCGCCAAGTTTGTGATTTATTCAAGCGGAGGAGAACTTCGGTAAATTAGGTGAATTTAACTTAAGCTCATGAAACTAAATCTTTCTTTAATGCTTGCTATCATAGCAAGTTTTGTGGTTAATAATAATAAAAAGATGGGAATTGAAAGAAAAAGGCCAGAGGTCACAGGGAAGACCAATAGCTTTACAGCAAACTAAAGAGGATCTGATCATTGTTGGTCACAAAATTTTCGAGTTTGACTAAAAGTAATATAGTTGCGCTGAAATGATAAAATACTAAAATTGCGTTTAAAAAGCCCTGTAGTTGTATTTCAGGAGGTTTAATTTGGTTGAAAAGATAACAAAATTTAAATAAGTCCGTGCTTTTCATAACATAATCAACTGCTACTTTGAAAAGCTAACATCTGGGAGGCAGATCAGAATGACTAGCGGTTTTTCTTCCACCATGGAATGATTTCACATTTAAGAAAAATCAAATTGCTTAATATGGCAATGAAACATCGTAGGCATTTTGCCTACATTTCATTCGATCAACTTAATATATCAACGGTTATTTGGAACGAATTCTATCATGAGCGACGCTTGTAATCTTCATTTCATAACATGAAATGTTGTCATGTATCAATAGTCGGTTAGACATTTGCTGTTATCATTATTATTGATTAAAACGTGGTTTAATTATTATTATTATTATTTATTATTATTATTATTGATGATGATAAAACGTAATATCATCATTGTTGTTGTTGCAGTGTTTGTTTCAGCTGTTTAAATTAATTGCTGTATTATCATACCATGCCCTTCTCTTTAAATAAAGCCAGAATATTTATGAAATGATTATTCATGAAAAACAGCAGGGTCTGAAGACAGCGACAAAGGGGAAACACTAAGGTAAATGTAACTATTTGAACGACTCTTAGGTTTCATCAGTTGAAGACGTGACTTTGACTGACGTTAAGAAGGCTTTGAAAATAATTATTGATAGTCTTGTTTAAAGTTATTCACCCCCTTAGGGGGGGCAGTGCCGTCAGTGCACCTCATGCGGTGCACTGTAGGCATTACCTAAGGTTCTTTGCAGCGTCCCTTCGGCCCCTAGCTGCAACCGCTTTCATTCCTTTGACTGTACCTCCTTTTATATTCTCTTTCTACCATCTTACTTTCCACTACGAGGTTTTCCTCCTGTTACACCTTTCAGTCCTTTTTACTGTCAATTTCCTTTTCAGCGCTGAATGACCTCGTAAGTCCCAGCCCTCGGCCTTTGACCTAAATTCTATATTCCATTCTCTCTAAATTATTCACGGACTTAATACTTCATTCAGCTGTCTTATATGAAACAAAATAATTCTTTTCCAGAATTTGATTTTTGTTGAATTTTATGAAGAGATAAACTGGACGATGAGTCCAGGGCAATTTGAAAATTATTGATAATTAAATTACATGATTTTAGCCAGGATTAATCAAGATTAATTAAATTCCTATTGCACTAATGCTGATCTAATTGTAATGAATGCTAATTAATTTATTTTATTATATAAAATCTAGATCGAAACATAGTTGTGTAATCATATTGCACAACATTTTGTTAGCAGATTGAAGTCGATGATGCAAGCAGCATGATTTAGGTAATAACAGAATCAATTATCAGTAACAGTATATTCAGTATTTTCGTCAAAACATCGGACTGAATCGTGAACTGATAAAAGAACATATGTAATGAAATAAACAATTTTAAAATCTTGTCACATTTACGTATTTCTCAGTGTGTTATGGAAGCCATGGTAATTTCGTATTGGCTCTGACGGAAGATTCCTGACGTAGCTGATAAGTCTACAGCGGTTCTCAACCAGGTGGGACTTTCTCCCTAGGGGGGAAATTCAGAGTTTTAGGGAGGCGGGGGGGATTGTGACCACAGATTGGCAGGCTCAAAGTGGTTCTGGGACCACGCAAAACGCAGTGTGCATCGGTCCGCACTAGGCTACTGAGAGGTCACGTTGGACTTTTTCTCCGGTAGCACAATTGTGTGTTTGTGTTAGTATTTTGAAGCATATTATATGGAATGCGCCTTTTGAGGCAGACAATTTTGGAAATGGTAGGGGGGGCGGTTGTTAATGACATTCTGACATATGTTGAAAGGGTATATGGTCCAAAAATAGGATGAGAACCTCTCTGCCCTAAAATGGAAAACTGCAGTATCTGCTAAAATTTCCAAATTCAGATGTGCCACCAGTTGGGCTCGTGAAACACTAACACACAAGTTACTACAGTTTCAGAATGATTCTTCAGTGCTTTATTTAGGGGGTCCCATTTGCAGTATCTGCAAAATCAGTAGTAAGGCAAGGGAAAACTGCAGTTTCTGCCAATTTTTCTCAGTTTTGTACCTTTGCAGATACTGCAGTCTTCCATTTTAGGGCAGCACTGTGATAAGAGATGGGAGGTGACTTATGGGTAAGGACAGTCGTCTCCCTGATAAGTGGTCTGGAAGATGGTGACGTCGATGTCGTTATCGGCGAAGACCTGCTTGGCGTGGGTGTAGGTGGCCTCATCCAGCGTCATTGTCCTGGACAGTACCCACGCAAACTGGAACTGGGGACAAATAGAGATATATTACAGAGCTTGCTGGAAACGGTTGTGCATGTGTGTGGTCGTGTCTGATTTAACCTTAACGATATTATATGGCTTATATTTCCGACGAGGCTCAGTTCTATGATGTAATTTTGACGTTAGATTCATTTACAATGTCAGTAAATCAGACGAATTTCGATCAATCGATCAGAGAGAGAGAGAGAGAGAACTGTGAGTGTTCACTTTTTAATGCCAGTGATCAGATTTGACGAAAATTTCGGGTTACAAAAATAGCATGTTTCAAAGTTTATTTAGGTCTCTAGCAAAATAACTTTTGACTGAAAATTTTAAACTCAAATTTTTTTTATGCAAACTGTCATTACTAACGGGTCCTTGTAATGCAAATGAAAGACAAACTTCACGCAAAGTGACTTAAATGGTTAATGTTTCTCACGATAAAGGTGCTTGTTAATGCACAAGGCATGGAAAAAAAAAGTTCCAAAGAGAGAGAGAGAGAGAGAGAGAGAGAGAGAGAGACGCAAAGGCATTAGAAATAAAAGAGAGAGAGAGAGAGAGAGAGAGAGAGAGAGAGAGAGAGAGAGAGAGAGAGAGAGAGAGAGAGAGAGAGGTGGGTCAGTACGAGTCAGGATGGGAAAAAGTACGGGGCTTATCATAAAAGAAAAGACATTGGAAGAGACATTTCATTTGTTTCATCAAGAACATTAAAATACCGCAAGCTTCTTTTTTGCTTTATGATATTTAAATTGCTCTATTTTCCATAAAAGGAACGAAAACATTGTTCAAACCCATTTTGTTAAGAACTTTTGTTTAAAAGTTTTGAGATTTTCAAATATATCGTAAGTTTGATTTTGCCTGAGGGGTTATGTACAGTGCTACGTCAGGGCTCGATATTTCGCATTTTTAATAGCGAAGTTCATTCATCAAAAGCTTCCAATTTAATCAGTTTTGATTGTTCTTCCCTTCTAACACAGAATTTTCAGGAATATAAGGTTCTGATTAAATTCTGTTTTGCATTTCGCATTCTTAATACCAGACTTTAACAATACACAAATCTGCTTCAAAATTTTCGTGTACTTTGCAACTCGTAGAACAGAGCCTTCTGAATACAAGCTTCTATTCTATCATCGTCAGCCCTGAGTAATTTTAGTAAAGAAAAATAAAATTCTCACATCATTTCACATCGAGGATTCCCATCTGCATTTTAAGAACCTTGAGACGTCTGGCTGTTCGAGAGGCGCGCGAGCGCGCGCGTTTATCATCATCATTGGTCTTTAATGCACAAATGCACAGCGGTTTCCTTTCCTCGCAAAATCTTAAAGCTACGGCTATGGCAGATTGCAAACAATACGCTATTGAGGCTGCCAAGAAACTTCTAAAAGAGCAGTAAAATAATACTTGGATGGATTCCAGTCTGCTCATTCGGGCTATTGAGATATGACTGCCAAATGCATGCTGCATATTTTTGCCCCGGACGAATGCGCGCGCGCTTTTCCGTCTAATTCGCTGGAGCGTGGCCGCAGGAGGAAGGAAAGCCATATTAATCACGGGGGCGTTCTTGAACTTTGAGGGCTCTCTCTCTCTCTCTCTCTCTCTCTCTCTCTCCTCTCTCTCTCTCTCTCTCTTCTTTTTGACGTGTTTCAAGAATATGCTTCACATAAGCTTGTCAGCTCTTATATTTTTCCAGTTTGTTTTTTGCCTTCATTTATTTATTCATATATCATTTTGAACTCTTGCTCTGTGGTGGAGTTGTTTAAACTTATGCTAATTTTTCATTAAAACTATTTACTTATTTATTTAATGGTCTGAGCGCAAATTGACATAACTTCCAGAGTCATCTTCAGGGATAATGGGATGGAATAGAGCCAGTCACCCAGGTAATTGAAAGAGAGGAAAGAGGCGAAGTTTAAGCAAAGAGGAACAGAAAACAGGAGGTCACACCCAACTGATAAATTTCCCACCTAAATATGTATGTCTAATTTTAAGCTCGGTTTGATTTGCTTACCTACTTGACTTTAATAATTATGACATCTGCTGTGTTTAATGGTCATATAATGAACATGTGGTCTCAAAGAAAGTTTATAAACATGAGCTGAAGTGAAATTAGAATACAACTGCTGTACTTAGTCACGATTAAGCCAAACTTCAACAGCATTCATGGTGGATCTTTTACCTGACGACTCCCAGCTGTGTTTTAATGAACTTGTTACTAATTGCTTTCATTTCACTACGTTTACGTACAATTGATGTAAAGTTGAGTTCTCTCCTCTCTCTCTCTCTCTCTCTCTCTCTCTCTCTCTCTCTACTTACACGAAGAGGTCCTTCCTCGAAGCAGTTGTACACTGAGGAGAAATTCTCATAATCGGTGTCCAGGATGTGGTATTCTGCTGGAATATCTGGGAAGAAGAATAAGAAAACGAGTGAATTTAATATATCAAATTATAATATATTATCAAATTAAAGAATAATCAGATGAACTGATCTTGGGATTTCTGTTCCAAAAGACATTGAATTACGCTGCAATCTAATTTATTAAACGTATAAAAATAAATCTTCGAATGTGATACAGGATTAGAGAAAAGAAGTCATTAATAGTGTTACAACTCGTGGACTAGCAGTACATATGTCTTCACATATGAATGTTTTTAACACATACATGTATATATATATATTGCATATATATACACATATATTAATATATAGATATATAATATATATACATATATATATTAATATATTATATATATTTTATGTACGCATACATATATATATTAATATATTATATATATTTTTACACTTATATTACACTATATATATATATATATATATATATATATATATATATATATATATATATATATATATATATATATATATATATATATATATATATATGCAAACGTACGAGTTACATACATACATACATACAAATATATATATCTATATATTATATATGTATGTATATATATATACACATATCTTTTGTGGGTATGTATGAAGTGGGTATGTTCATGTGAGTACATAATTCTCATATATTACATATATATATATATATATATATATATATATATATATATATATATATATATATATATATATATATATAGATTTATATGCGGATATACACAAATATATATACATGTCTGTAGACCACCAATACTTGTGGCTACTCTGAGCGAGATTGCATTTAGAATGCATTTTGTACAAGGATACGAATTTGTCCACCGGACTTACGTCCAGCAAACTCGACCAACAAGACACCAGGTGCGATGACATGTGCTTTTCCTTTGATATCAGTAGGGGTTCCGTCCGCTTTCCTGGCCGAGTTGTGGACTTCGACATATCCTTCGCCTGCCGAAAATGAAATAATCAGTTGCATTATTTAAGGATAATCTGTTTGTCGTTTTTCATGGCATTTTGCTATTTCCAGTAATCTAAAGTTTATTCAGCTTAATTTGTTTCTCATTTTTAATGTCACCCATGCTACACTAAAAAAAAAGTAGGGTTACATCAGAAGAAAGCGGTAGAGAGAGAGAGAGAGAGAGAGAGAGAGAGAGAGAGAGAGAGAGAGAGAGAGAGAGAGAGAGAGAGAGAGCTTAATTTGACAATCATTTTTAATGCAAAGGCCACTAGAACGTACATCCCAGTAAGCACATGTCACCCAAACTACAATGAAAAAAGTAGGATTACAGCCAAAAAAAATTGTGAGAGAGAGAGAAAGAGATTAGTTTGATAATCATTTTTAATGAAAAGATCATTGAAGCGTACATCCCAGTACTCATGTCACCCATGCTATACTAAAAAAAAGTAGGGTTACATCCGTGAAAAGCGTTATAGAGAGAGAGAGAGAGAGAGAGAGAGAGAGAGAGAGAGAGAGAGAGATTATTGAAACGTACATCCCAGTACTCATGTCACCCATGCTACACAAAAAAAGTAGGGTTACATCCAAGAGAGAGAGAGAGAGAGAGAGAGAGAGAGAGAGAGAGAGAGAGAGAGAGATTACTTTGATAATAATTTTTAATGAAAAGATCATTGAAACGTACATCCCAGTACTCATGTCACCCATGCTACGCAAAAAAAAAGGGTTACATCCAAGAGAGAGAGAGAGAGAGAGAGAGAGAGAGAGAGAGAGAGAGAGAGAGAGAGAGAGAGAGAGAGAGAGAGAGAGAGAGAGAGAGAGAGAGAGTTCCGGCGTCAAGGACTGGTACCCACCTAGGTCACTGTAGATGGCGGTCACACAGTCCATTCCACTCTCGAAGATCATCTCGAACCTCTCGATTTCGTACCAGCGGCCGAGGTACTGAGGTACCAGAGAAGAGAAAAAATTAAGGGAATGCGATTTTAAGAGATTTGCACGGGTGTCTATACAGATGCAAAGCCTGTTTCACTGTACTTGAACCAAATTATTAAATGGTGAGCAGTCCTGATGGTGATAAGAACGAGGTAATAATTTTAGCTATAACTAGGTACTGGATATTTTACAAGATTGTTTTCTTATTACTTTTTGGCCTCTCAAAACCTTCGGAACATAAGTTACACTCTCAGAATAACTCTCATTGCAAAATAGTGGTGAGATCTATTAACGATTCTCATTTTGGAACACGTATGCTGTCACTGTCTTCAGAGAGGGGGGTGGGGGGGATGAAGGTCTAAAACCTACATGATCTCCAAACTCGACTACGTCGGTCTATCTCAAATTGTAGTTTGACTTTTATTTAGAATTTGAGGAAACCTGACATAGGATTGCCACTTCTTCATGCGATTTTATAAGGGGATTTTAATATGTGCCAACATTTTCCTTTCAAACTAGTTTCTATGAAAAAGGTTAGGGGGGGTGATGCTTGCATAAAATTACGAAAATTTAAAATAACCAGTTTCTTTGCTGAGTCAGGTCTGAAACTGCCGGGGATAGAGCCACCACAGGTTCAATCTTTTCTGCCCGTCATTCTCGACAGACCCACCTCTATACAAAATGCAAATCTGTGGTCACTTTTATTACTTTCTTCTCGTCCTTTCAGCCCTTCTTGGTCACTCCTATACTTTGCATGTAGCTCACTCACATATCGAAAACTTCTTTCTTTCGTTTTTTCGGAACTAGCACATAATTCTCAAAAGTAATGTTGCGTCAACACTCCAATCATATTTTGCAACTTAAGTTGCTTCTTAACACTTTTTACAAGACCTCAGCAAATGTACTGAATTCATTTCCCTGTACAGTAAAGTTTAATGGCTGAGGGTCAACTTGTTAATAAGCCAAACGGGAAAATAAGCCAAACGCACTGAAATTACATCCTGCGAGAATAGACATCAATGATACTCACCGGTACAGGATCGAAGTCATATTTTTCTGTGATATTTGGGCAGACCCCCTCGCTGACGTGCCCTACCACAAAGGGTTTCGCCTGAGCGGCACTTGCAAACAGTGCCAATGTTGCCAACGCTACCAGCATCATTATGGCTGACCTGAGGAGTGAGATGGGTTGCGAAGAACACATGATTATGAATAATGCTTGGATATTACTAAATACAATATACCGACACTTTAGAAAAACATCTTAAAATGTAGCAAGGAATAGGTTTGTCGGAAAGTTACTATTATTGTCAAGAGTAGTAGCAGTACTTTCAGATTTATAAATTCAGACTTCTCAGAGCAGAAAAATAACCGGTGTTTTGGATTAAGTTCCTTTTTTCTTTCATTATCAACCCGTGAGAATAGATTAAGGCTAGAAATGACTAATCTCAAGTCTCTGAAATGCGACTTAGACCGATAAGTCTAAAATACAGGATCCATCACTCATTAACTTTTAACCAGGTGATACCAGGTATTTGATGGTTGACAAAAAATGTGGAGGTAAAGCGTGTAACTAAAATCATTATAGTATAGTATGATAGCGTCACCTAACAGGCGTAACTCTGAAGTAAAATTTTTACGGATCTTAAAATTTCGATTAATTTAAAAACATATATTTACATTTCAGCAAAAGACATGGGACTTTGATCTTGTTAAAATTTGTAAAATAAATATCGCTGACTTTTTTAATTACTCAGTTACTTTTAGACGAAGATTGCTGTTCCCATATGTAAAAGGATCGTCTCGATGTTTTTACCTTACTTTATGTATAAGTGGCAGGAAAAAGTGTGTGCACTTTTAACTGCTCTTGTTTTGAAGTTTGGAAAAGTTTTTGGTTTTTCCTTAAAGCTCATCACCAAAAGTTTATCTCGAAAATATTAAATTTGTTACTCTGGAAAATTATTGTGTGTGTGTTGCATAAGTGTTAGTATAAAACTGTGGAATGTTTCCAACCGAATATTTCATGCTTATTGAAAAAAAGACAACCCCGCGACTAGTGCAGTAGGGGATAATCTTTCCACTCCTACGGAGTAAAAGCTGGTTTCCACCAGAATCTAAAATCGACAAAACTCGTATATCTGTATTATACTTTGAAATCTACTTTCCACTTGTGTCCTTACGGAGTACTGAGAGTTGAAGCTCTTCTGCCGCTGATGAGTTTAAGACTACTCAAAGACTTGTTGATTACCTTGAACTTAAGTGAAACAAAGCGCTGAAACCTTACTCAAGTTCTCACGCCAGATCTGTGATAATGTTCAGTCAGAGGGCCAGTTATATAAAGAGAGAGAGAGAGAGAGAGAGAGAGAGAGAGAGAGAGAGAGAGAGAGAGAGAGAGAGAGAGAACGTCATATGGTGTCCATTAGCCTTATGTAGATTTATCCTGCCACCTGTGACGCATTAACCCCCTACTCTCCACAACCGCCCCCTGCCCCGGCGCCTCTCCCTCCCCCTCCAAACTCGCCTTGAAGTTTCTACCTTATCACGTCCCTCGAGACCGAACGGAGGTTATGTAAACTGAATTACGTAAAAGTAAGGTGGTAAGGAAACGGCAGTTTTGCATTTTTTCCCCTGGATTTGAAACTATGTAAGCCCTCCGTTTTATGACGGAAACATTCGAATTTTTGGGGAAAAATACACCGGTGAGGGGGAATACACAGCCACAGGCAGGCTTATTTTTCGTATTTGCTTACTTGCAGTTTTCTGTTTTGTTGTTGGTTATTATTTTTTTCTCTCCGGGATCCTGTTCATTACTGGAACATATATAATTTTATCACTTATTTTTTGTCCATTTTCTCTGCTTTGTATGAAACAGGTCAGACAGGTTCTTGGTTTTTTAGCTGATTGTATCGTGAATAACTTTAACGTTCGTATACTGGTGACTTTAAAAAGCACTGGAATTAATGTAAACGAAGGAAATTTAAAACTCTTTATGCTAATGTACGATGCCTTCAAATATATACTCTTGAACCTCTGGAGTATGACCAGATTCGTATTTATAACAAACTCTCGTTTCTTCCAAGGTACGATGGGATATTTCTAGTTATTGAAATCGTGTGCACATTAGCCTTTTACGTCCTTTTACTCCAAAGCGGATTCCCATTTACTGCAAGAGAACTTATTAGTGTAACTGCTGTGAAATATTGTACTGCATATTCCTTTAGGTTCTATCGCAGCCCAGCTGTTGCAAGAGGCCTCTGGAATGTTGTCCATATCTTATGTCTCCGGTTTATTAATAGCTTATTCATGAACCTGTATCACCCAGATCTTAATTTAATAAATGTTTGTCATAATTGTGGTTGGCATTTGAGCTTATCGGTACTCCTAACGATTGCACTGTAGAAATGGCCTTTATTAAATGCATTAATACCAGATTTATTGCCAACCACAAAGCCCATTATTACCAAATTTATTACCAAGGGCAATGTGATGATACTCATCCTGTCCAGAAATTTAATCAGACACTATCAGAAATGTAAACTTGACCAACCCTAAAAACTTAGAAAAATATTTTTGGCCAATACAATTAGGTAACCATACCATAATATGCAGAAAAAGTTCAACAAATAGCGACACGAATGTTCCTAATCTAAGTAAAGCTTGTACCTCCGTTCTTATTCCTTTCTTCCATCTTCCTTTCACCCTCTCCTAACAATTGATTCACAGTGCAACTGTGAGGTTTTCCTCCTGCTACACCTTTAAAACATCTTTACTCATAATTTCCCTTTCAGCCCTGAATGACCTCATAGATCCCAGAGCTTGGCTATTGGCCTAACTTTTATATTCCAGTTCCAAATAATACAGGTTTAATCAGACAAATTGCAATAACAGTTTAAAACCAAACTTCTAGAAGAGATCATTCAACTTCGTCCATGATGGCCGAGTGTGAGGTTCTCATCTTGGAATCCAGTACACACAAGGGCCTACTATCCCACCCATGTTAGCTACTGACGAAAAACTGGTAATAAATCCAAACAAGTAAAATTGTGCCGAAGTTTCTTCGGCGCAATCGAGTTTTCTGTACATCGTATAATCACTGTCACCGAAAATAGGTCTATCTTTCGGTGGTCTCGGTATAACGTTGTATGAGCCGCGGCCCATGAAAATTTAACCAAGGCCTGGTGGTGGCCTGGCCTATATCGTTGCCAGACGAACGATTATGGCTAATTTTTAACCTTAAATAAAATAAAAATTAATTAGGCTAGAGGGCTGCAATTTGGTATGTTTGATGATTGGAGGGTGGATGATCAACATGCCAATTTGCAGCCCTCTAGCCTCAGTAGTTTTTAAGATCTGAGGGCGGACAGAAAAAGTGCGGATGGCCAGATAAAGCCGGCACAATAGTTTTCTTTTCAGAAAACTAAAAGTCAGAGTTGAGCCACTTTAGGATATTTTTCGTTTTAAGCAGTGTTGGTTGGGTCGTATTCCATAAACCTGCCTGCCTGGGATATTTTTCTCTGAATTTGCTTTCCATGCAAACATTAATAAAATAATAGCTGAGTGCGAGAAACCTTAGATTAATTTTCCCATTATTAAAAGGAAAAATCATGTTTGCAATGGTTATTTCCGTAGGGCATTTTTTCCAGCTAAGTAACGGTACGCTATTTCAAAGGGTGTTAGGTGTGTGAATTGGAACGACGGCTTGCGTTGTACATTAGTCGCAAGAAGATTAAAAAAAAAAGTGAAAAATGTTGGAATATATAGAAGTGGTAAAAAATTTAGAATTGGTTACCAGCTCTATCAGTGTGTTTTGAGATGGTCTGATCATGTAAAAAGAATGGCGAACGATGTGTTGGAAAAAGTTTATAACACCTTAGGGAGGAACAGAAGAGGATGACGGAGTGAAATAAGTACTGGAAAGTAAGAGCATTAATGTCCGAAAAGCACGGAAGTGCGTGCAAGATAAGTGCTTGGGACAATGTGTATAGGGGGTTTGCTCAGCTCAGGATGAGCCGTTTGTGTACGCATATAAAACGGCTAATACTGCCGAAGTTTTTTGCACATAGTGATCATCCATAATTTAGCAGTTAAAGAATTCATGGGGCAGTAGCCAGTGTGATGTTTTACGGGACTGGGGAGATAGTTATGTGTGTATATAAAATATATATATAAATGTCTTTTATATATATATATATATATATATATATATATATATATATATATATATATATATATATATATATATATAATATATATTATATATGTGTGTATGTATGTATTTGTTTGTTTATAATATATATATTTTCACATATGTTTGATGTCTGTATATGGCGCCAATATATCATATATAGCAAATAGGTTCTTAGAATATGTGTGTGTGTATGTATCCGTATCGACTTTATATCATATATATATAGGTTGTATATATATATAGCAGCATATAATGGCATATATAGCAGCGCACCAACGAAGATATTATATATATATATGTGTTTTGTGTATGTATGTATATATATATATATATATATAGATATTTTTTTGTATCGATATATATATATATTTATAAATATTGTTTTATATAAATATTTGTTATATATTATATAGATATTTATATATATAAAATTATAAATATATATATATAAATATATATATATATATATCCTATATATATATTATAGCCATATATATATATATATCTATATCCTATTTATATATAGGGCCGAAAATATATATTATATATATATATCGGATATTATATATATATGTATGAAAAAATTTGTATTTTTTATGTATATATTATATCTTTGGTTGTTTTATATATATGGTATATATTTATATGTATCTCCCCTCCTCTCTCTTATATATAGGAGTGTATATATATGTATAGTCATGAAAGGCAACGAGCCATATATATATATATGGTATATAGCAGGTATGTATATATATATAACATGGGGAAGAGAACTTTGAGTACCAGCAGCATATATATGATATATATAGCCGGGTGTATATATATATATATGGTTGTTATATATATGTATATAGTATATATGTATGGCGAGACGGCAGCAGTATATATAGCCTGTTGTATATATGGATATGGAGATGGCTTTTTTTATATATATGTACTTCTTTTTATATAAATATATGTATATATACCTGGCTCATATATATGTTATAGATTTTTATATATTTAATATTATATGTATATAGCAATATATGTCGATTAGCCAGAGCATATATATATATATATATGTATATATGAAATAATAACAATATATATGTATATATATATATATGTATATATATATATATATGTATATATATATATATATATGTATATTATATATGTATATATATATATATATATATATATATATATATATATATATATATATATATATATATATATATATATATATATATATATATATATATATATATATATATATATACACATATGAGAGAGAGAGAGAGAGAGAGAGAGAGAGAGAGAGAGAGAGATCTTCGTAAGTTAGTCTAATCCAGTATTTCAAGTTTTACTTAAGTGTAATAATTTTACAAAATATCAGCTACAATTTTTAGTTTAAACCTATGAAACAATTTCATGTGTCATGTAATCAGGACTTCCAAGTATTTTAAATGGGTAGCTGTAGCTCGTGACAAATTTCAGTTTCTGTTATTTATATCAGTTTCATTCCATTCAGTTCAGCCCATTTTTCATTCGCTGCCAAGTGAAATTAAATGGCAAACTTCGATACTATCTGAAAAGTTAATACGTTTCTCTATCCTTTCTGGTGCAGTTGATTTCCCTGAAATATACCAACACTAGCTATCATTAAGTTTTTGTCCTACAGGATTTCTTGACTTTTAGAAGTGATCGTAAACTTTTCCGGAACTGGGTAACTTTTCCGAGCCTAAAAAAAGTTTTTTTTTCCATTGAGTTATTGGTTAGGTAACGCCGTTTGTCACTGAGAAATTGCTAGCTTATTGCTCGTGAGAAAGACACCTGCTGCTCTCGCTTTCCTCTCTCTCTCTCTCTCCTCTTGAAAGATACCACCTTAGTGGAATTTTAATTTTCGTCACATGGCCAAAAAACATTATCGTAATTTTTTGTTCACTCTTCGGTTATTGCAAAACTACTACCTTGTGGTTTTACCCTTTAGACTTGTCTGAAAATATTCTATAACTATTTAACTTTTTTTTATGTCACGTGGATACGACTCCAGTCTGTGATAAAGCCATCTCTGTGGTTACAACACGTATTCAAAAGGGTGGTTATCTTTTGATGACTTAATTTTCTCTCAAGTCTACCGTTTTTTTCAGACGTACTCCGTCACCTGGGATTGATTGGAAATATATGTTTTCGAGTTTTGATTGATTACTGAGATAGCATTATATTAACTGATTATTTGCGTATTTCCATGAAAATAAACCTTCTGTTAAAGAAATTAAAATTCGCGTTTGATAGCTTTATATAAAACATAACCTTGAACGTTTTCCTCGTGTATCAGAACATGGAAACTTCTTTCCTGCATAACCACGTGGCCAATTTTAAATAAATATAAACATTTTATTTGCAGTAGATAACGTTATTCGTCCGTTTCTAGATCATTGTAATACATAATTTTCTCCAGTGAGACATTATGTCTACGCTAGATCTGTGATAGTAATCCATTCAATAATATTTCATTTAGGATGTTTTGAAATATTCTGGAATATTTTGGGACGATTCAAAAATTGTCCTTTGGAAGGAATTTAGAAAATCTCTTACCACTTTCAGACGGAATCTATTCATATAGTACTCTTTTTTTACTGAGAATTAATGTCTTAGTTAACGAATACTTTTGCGTTCCTTTAAGAAAGCTCATCCATTCATAGAATGATTTCTTCTGGGAAGACTTTATTTTTCTTTCATTTTTAGATCTCACGTGACTCAGTGCCTCCTGACGACAGGTGATATAACTGTTAGGCAGGGGAGGCAAGACATTTCTTGCTCTCTTTTTCTTTGTCGTTATCTTTGCAGGTTTTGAAATGTCTGCACTGTTATCTGCATTTTTGATGAGATAAAGATTCCTACATGCAGAATTGCACGTGAAGTCTCTCTCTCTCTCTCTCTCTCTCTCTCTCTCTCTCTCTCTCTCTCTCTGCATTATTGCCCACTGTTGTCATGACGCCAGTGAACAAAAAGAATCATTTCTCTCTCTCTCTCTCTCTCTCTCTCTCTCTCTCTCTCTCTCTCTGCATTATTGCCCATTGTTGTCATGACGCCAATGGACAAAAAAATCGAATCAGTTCTCTCTCTCTCTCTCTCTCTCTCTCTCTCTCTCTCTCATTCTGTCTCTCTCTCTCTCTCTCACACACACACATACACTCACACACATATATACACGAGCGTACACATTAGGAATAAACGCTACTTTTGTCAACGAGCCAAACTCTGTCCGTCGGGAAAATGTTGAGTATTTTTACGGACTTAATGAAACGGTAGGACAATTTAGATTTTATCCCGAGGCAAATGGCCTTACCTCACGAGGCATTATCAGGAAACAAAAAGGATTTTTTAGGACGTTTGGGGGGGGGATTTCACGTGTTTCGCCTTTGATGCTTTGATTGCCGAGTTGCATAGGGTAAAGTTTCGCAAAAGCCTTTAATCATGCCAATAGCAAATGTTGATAACATATTTTTACAGGTCTGAAGGGCTTTTATTCTGATAAATTAGTTTTATGTTCATTCCTCTGAGCCTAATGTGATACTAGGTTGCCAGGCTTTTATATATCCTCTCGTTTACGCTACTGCAAACGGATGGATTTGAAAAAGAAGCCCACAGTCGAATTATAATTGATCCTACCAGCACATTGGTGATTATGAAATTAACAAAAAATATCTAAAAGTAAACTTGTGGGGGGAAAAAAGTTTTGTGACGTAGCGAGTATGTTTTTCTGTATTTATAAACTGATATGCATAATTTATACAAAACTTGGTGCTTTGTACAAGATACAGTAGTTTTACAGCTTGTTATTACTGCTTATCTTTTTCTAGAGTTTACAAATGCTGTAGGTGAAAATAAGGCATGATATCTGTTATTATAATTTGCTGTCTGCAGACTGTATGTATGTTTAATATAATTTTTTTTTTTTGCCATACTTCTTTTCCCTTTGCACTTAAGGGACACAGCCCACAGGTTTTTGGAAAGTCATAAGAGATGAGACTGCTAGCCCCATACCTGTGAATAAGAGCTCATTCTGTTATCCTCCATATATTACTAAGCCTGCGTTTTTTAAAATGTCACTGAATCGGTCTAACAGTCAAACCTACATGCCGCAGTATATACAGTAGATCTCTCTCTCTCTCTCTCTCTCTCTCTCTCTCTCTCTCTCCATCACTTCGCCTGACGAAACACTCCGGCTGCAACTTTTCCCGTCTTTCATTTTTGATTCGTTCCCTTTGGTCTCTTCCCTCTTAGCTGTCTAACTTCTTCAGCTTTGTCGCCCCTTCCCCCGCCCGTTCCATCTCCCTCGTTCCAAAGAGTAATCCTTCGACCAGGCCAATGAGAATCAAGGACTGTAAGTCAGTGGTGTTTGCATAGAATAACAAGCCCTGGTTTCGTTTTTAGGTAAGTTTCTCTTCAAATTATTCTTTTAAAATATCACATCTAAAAATAATCCGTTCTTTAAATCGTACAAACTTTCCTGCCTTTCATCTGTCTGGTCATGAGTATCATGAGGTGGACGCAGATTCCTCATTTCGTCCATTGTCAATTTGTTTTAAGCAAAAATGATAATCATTCTCTTAAACACATCGGATCATCCTCGCGCTGATTTGAGAGTTTTTACCTCTCGTGACATTACACAATAAATTTATTTCTTCCACCACTATTCTGTGTGTTAAAATCAGTGCAACGCTCTTTCTGTACACAATCTGTTTTTCGCTTTGAATGGATTCTTTCTGTATATATAATCCATTTTGCCTTTGAAGGATTTTTTCTCCTACCTTTTTCCGATGGTGTATGGAATGTAGGAAAATTCAATAAAAAAAATAAACTCAATCAACAAGAATGTCTTCATAAGATTCCTCTTACTTTCAAAAGAAAATTTAATTCAATTTGTAAGGGTGTTTCTTAATTTTGTTTGCTGAATGCTCGTTCTTGCTGAATGAGCAATTTTAGACCGTCCCTTTTTAAGCGGTTAATATCAGTATGAAACTGAAACTCAGTTATAATAATTCTATATCGAAGAGGATACCATTTCGTAAAAGCAGGATTAAATGTAATGTTTTTTAGTTTTCTGTAAAGAAAACTATTGTGCCGGCTTTGTCTGTCCGTCCGCACTTTTTCTGTCCGCCCTCAGATCTTAAAAACTACTGAGGCTAGAGGGCTGCAAATTGGTGTGTTGATCATCCACCCTCCAATCATCAAACATACCAAATTGCAACCCTCTAGCCTCAATAGTTTTTGCTTTATTTAAGGCAGAGAGAACCATAGAGAGGGCCGACTTCCTATGTGCTGCATTGTAATTGGCTGAGCGGCGGCGGCCATTTTGATTGTGTGACTGGAGGTTGCTAAAGACGCAATGTCAACTGTGATCTTTTGTGTACACCTTCCAGTTCTCAAAGTGCACAGCTTATGAAGCAATTGTATGTTACAATGAGACTAAAGTATCAAGAATAAAGCATCCAAAGAAAAGAAATTGCGTAAAAACAGAAAACTGTTGAAAATTTCCCATAAATGAATTCATATTAATCCAATGAGTATTTTGTTAACAGGTCTTCACACTGACAGATAAGTGTAGTCCTGCCTAACTCGATTAAGCTTGGTGTGTGTTAATGCTTTTGGTGGTGGACTGGTGGTGATTTTAATGCTAAACAATGTGTGCTATGTGTATGTGTTGATGCCTTTGGTGGTGGTACGTGATTAGTAATTAAATACAACCTATTTCCAATAGGTTGTGCACAGGCATAGCATTTTGTGCATATTTTGCTAAGGCATGGTATTTGCGAAGGCTTGACATTTTGCTAGCATGTTCTTTTCCTAGGGCCTATTATATCTGCCATCATTTAATGACATTAAAGTGCAATAATTACTTTTCCAGATGCAGTTCTTTCACAGGTAATTTTACATAGCCTAAATGTTTGAAAATATGTATTATTTTATTTTACAGAACTATGAATAAACTTGTTTAAACATTTTTCCAAGGGTTATTTTTATTTTACTTTACAGAACTTTGAATAAAACTGTTTAAACATTTGTGGGTTATTTTTGTTTATAAATATACCACATACATGTCTGTAAGAATATCTGAGACGAATAATAAAATTTTTGTCCCACTAAGGAATTACCTAAATAGGTATTATCTGGAGCAAACTCTGTTCTGCTGATCTAGTCACATTTGGCTGTGATGTATCTGAGTGGTCCTTTCACTATTACATAATTATATAGGCTTATTTGTACCCTTATTTTCTGATATGCGTCCATAAAATGAACAATCACAACAGCTGTCAAATAAATAAACATTGGCAGTTTGTTGTGTTCCAGCATAAAGACAAACTGTTGGCCCTACAGTGGGTTGCAGTGCACTCAGAGCATGTTTATTTACAAAACGTTGCCGTCACTGCAGCTCCAGTTACACACAATCAAAATGGCGGCCAAATTACGCTGCACATAGGAAGTCGGCCCTCTCTATGGTTCTCTCTGTTTAAGGTTAGAATTAGCCATAACGGTGCGTCTGGCAACGACATAGGACAGGACATCACCGGATGGTGGTTGAAGTTTCATGAGCCGCGGCTCATACATCATTGTACCGAGACTACCGAAAGATAGATCTATTTTCGGTGGCTTTGATTATACGCTGTAGCGGCTGTACAGAAAACTCGATTGCTCTGAAGAAACTTCGGGGCATCTTTTACTTGTTTTTCATGATTTACAGAATTACAAGATATTAAAAGTAGCATATTGTAACATTTTTCACTTTTGATTAAACCTTGAGAAAACATCTTAAACCAAATATTGGGCTTCAGTGACTCTTGCAGTCACAATGCGAGAAAATTAAACGCGAAAACAGCCATTACTGAAGTAGAAATATGTGGATTCGAATTAGCCCAGCTACCATAGTTATCTGTATACCAAAAGGCTTTGCTTTCGTCGTTCCAGCAGCGTCCGAGAAACTCGGAATTTTCAGCCTTCATTCCTCAGTAAATTGTTAATTATATCAACAGGAACTTCAACAGTTCAAGGGAAGATGCAATGCGTTACTACCTTGTTCCTATTCTACTTCCATTTTAATACATTTTATCTATTTATTAATTTTTTTCTTTTTTTCTTTTTGATAAGTGAGATCTCTTCTCCCTGTGTGTCCTTCTACCTTCTCTTACTTCCTAATGAGCACCATATTCTTTGGAAGCTTGAATTGCAAGTCAGTGGCTCCTGCAGGCTCGTTCCGGATGAATAGGTTTCATCTTCTGAATAATGATAATAATAATATTAAAATTAGGTTATTTTCAACTTCTATGGCCATGGCAATAGAAATTTTTTTTATATGATTCATATCAACCAATCAATATGTTAACCAGCTTTTGGGATGTTCAGTAGTATATACGATGCCTGTTATATACATCAGTTCAGCTAAATGAGCTATCGGGTTGTTGGGTACTGACAATCCGTGGACCGCAGGTTAACTGGGAGATAAATATTGTCGACGAAAACCTTTTGGGGTAGGTTGTTGGTTTCATCCAGTATAACAGTTGACCACATTAACAGCCGAATAACCAAGCGTATTGGCCCGGAAGAGGTTTAAGAAAGCGTTAATCACACCCACATATACGGGCAGAACCCCGTCAGTGCACATCACGCGGTGCACTGTAGGCATTACTTTCATTCTTATTACTGTACCTCCGTTCATATTCTTTTTCTTCAGTCTTGCTATCCACCCTCTCCTAACAATTGTTTCGTAGTGCAACTGCGAGGTTTTCCTCCTGTTACACCTTTCAAACCTTTCTGCTCTCAATTTCCTTTTCAGCGATGAATGACCTCTTAGGTCCCAGCGCTTGGACTATACGGATTTCATATTTCATAGGATAAGTGAGGCAAGAATGCAGATGACTGGGAGAGACTTGGGCTGCATACAAAATCTACGGTGGAAATGTACGAATAGATTGAGGAACTCTCCTTTATGAAAATGAATTACGTGCGGATGAACAGAAGCGTGTCTGTAACTGTTGGGGCAAAATAATATTTAACATATATATATATAAATATATATATATATATATATATATATATATATATATATATATATATATATATATATATTTATTCACCCTCTCTATATATATTTATATAGTATATTCTATATTCACCCTCTCTGCATTATTTAGTAAGAATAAAGACAGGAAGACATCTCTGTCGAAGCTAAGGGAATGCGGGCGAGGACGGTAGGCTGTTTAAAAAACGTCTTAGTTGGGAATAGGTTAACATTAGAGTCCTAACCAATAGGTAGGGTTTTCACCAAGTAACCTCCAGTGAAGGTGGTCTTAAGCTTCCTTTTTCCCTGTTCTATGCATTCGGCGATGTTTTGTCAAATCTTCAGACTGCCAGAGGCTCCATACAAACGTTACTGACGACAAACAGCAGCCCTGACCTGACTTCACGCGAGCAGAGAGAGACCTACCGTCGTGAAACGAGCACGCATCCGTGCTCAGAGCAACTCTATCCTTTGTCCTTTCCTATCTGTTGTTTTGCTCAGTGAATCAACAATAAGTGTTCTTCGAGAACTCTGATCGGCAGTTGCATTGCGCAAGCAACCTACGTAAAGGTAAGTCTGGAATTGAAAAGATTTTCGTCGATTTGCTAGTATCTCTTCCACTGTACTTAATTTTTTTTTCCATTGTTTCCCCTTCAGCCACCATTTATGAGAGAACCTGGTCTAATCATATTTGTTTTATGAAGTCTAGTATATGAATAACGATCATTGCCTAGTGAAAATTACATAAGCCATTCCCATGCAGTAAGTAGGAATTAGGGAAAGTCAAGTGTAAGTAAATTTCAGGCAAGCTGTGGATCCTGATCACCTTTGTTTGGAAGAGAAAGCTCCTTTCCCAAAACTAAAACTGCATACGATATCCGCTAGAGTACAAACATTCATTGCGTTATATTTTTTTACAGAATCAGGGAGAATTGACTGCCAGACATTGACTAATGGTTCATGTGATTTCCTTCGCTATCACAGCATATTTTTTTTCTTTGTTGGGAGTAGGTGGGTAATGAAGGGGGTTTCATGTAATTCATTTGTTACAAAGTAATCCATTATTCCATACGTAGTTCCGACTGGTGACCTAATCCAATTAAGTAAATGTCTGTCTTTTGAGGGTAACTTTTAGCTTCAATTGACAGTTTGTGTGTCCTTGAAGCAGGGCTACATAACTTACATTAATTAATTAAGAAACTCATCAGCCAAAGCCCACATGTACATACATATATATATATAAACTCATCATATATATATATATATATATATATACAACATATATTATATATATATATATATATATAAATATATATATATATATATATATATATAAATATATATGTGTATATATATATATATATATATATATATATATATATATATATATAATATATATATATAATATATATATATATATATATATATAATATATATATATATATATATATATATATATATATATATATATATATATATATATATATATATATATATATATATATATATATATATATATATATACATACATATATATAATATATATATATATATATATATATATATAATATATATATAATATATATATATATAAGTATATTGTAATAATACTGAGAAGGTGAGAAATGTGGTGATACATAGAAGAGGTGAAAAGGTTAACGTAGATGAAAGGATGGATGAGTGTGTTTTGATACAACTGGTCTTATGAAAAGAATGGAGGATGATATTTCAGGAAAGAGAGCGTGGAATTAGGAAGTGTTAGGAGGGAGGATTAGAGGAAGATCTAAAGAGCGCTGGAGAGATTGCATGAAAGGTAAGTAGCGGAAAGGAAGTGCTTTAATTTCCAAAAGTGTATATATTCATGAATGATAAAGATGAAAGAGCGCAGTGTGTTTGCAAAAACTGAGAATGTGTAAAGTGTGATACATGCAGTTGTGCAAAGCCCTGCTGCTGAGTCCTGGATGTTCGTTTATCAACTGGCTAATGTTATGATGATAGTTTCAGCACAGAGAGAGTGGAAGGGGAGGAAGTGTTAGGAGGAGGATTAGAGGAAGATCTAAGAGCGCTGGAGAGATTGTGAAAGGGAGGAGGAGGAAGAGAGAGAGAATGAAAGATGAAGAGCAGTGTGTTTGCGAGAGGGGCAAGGCACAGAGAGAAGAGAGAGAGAGAGAGGGGAAGGGAGGAAGAGATAGAGAGAGAGGGAGAGAGAGAGAGAGAGAGGGGAGAGGGGAGGGAGAGAAAGAGAGAGAAGAGAGAGAGAGAGAGGGGGAAGGGAGAAGAGGGAGGAGAGAGAGGACAGAGACAGAGACAGAGACAGAGACAGACAGGGAGACAGGGGGAGGAAAAGAGAGAGAGAGAGAGACAGGACACTACAGTTATATATACAGGATGTTGTCAAGCTACACAGATCATATAAGCTAAGATTTTGTGTCGGCGAATTCTCAAAACCTGAAATGAATATGATATTCCACATTAAACTACCTGTGTGAAGGATTGAGCAAGAAATAATTACTTATGTATCTAAAAGGGAATAAAAACCTTCAGAATGATAAACTACGTTTTTTACTTGAATAGCAGAGTAGCAGCAGTAGCCTTTCATAAACTTAATTCCAGATTTCATTACATTTGAAAGAAAAAATGAAAAGACAAAATTACGTAAAAGTAGGTCGGAAAGGTTACGGTGAAATGAAATCATATCATTACTTCTTAAGGAGAGGGATTTTTGACGTTGAAATTATGAGCATATCATTATGGGGACAGGGAAAAGAGGCCACATATTACCTTTACCTGGCTGAAAATTTCCTTGTGAATAAAGCCTATTTCTTCGACCTTTGGAATGTCTAGTTTGTCAACGGGTTAATAAGAAAATAAAGGTGAAAAACTGAGATGGTAGATAATAAATATGGCTTGGTTTTCCAACTTTGATTTCACCAAGTATATCATTAAACTGGTGTTTTTAACTCAGTAGGGAGGGAGTAGTCTTAATAGGAAAGTTGTCAGTTTTTGTTACTTTTGAAAAGGAATTTGGCTGGAAGTTATGTACGTTTACAGGTTGGTTGGCTTGTTTGTCCGTTTGGTAAAAATACAGTTTGAAATATGTGGGCCCTTGTTTATTATATTTTATCAAGAGCAGGTTAGGGATCAAAGAAAATCCATTATATATGTATATATATATATATATATATATATATATATATATATATATGTGTACATGTGTGTGTGTGTGAGTGTAAGTATGAATGTGTGTATACAATACATTATATATATATATATATATATATATATATATATATATATATATATATATATATATATATATATATATATATATATATATATATATATATTA
>NC_089791.1:17538375-17543375 GCF_040412425.1 Macrobrachium rosenbergii
AAATTACAATCAAAATATTAAAAAGTTATACAAAAAGAAAGACAAAATTAAGAAGACCATTTACCGTTTTGTACAGGTATAAAGTAAGTGACATAAACAAAGAATTCAGGCCAGGGTAAACTCACGTCAGGTACAGAGTTGTTGAGGTAGTTTAGTTGTTCAATCTTGGTACTAGTAGTTTAATAAAAGATTCAAAGATAGGAAGCTTGAAGAACTGGGGACTTTGGAAGTATTTTAAAATTTTATAATCATTTCTGTTTTACATCTTTTGGCGTGTTCTCGAATATTTGAAAACTCTGGATTAGATAATTTGACTCAGTTCTATAACTGAACCCCTATGACAATCAATTCGCACTTTCAGTAAGGCGACGTGAGGCGCCCGCGTATTTCCTGACTACATCGGGGGCAAGCAAATAAATAGACGATGCTTGATGTCATAAGAGGGCTAATTTTGTCTTTGTACTGGAATAATGATTTGATATTAAGAGGTTGACCGGAATCAATTTACAATTAATGGCAGGTGCATACTGTTGAATTAGTTATTCAAAAGTGTTGTAAAGACTTATCGTGGATCATAGGAGACTGAAAAATGTCATCTTAGGAACTGTAGGTATTTGTAATTTAGGTATATATTTATCATTCAGAAATTTATTTAAATAGGTATAAAGTCTGGAAGGTAACAATTGTCTCAAGTATTTGTATAAAAGGGAAGTTGTTCATTATTAAAACCAAGCCAGCTGGAAGTTTATATTAAAGCTCTGTGAAGACGGTAACCAAGGAGTTTAATTTAAAATTAAAACAGCAATGGCTATAAAAATTCAAACCTGAAAAACCTCAGGAAGAAAAGTCTTTAACTAAATACTGATAAAGGTAAAGGTGTGGTTTTCTCCGAGTAACTAAAACATACAAAAAGGTTAAACTATTATCATTTTGATGCTCAATCTAAACCTAAAATTTGGATGTGCTGTTTTAGCAATCTTGGAGAAACATTTCAGCCCTTTCTTTGTCTCTAAAGATTCAAAAGTGTCATCTACATATCTACAATAGAAAAGGGGGTTAGGAATAATGAGGCAATTGTCAGCAATTGCTCCTCTATGAACACATTTGTATGGTTTACCTAAATGTCGGGCCAGTGGAAACACCCATCGACCTATTCCTTGACTTGACAGTACGAAACTCCATTATAAATTAGCAAAGGCAGTTGTCCCTGCCAGGGTTCTAAAGTTTCTTAAGAATTTATCTCAGTTAAAACCCTTAAACATCAGTGTTAGTTTCAAGAATAAATTTTGTTAAGAATTATTTCAATTGTCTCTTCCACAGGGACATTGTTCACTAATGATTCACATCCAGAAGAGACAATTGTACAAATTCTGAGTCTTTTATTAAAATTCTGTTCTTATGCTTTGAGGTTTTAGTAATCATTATTTTTAGATTAGCAACTGGCAGGGACAACAAACTGCTAATTTATAATTTGGAGTATCGTAAGCTGTCAGAGTAGGTCATTTGTAAGCCAGCTTTAGTTTTAGTAAACCATACAAAGTTCATGACGAGCCAGTACTAAGTAAAGATTTAGTATATTATCAATAACCTTCTGATCCGTAATTGTTTTAAATCTAATAACCCTGTACTCATTTCGAAAATTGTGGAGAAATTAGCGTCACTAATTTCTTGAATTTAGATTCATCAAGAATAGTTTCAACTTTTTGTATGTACTCAGTTCTGTTCATCAACACCACACCTTTACCTTTATCCGGTTTGAAATTTCATTCTTCCCTAGTTTTCAGAAGTTTGTAAATCCTCTTTCAGTCCATCTTGTGGTGGTTTTAAACGTTTTGTGCGCATGCCTTAGAAATTCTTCCGTTAGATAATTCTTAACAAAGTTATATTGAAACTAACACTATGTTTAAGGGAAGAGATAATTTCAGTACAACTGGCAGTGGGACAACATAATGGAGTTTCATTTTCAAGAAGGAATGGCGATGGGGTCTCCACTCGGCGACATTTTAGTTTTTCAGATGGAAATTGCTACTGGCCTCGGTTACATCTATTGAAAATGACACTTTTGTACTTTTTAGAGACAAAGAAATCAAATGTTTCTCCAGTATGCTAACACAGCACATCCAAATATTAGGTTCACGATTGAGCAAAAATGATAATAAATTACCCTTTCTGGATGTTTTAGTTACTCGAGAAAACGACTGTTTTAATGTCAGTATTTGGAAAAACTTTCTGGGTCTAGGTTTGAATTTTATAGCCATTGCTGTTTTAATTTTAAATTAAACTCTTAGTTTCTTCTTTTAATATAACGCTGGTTTGGTTTAATAATGAAATAACTTTTATACAAATATTTCGAGACAATTGTTACCCTTCCAGACTTTTTTATAACTATTTAAATAAATTTCTGAATGATAAATATATACCTAAATTACAAATACCTACAGTTCCTAAGATGTTTTTCGAAACTCTACTGATCCATAATTTACAACACTTTGAATAACCTAATTCAACAGTATGCACCTGCCATTAATTGTAAATTAGTCAATCCTCTTAATATCAAAATTTTTCAGTTTCCAAATTACCCTCTTATGACATCAAGCATCGTCTGTTGTTAGATGTAGTCAGGGGGATGCCTCCGTCGCCCTACTGTAATATGTTGTCATTCAGTTATTATATTATCTAATCAGGATTTTCATTCCAGCCAAAGATGTAAAAAGAAAAAAATTTTATTTTTTAGGTCAATATGTATTTTGAATCTCTTTTTATTAAACTACTAGTACCAAAGGCAAACTAACCAACAAGTAAGTAGCCTTGATATCTTTTTATGTACACTTTTATACTCCGTACAAACGGTAACGGTCTTCTTAATTTTGTCTTTCATTAACTTTTTAATATTTTGATTGTAATTTTAGCTGGAGAACTGGTTTATTTTACTTATTCATCTATAATGAGACAGATTTTGTTGACAAATGTCCGTTAGTATGTCTTATGCCCTTGGTATATTTTCGGTTGATAGTACCTATATCAGCTATATATATATATATATATATATATATATATATATATATATATATATATATATATATATATATATACACACACACACACACTAATACATAAGACTTCACACAGCTATTCTGAGGAATCACTTGGAGTTGCTTCAATGATTGATGGAGTTTCTGGGTTCATTACGAGAAAACTCTTAGAAGCGGCGCGTCTTCATACCTCACTAGTTCTCATTTGGCGCAATGAACTCCGCCGCCACATATTAATAGCATCGTGGGAAGCCATTTACTTTGTCAAGAAGGGCTCCTCCGTGGTCTTGATAGATATACTGTAGATGGTACATACACACACAAATACGCGCATATACACACACACATATGTTATGTTGTATGTATATATGTATATATGTATGTATATATATATATATATATATATATATATATATATATATATATATATTATATATATATATATATATATATATATATATATATATATATATATATATATACATACACACAATATACATGTACATATATATGAAATATACATATATATACAATATAAAATACATACATATACATATAGTATATATATATATATATATATATATATATATATATATATATATATATATATATATATATATATATATATATACATATGTGTGTGTGTTTGTGTGTGTGAGTGAATTACAAACCTCACATTCACTCTGAATTTCTTTAACAAGTGCCCACTCAGTACACGGAGAACTGTTTCCTGCTGGGTCATCCTCACCAGCTTTTAAGTAATGGAATGAGTTCTGGTTCGTGTGAGGATTTTCCTTAATAATGAAGTTCCCAGGTGGCATGAGTAGCGTGATGTGCAGCAAAGTGAGCTGAAGGTCTCAAGTTTTAAAAAGTTTTCCTATTAGAGGAAAAACCCGTAATTTAAAACATTTAAATCAAATTATACTGCTTGCTTCGACTATAAGCACTTCTTTGTACCTCACGTGCTTTAGATACTTGATAACGTTGACGTATATGAAAAAATGATTTTTTGATGAGAGCAACTCTCATTTTTCCCTTGAAGTAAAAATTGAACATTTTTAATTATATGGCACTGGAATGGATGCCATTTTTACTTGAAATAGGAGTACAAACATAACTTTCCATAGCATTTTCGAATGCGTGCCGTTCATTTTTCCGGTGATTTTGTAGAATATCAGAAAGATTTTTACTCGTCGTGAAAAGTATCAGATGGAGTGTCTATTTGAAATGGGGAAGATGAATTTTTCTCTCTCTGTAATATTAGAACGAGCATTATTTTTCCCATGAGTATTGGATCTAGTGTCGTTTTTTCCTGGGGTATTAAAAAGAGAGTTTTTCTCAGTGTTTGTGTTGTATATTTTGAAAATCTAATGATTATTATTCCCTAGTTCATCAGATTCGCCTGGCGCATCCGGGAGGTATTGGTAATATGATGAACAGTTCTCTGGACACGTGAATGTATCAGCCTCGTCATTCATCTATTCTTGTATCATTTTCAGACGATGAAATCAGTGAATGATAAAAAAATATCCTAAGGCCATCATCATTTATTACAAGACGCAAGAATTAACCTTCTTAAGGCTAGTGCCTTCATTTTCTTTGTCTTCTTATTTATTACTGTGGCGAATAAAGATTTTTACTCTCTACAACCCCTCCAACCCTGAACCCCCACCCACCACATGCCCCTGGACGTACATATATTCACACGTGAGGTAACTGTGCAGTGAATTACATAGATAGTCCAGGAAAAAGTATAACTCTATTAAACACCTGAAATATGTTTAGAAGCGTTTCCTCGAACAATTTGTTTCAAAGGGGTTTTGCTTAAAGCCTGTTTTCACGACCAGGCTTTAGGCGTGAGCTGTGTGGCTTACATGGGGGTTGATGGAGACCCCTGAGTCATTTACGAACGAGTGCTTTACGAACGGCTTGTCGTCACATACGCGAAGCTTACACGAATTCCGGGCG
>NC_089791.1:17553375-17558375 GCF_040412425.1 Macrobrachium rosenbergii
TCTCCTGCAGGAATGAACGGACACCTCTTTCGTGAAGATGTTCGGTCTTTCATCTTTGTTTTGTGTATGTTCTGTCGACGTTGTTGAAATGAACAGACTATTCAGTGAAGGTTTCCTATTTATCCTTTTCGTATAAGCGACCATCTTTCGTCTTTCTTATTCAGTTGTTCGCCCTTAGATCTTCAAAACTACTGAGGCTAGATGGCTGCAAATTATGTTGACATCCACCCTCCAATCGTCAAACATACCAAATTACAGCCTTCTAGCCTCAGTAGTTTTTATTTTATTTAAGGTTAAAAGTTACCCATGGTCGTGCGTCTGGCAACGCTATAGGACAGGATACCACCGGGCCGTGGCTGAGAGTTTCGTACAGCATTATACGCTGTGCAGAAAACTCGAATGCGCCGAAGAAACTTCGACGCATTTCTTGTCATTATTCTTTTACAGTTTTGCATACTGTATATACTGCTGAGTTGAAGAAGCATAATGGATTTTCTTGAAAGTTAATAGGTTAACCTTTTATTTGCATTGCTTCTTTTGATAATACGTTGCAATTCAGGGAAAAAAATAGCATGCATCACATACGAATTCAGTTGTGAGACACCAATACCAACAGCCTTTTTTCTTTTTCCACAGGTAAGTTGCCATTCAAGAAATTGTTTTCCTCCCATTAGACCTACGTACTGGATTATCACTTGAGTATTTCGTGGCATTCTTCTAAAACGTTTCTACGCTCCTTTTGAGAGTCCTTATAAAGTTTTCGAACATACTATTTAGTTCTCGTTGAAGTCTCGACTCTGTTTGGTATTAATAAATTACTCAGATTTATTTGTTCATATCTATTTGTTTTTACTTGGTACCGTTTCATTTTTCTTCACCTACTGACTAGTAAATTCTGCATTTGCTTGAATTTGGTTTGCTGGTGACAAACCCCTTGAAGTCATGTTTGTACATGCTGAGTTTTAATAGTATAAAAGTATGTACACACACACACACAAACACACAAAATTTATATATTTGCTGGAGTTGTAAGAAACCCATCCTAAGAGGTTTTTTGTATTCTATTCTTTTCCGTCAGTGCTACTTACTCTCTAAAGCGACTCCAAAGAGAGAGAGAGAGAGAGAGAGAGGTATCTTTACTGTTATTCATTACAGAACGGAACTTTTCTAAGCCCTTTGTATGTAATTAGTTATGGAAAGGCTATATAATGTTTCCTAATCAGTTTAACGATGGTAACACTCAGAGGGCAAAATGATTATTTATTATGAACAGTGAAATCATGATGGTTAACATCGACACTGCCATCAAATTGCAATCGATGCAACCAATTTCCAATTCTAACATTTTTAATTAAGCTACAATTGCAAACCCGTAATTGAATTTATGCAAACCTGTACTACTTTTGGGAAAATTAATAATAGCAGCTGTTTATGTTAAAATATTTCCATATTAATTCAGACACATAAATATTCTAAATAATTAGCTAGAGCTTGTATTAGTTACTTTCGATATCCCTAATAAAAACATTACTGATTGGATTGAGGTCCATGAATAACATTCCCACGAAACAATTTACTTTCCCGTGAAATGATGTTTTCACTCCGGATGTTTTCGACAGAAATCCTGTTGTTGGTTTGGATTACCGTCTTTTAACCAAACTATCAAAGGGATATCTCAGAGTACTAATATGTTAATTTCTGTGACGTAGTTACTCAAATAATTACTTGTATACGGTCTGAATAACTAAACAGTATTAATAAATTGTATCCTCAAAGTGAGCTCGTGTTGAACCTTTGCGATACATATAAAAGGTATCCACACATGATCGGTGTTCTTGTGGTATATTCTAAAGCTAAAATTATCAATCGAGGTGTAAGCAGTTATGATTATCGACAACAGACAAATCAAGTCAATTATATATTATATATATATATATATATATATATATATATATGTGTGTATATATATATATATATATATATATATATATATATACACACATATATATATATATATATTTATATATATATATATTTATATATATATATTTTATATATATATGTGCTTTGTTATACATATATACTGTATATATATATATATATATATATATATATATATATATATATGTATAGTATATATATATATATATATGTATGTATATATATATATATATATATATATATATATATATATATATATATATATATATATATATATAATATATATATATATACAGTATATATAAATATAACCTGAACTGTTTCTTCTTGAGTCATCCTTCACAGGTTTGTTACCAAGCGACTCACGTTTTAATTGATTTCAAAGAATAAAATGAGGAGTACCAGTGTGAGGATTTTCTTAATACTGAAGTTCTAGGTGGTATAATTAGCATTATGTGAAGCAGATGAAGCAAAGTTCCTCAATCTTGAAAAGTTTCCAAGTTAGAGGATAATCTTATAATTTAGAACATTTAAATGAAATTGCATTGATTGTTTGTACTATGCTAATTTTTATACCTCACATGCTTCTGTGATAAAGTTGGTATATATATGTGGATGAATAATGAAGTTTTGATTGGGGCAACCCTGTTTTTCCCTTGAGGTTGGAAAAGAGCGTTTGTATATAGAAAGATTCGAATTCATGCCCTTTTCCATGGATTATCAGGATAAGCACAATATTTCAAAGGTATTTTTTCAATTGGTGTCGTCCATTTTTTTATGATTTCATAGAACATCAGCCAGATCTTTACTCGTCGTGAAAAGTATCAGATGGAGATTGTTGTGTTTAAACTTGGGTAGGATATTGCGCATTTTGAAGTTCTCTTGTTTCTGGGGCATTGTGGGTTGTTGTGAGTGTGGAGAAACCCGCCGATTTTGTAGCAACAAGATGTAGCAAGATATAACCATTAAAGCCAACGGTTAGCCAGCCGTATTATTTATCCTCTACCTCGGACCACCACGTAATAGAGAGTAAGTTTGAAATGGGGAAGATGAGTTTCGTTTTTCAGTGTCGACTAAGCGCCATTTTCCCTAGAGTAATGAAACCACTTTCTTTTCCTAGGTTTAATATATTAAAGCAAGAGTCTTTTACCATCAGAGTAGTAGAAGTGTAGTTATTTTGTTGGTGTTTGTGTTGTATATTTTGAAGACGTAATCATTTCTGTTCGTTGGCGCATCTGATTCCCAGGGCACATCCAGGATGTAGTGGTAATATGATTAGCAGTTCCCCTCTGGACACGTGAATATATCAATCTCGTTAATCATGTATTTTTTCATCATTGTCCAGAGGATGAAATCTGTGAATGATAACAGAATATCCGAAGACCATCATCATTTATTACAAGACATAAGGTTTAATCCTCTTAAGGCTATGGCCCTCCTCTTTACGTTTTCTTGTCTGTTACTTTGGCGAAAATATATTTTTCCTCTCTGCAACCCATCCAACCCCAAAACCACCACAGCCCACTCCTAGCCCCCATATACTGTACATTCACACTTGAGGTAACTGTGCAAAGAACATAGCAATATTCCTTTGAAAAGGAGAACTCCATCAAACGTCTGAAACATGTCTAAAGCGTTTCCTCGATCAATTAGTTTCAGAAGGTTTTCCAATCTGTAATTTTTTGCTTATAATAATGAACAAAGACTTAGATAATAACATTCCTTTATATATATATATATATATATTATATATATATATATATATATATATATATATATATATATTATATTTATATATATATATATATATATATATATATATATATATATATATATATATATATATATATATATATATATATATACTGTATATATATAATATATTATATTTATATATATATATATATATATATATATGTACTATATATATATATATATATATATATATATATATATATATATATATATGTGTGTGTGTGTGTGTGTGTGTGTGTGTGTGTGTGTGTGTTGATGAGACAATGTGTATCGTTCTAAGATTATGAGAGCTCGTTAGAGGCCTTTTAATTAAAATATTACTTTTGAATGACTTATTAATCATATTAATTTTAACACCCATTATTGAGCCAAACAACAAGTCTTATGTTTACCAAGAGTTTAGGGTCTGATAAAGTCCACTAGGTATTATCGGTAAGAGATCCCTTTAAATATATTAAAAGTGTCCATAAAGCAAGCGTCTCTCATTATGCATTGTATTCTCGTGCTTTTAGGACAAATGGAGGTATTACAACCCTAGAATTTCATTTTATTATTATTTATTTTTTTATTATGAAACAGTGACATCATCAGTGAAATCCTTCGTAAAACGACAGGCAATGGCATGGAATTTGTATGCCTTAAAACTTATCTCTTTTTTATTATTATATAATTTTATGAGTAATTTAAGAGTAATATTACATAGTATTACTGACCTTGAACAGAATTTCGAGAAGATGAAGCAGAAGTAATAAAGATGGTATTTGTGTTAAGCTTTTCAACAGAACTTGAGGATATTATGTCTCTCTCTCTCTCTCTCTCTCTCTCTCTCTCTCTCTCTCTCTCTCTCTCTCTCTCTCTCTCTCTCTCTCTCTCTCTCTCTCTCATCTTGAGGAATAGATTAACCAGACCGAGATTACTTTTTCCAAGTTTCCTTACCTTAGATTTCATTCCCACCTGAGCCCCACTTCCCGAGAGTGACTGTAATGACCTTAACTCAGTTTCATAGTGGAAAATGATCCGCCTCTGTATATGTAGGCACTTGAAGTTTAGTTTAGTTTCGAGTATCAGTTTTCTGTGTTTATTACTCTCTATCTTGAGTACCTAGCATTTAAATTAATATACCCTTACCGTCAAAAATTACGGTAAAATAAGAGAGTCGAGAAAGTAAGTCCAGGCAGCAAATTCCCGAGATGTATACTGGTATGTATTGCACCAGCCTGGTTTTTTGCCATGCCCCTAGGTTAGGTTAGGTTAGGCTGGGCTAAGTTAGGTTATGTTGATGTGGAAAGAGTAATTTGGGTGTG
>NC_089791.1:17565875-17575875 GCF_040412425.1 Macrobrachium rosenbergii
TTAGCAGATTTTCCGAGGGCGTAGAAGGCGGTCCGTGTGGATGACTTGGCGATTTCCGAGGACGAGTTTCTTCCACGTGGTGAGATGCAAGGGCTTCTGTGAAAGGGGGCGATGGGGGACTGAAACCCAAGCAGTGGCGCAGGGGCTCGGAGGAATACGGCCGAAGGACACGAGGAGAAGTATACTTTTTTGAAAGGGGCCACGTGGTTAGATGCAAGGGCATCGATGGGGCCAGGTGTTGAGGACGTCTTCACAAGTTCACCCATATCTTCCAGCCCGCGTGTGTGTGACCTTGGGCTTTTTGCTTTTATCCCTCCTATGGGACAGGGGTGCACCAACACAGATGCTTTGACTCATTGCACCTGCTGTCAGGGAGGTTTTCCGGCCTGTAGGAGAAACGCCCAGGCCAGATTACTTTTGCCTCGAAGGAAAGATCTTTATCAAAAATGGAGCGCCTTTAATCTTTTAAACCCTGTTTTTAAGTCGATAGACAGATGGTCTATCGGATCAGCCGGCTGGCAGTAAATGAAACACGACAGAACAACCAACAACAACAAAGGAGGGGGAGGTAATTTACAGCGAATTCTTTACAATCATAATACCTCCCCCATACAAGATGATGTACATACTCCTTCGGGTGTACATCGATATTCACATATAAATGAGCGGTAAATGCTTTACGTTACTCTACATTCTGCCTTGCAATGAACTTTATCCCAAGGGTTTTATGAAGCTGAGACATACTTTTAATAACACATTGGACAATTTCGTTAACAGGACGCAAAGTGATTTAAACACTTGCAAAAGAATAATTACTTTAGATTTGGTTACCCACTGTAACTTTTTATAATGTGACCCGAACAATTGTGAATTAATTAAGATTATAGGACCACGTATATGAGGCTATGGCCAACAAATGAAAAGAAATGGTTATTGTTCAAGAAATTAAATACACGGTTACTTAATTTTAGATAAAATGCATGCGGTTAGTACAATCTGCTGAAGAGGTTGTGTAAATGAAACAGCGTTTATTTTGTAAATGATATCCCTTTACGCGATACTGTAATGGCTATACATATTGCATTGATAATTTATTCGTTTGATCGCTCAGCTTATCGTTACGCGAGTTGAGGGATGCCCCACACGGAATTTGACAGTCAGTGCGGGCGAGTATTCACAGGCCTTTACCCGCTAACCTTAAACTACGCTAATTTTATGCGTCCACTGCCTACTCAATGTTATGACGGGCGAGCAGACAAAAGATGGGTAGGCAAACAGCGATCTTGGAAGGAAATGGAAGGGGAAAGGGATAATAATAACAAAAGGAAAATTACCAAGACGTTACGAATGAAAACTTGACCGCATATGAAAGGCGTGGGACACGTCCTCAGAGCTTACAAAGGGGCATTTAAATCACAAAGGGCAAGAGTTTGGTGACTCGCGATTTTTTAAAAGAAAGATAAATAAATGACTAAAGAAGGTAAAATGATATTGGCAGAGGAGCTATGAAAGAGAGGGTTTTATTATGTTAGGCGGGAATTTATTTCGTCCTTCGCTCTTATAATTACGGCCCGGACTATCATTTCAGTCCCAGGGCGAGAAAGTGCACCCGAAGGGCGCGACTCCTTCAGGAGGTTGACACGCACGCCCGGTGCCAAGGTATGGGCGCAAGGGCGCTACTTCTCACTCTGTTGTTCTTAATGATTTATACATTGTGTGGGGAATGGTATCCCGTATTTAATTGCTCTGTGGGGATAATTTAAGGAAGATTAGTAGAGGTGATAAGAGATAGCAGCGTTCCTGAGGAACGGAAGAAGATAGAGGAGGGTCTGACATCCCCTTCTGGATTAGGGTGCCAAGACTCGAAAGGAAATGGTGGCACAGGTGCCATGGAGCTCTAGAGCCTTTGTAAATTACCTGGAATGTCCCACGCCCGTGGTAATTTCGCCTCGAGTCTTCTTATCGGGGCAGTCGTCCTCGGCCGGGAAGCGGAGGGCTCCGCATCGAGGGCGGCACGGAGTACCACCTGGGCCGTTGGCGACAGCTGACGCAGGAGTGTTCTGTGCGGGTTCTACCATGATCCGTCGCGGCTCTTGTAGTTCATCGGCAAGTGAGATATGGCAGAACTTGACTTGTACCAGCCGTCGCGACGGGCTGAGGCAGAGAGGAGGCGTGTCGGGGGTGGCGTGAGTGGAGCGCAGGTAACGATGACCAGCTCAGGCACGTGGTTGGCGGCAGGCCGCACTGCAGGTGAGCTCGGCGTGGTCGGGAGGAACTGCCTTCTGACCGACGCTGGTAGCGGTGCCAGGCCGGGGAAGAGGGGGGGTCCTGAGTTGATCCCAGAATGGGGATCGGCGTAGCGCCCTGGCGCTGGGCACTAGGGCAGAGTCAGGCGCTATCAGAGGTTTTTGGGCTCTGTCGGTCAGGACGGATTTGAGTTGCCCTGCCCAGGCAGCAAGTGGCAATCGCAGGAATTTGCATCTCCTGAAGGGAGATTTGATTGGGGGCACTGGCACTGAGGCAGGCCAGATTGAAATTGGGATCGGAACCGATCGATGGGGCCACTGTACATCGTACTCAGGTGGCACTGGTGGGGACTGGCACGTCCTCCTGGTACCCAGGGGCGCCAGTCTTGACTGAGGGAGCAGCGGGGAGGATTACTGCGCCTCGCTGGAATGACCGGGAATGGGACCCCTAGATTGTCGTGATTTTGGTGGGGACTGGAAAGTCCTGTCCCAGGATGACGTCAGCAGCTCTCCGGGGAGATGGCTTGGTTACTGCAAGATTGCACATTTTGATTGGTGAGGTCTTGTGACTCTCAATTGACCGTGTAGGGAGTATCATTTTAAATGATTTATTCTCGGATCGCGGACGCAGTTTTCGCCTATTGACTATAGTCTGGTAGGGAACCTGTCCCTTCGGATGAGGGAGAAATCGAGTCCTCGAGCAGTGACTCGGCGCGCGGGCTGGCTACCCGTGGAGGGGCCACGATATACAGGCCCTTTGGCGGAGGGCCGCAATGACGGGGATCTGTGACGGCCAAGCGCACGGTGGGAGTATTTACTTTATTATTGCGTGCGGCATTTTCTCGATGCGGGAGAATGGCTATGACCTTGCACGCCGCAAAAGGTCTCTGAAAGTCTTTTCCTGCTCCCGTGGAGGCGCAGGCGAGTTATTTGTCGGTTTTCCGGGAGAGAGAGGAGCCGGTTTTTGTTCCGCACTGTTCGGAGGAATGCCCCGTTTTCTGCACACGGCGTCAGGGGCTTGCCGAGTTCCCCATTTTTGGGGGAATTTGTTCCTCCGAGGAGGGACGGGGGATTTCATTTCCGCCCCATGGATCCTTCTTGAGGGTGGTGGGTTTCCCAGCCATTCATATTCGGCAACACTCGTGAGTGTTGCTGGGGCTTTTTCCACTATAAGGTGGCGAGGGCAGGAGGGGCGTAGCGCAGGGAAATGCTCGAATTTAAACCGCTCGAGTACCTCGGCGGTGTTAGTGGTCCTTCCGAATCGAGCCATTTTGTCAACGCCCGCCTTCCGAATGGTACGCCTAATCGACCAAGTCTGGCCTGCTTCTCTGGGCTGTTTTCCAACGTCTCTCCACCGGGCTGGGGGTAATTCGCACGCCAGTGAACTGCTTGGCGTACGGCTTCCAGTTTCCGATCGTCGGTGGGAAGGGCGTGGTAGGCAACGAGGGCCTTCCGCCCAGGAATTTAGTGAGAACAAGGGAGAGTTCCGCTGGGAGAGATCGCGAGCATTCCAGAACTCGCTCGGCCCTTTCAAGCCATACTGGTTCGGACTCATCCATTTTGGCATGAACGAGTGAGCTGGCTGAGGGCACTCATCCCCGCAGGCAGGGGGCGGGGGTGGCGAAGGTCGCTCTAGCATCTGGAGCCTCGGGCGCCGCTGTCCTCTCGATCTTCCCATTCTCTCTTCCTGCACCTTTATCCCTTCCTGCCTTGGGCGATTGCCTGTCTTCTCCTCTCTCGTTGTTCTTGGGCAACGGTTCCTCTGTCCTCTGCACGTTCTTTATCCTTCTCCTGTTCTTGGGCGACCCGTTCTCTCCTCTCGTTGTTCTGGGCAACGTTCTTATCCTTCTCCTGCTTTATCCTTCTGCACGTTCTTTTTCCTCCTCTGTTCCTGGAGCGATTCTTCTCCTCTCCTTCACGTTTCTTTGCTTCTTCAGCCTTGGCATCGCCCACCTCGCTTGAACCCATGCCTCAGATCTTGCCCTGATAGTCCCATGTCCTTCCCAGCGGACATGTAGAATTTGAAATCCTCGTTTTGTTGGGCTCTGGTATTAGCCATCTTGGAATAATGGGGATATGATATGTCTGAGAAGACTCAGGTTGTCTGAAAAGACTAATTGCAGGAACTGAAACACCCAATTGTTCAGACTGCAGGAGAATGGATCTGTCCGAATAAGACAGGTGATTAGTAAGTCTGGAGGAGACCTTTGTTAAAATTTGATGTGTCTTGAAAGACGTGTTGTTCTTGGCGAACGAATTTTAATATGTGTCTCGGAAGACGTAGTTGATTTTGTCACGCTTCGACTTGGCCGGCTGTAAGTGAAGTTAAGGCGAGTTGTTCTAACGAACTAGAATGATCAGTCCCGTAAGGGCTTAGATGGAATGAACTACATTATATAATGTCTCAAAAAGGACTTAATTTTTGGTCTCAAGAGGAATGAGAAATTTGCCACAAAAAGTGCGACGTAGAATTTTTGTAGGAGTCTCTATGACTGGAATTTAGAAATTCTCACGTGCGATGGTAGAACTTTGAGAGTTCTGAGACTGAATTTGAGAAATTTGCCACGTGCGACGTAGAATTTTAGGAGTCTCTGAGGACTGAATTTGAGAAATTCTCGCCACGTGCGACGTAGAATTTTAGGAGTCACTGAGGAATTTCTGTGGAATTTGGAGAAATTTCACACGCATGCATTTAGAATTTTATGGGGAGTCCTTAGGACTTCAATTTGAGATTCGTCCCTTGCGACGTAGAATTACTAACGGAAACTTAACTTGGAATTTGTGGAATTTGGAGGAATTCTCGACGTACGAAAAATTTTAGAGTCAATAGACTTGAATGGGCGGGTGGGGGTGGTACGTTTAGCCAACAACGGGAAATTTTTGAAAATTCTGTGTGAATGAATGGGAAAAATATGCATACACGTCGGGATTGGGGGAATTTCCCAGTCGTCTGCCAACACCGAGGATAACAGTACAACGGCCTAGTAATTTCCTCCGTATAAGCGGAGTTTAAATTTCGTTTTCCTAACACCTAGCTCGGAACAACTAATTGAGAGAATTTTCAGCAATGCAAGCTGACTTCCCCTCGTGTCCCACGTGGAATTTATTCGCGCCTAAATAACAGTTCGCTAATCTGAAATGTGAAGTAAGATTTATCACAGAGGAATTTATTTCGCACTATTCCTGAAGCAAGAATATGGTAAAGATTTAACACAGAGGAATTTTCGCACTATTCCTCGAAGCAAGGATGGTTAGCACTGGTTATTTCCTAACTACCTATCCTGAAAGGCATGCATTAACGAATCTAATACGGCGGTTCTTTTCTCTCAGTGATTACATGCGTCCCTCATTTCTAATTCCTAGGAACAGTCACGATTGTAAAAAGGTTTTGCTAAGATTAATACATTACTTACGTGGAATTTTTGGATCTGTGCTGGTTTTACACAAAAGGTTCAGAATTGTCTCAGACCCAGCTTAGCTTACAATAGCTGATCTGGCAAGTTGCAAATGCAATAAAGCAACACTAGGGGAACTGCAACTGCAAAACGAGATCCCAGGTCAGCATTTTTATGTTTTTCCGTGGTTTTAGTTTGAAATATATGGTGAGACAGGTAGCAACAATTTAAGTTAATTTAGCCTTGTGATTCTGACTTCGTGGGTACGGGAAAACGTAAAAAAAAAGAGGAAAACAAAGGAGAATTTCATGAGCATAGGGCTCTGGTTACTGAGGGAAGACATGAAAACACGCGGCACATTTAAAGGAGTGTATTTACATAAATGACATTAGTACGGGAAAGAGAACTCAGTAGGTTGAATGAATTCCTACTGATTGAATGAAACTGTTCCAGCCACAGTCCGAAAAGCTTCCACGAAATAGCATCCCTCTGAAATGAGAGATATGCACATTATACGCCAGTAATGAAAATAGACAAAAGAATAATGAATTCGAAGCTGCACTGAGGGTGCCAAAGGAGTAATAAAGAATTAATACTCCGCTGATGCAAAGAGGCGCACGGACATTAGACAAGGGAGACGCTTTCTTTAAGAAAATATTACGAGACAAAAGCGTGACGTGACTGAAATGGGGCTCTTCCAGGGCACTTTACCTTAGCAGATTTTCCGAGGGCGTGTAGAAGGCGGTCCGTGGATGATGATTTCCGAGGACGAGTTTCTTCCACGTGGTGAGATGCTAGGGCTTCCGTAAAGGCAAGGCGATGGGGACTCCGAAACCCCAAGTGGCGTGTGTGGGCTCGAGGAATACGGTCGAAGGGCATGAGGAGAAGTATACTTTTTGAAAGGGCCACGTGGTTAGGATGCAGGGGCATCGATGGGGCCAGGGTGTTGAGGACGCCTTCACAAGTTCACCATATCTTCCAGCCGAAGGCGTGTGCTGAGACCTTGGGCTTTTGCTTTATCCCTCCTTGGGGCAGGGGCGCCCAACACAGATGCTTTGACTCATTGCACCTGCTGCCCGCAGGGAGGTTTTGCCCTGAGGAGAAACGCCCAAGCCAGATTACTTTTGCCTCGAAGGAAAGATCTTTATCAAAATGGGAGCGCCTTTAATCTTTAAACCCTGTTTTTAAGTCGATAGACAGATGGTCTATCGATCGGCCGGCTGGCTGATAAATGAAACACGACAGAACAACCAACAACAACAAAGGAGGGAAGGAGGCAATTTTAGCGAATTCTTAATCATAATAATAATATATATATATATATATATATATATATATATATATATATATATATATATATATATATATATATATATATTGTCACTTTGATGAAAGTCTTTAGATGAACCTTTTATTGCAATGCATTGGAAGCTGTTGTTATAACTAGTGGAATAATTAAACAGAAGTTACTGTAGAAATGGATGCGCTTTGGTACGCAGTAGATAATACAGGCCAAGCGTTTCGATTAAATAATGTTTTGAATGATCTAGTACAATATCAGTTTGCTAAGTTATTCAAAAATGAGACATGATCGTAAAAGGTATATATTGCAATTCGTTTAGAAACTATGCAATAGTCATTATCAGATATTTCATACCTGACTCGAATCCATTTGGACACTGAAGTAGAAGCGTGTTGTATAAATAAAAGAACTCTCTTTTTCCTTATTTCATGTCAATCTTCTTTGCTATATAAAACCACATCTATCAGATACTCATGAAACTTACGGAAGCATGAGAACTTTAATAATAATCTTTGTAAAGTTGCAATGAATGAAACGAGGCCACTTTGTATATTGATTAATTATTTAGTGAATGCGCGGCGCTATTGCAATTAATTCCAAGGCGAACTTCCGTTAG
Source organism: Macrobrachium rosenbergii (assembly GCF_040412425.1). Lineage (NCBI taxonomy): Eukaryota > Metazoa > Arthropoda > Malacostraca > Decapoda > Palaemonidae > Macrobrachium > Macrobrachium rosenbergii. The sequence goes on from NC_089791.1 coordinate 17,573,436, forward strand.
TATGTTTTTTCTTTCCACAGCTACTCTACCTATCAGCCAAACTTCACCAATGTTCGACAAAATCTGTGAGAGTTTTCAACAGCTTTTATTACATTCCAGACTTCCGTTCTTACAGAATTTTTCTAACAAAAACAGACAGACAGACAGACAGACAGACAGACAGACAGACAGAAGCGGTAACTCTACGCAATGATACAATTTAATGGGAGAGTGGAAGAGCAAATGAAGCTTGAAGCAAGTGCTCCCCAACAATATATAAGCTTAATATATTAAATGTATACAGTTGGTTTGCTTCATGTATGTGTATTGTATAGTGAATTGACAGTATTCAAATTTTCTCAGTGCAACAGACGTAATAATATAGGGAAACAATATAATGAGAGTGTGTAGAGAAAATTACATGACTCCATTTTTGCATGAATTGATGCTGTTTGGAGGAATGACGTCACACTTATGGTGTGTTTGACAAAAAGAGAAAATGTTCGGGAAATTTTTTGACTTTAAATGGATAAATGATTTGCCAAAGAACAGAAAGAAATAAAAATACTACTAAAACTAATTACCAACTTGGTGGTATAATTTGGATATATGGAAAACGTAGCGTTTTTTTAATTGGAAAGATATGAATAAAAAAAGCAACAATCCAAAATTACTTATTTGCATAGTTGTCAAAAATTCCAAATAAAACATCCTATGAAACCTCTTTAATCATAAGAAAAAAATCAGTACTAGAATATTACCATCTTCATCATCATCAAAAGCGAATGTCTCACTAAATGATTAAAAACTATTGATACCTTCCATTATAGGAAATCTCGAATCACAAAACCACAGTGGATAAAATCGAAAGAGACAGACTCAATTAGGAAGAAGAGATTAAAATATGCCTATCAAAATCGGAAGTGGAATTATGGCTAGCCTGGAAATAAAGACTCGATGAGGGAATAAGGATGAGCAATTAAATCACTCACAAAGGAAAGAAAAGTCGGCAATAAATTTGTAAGAATGGAGGTCATCGCTTCCCTTGTTCCTTGGCATATATATATATATATATATATATATATATATATATATTATATATATATATATATATATATATATATATATATATATATATATATATATATATATATATATATATAAAGTATATGCAGTTCTAGGTATTTTTGGCGCTTAGAATTTTGATCCTGTAATTTCACTCTCTCGGTATTTTGACTGTCGGCAAACTGAAATCCGGTTTCGTTAACACCCGGCAATTTGAGAATCTAAATAAACAAAAGCTTATTTGAAGCATATTTTTGAAATAGCGTAGGGCAATTACCTTATTTAGGTAATGAAAATGACATAATCTGATTGTTCAGCGTAAGTTGAAGAATTAGGTTACATATTTTTATTTATTCAAGTATATCAACAAATATTTAGCAGTTGCACCCGATCTTTGGCGGTATGAAGGCATTTTTTATAATCATGTCTAATAACCATTCAGAGCACTCGTGGAAAAGAAACTTGTAGATGACTTAAATTACGTCTACGAAGGGCAGAAAATAAACGCTGATGGATCGAAAATTTATAGGAAGTGTAGTGAGAGTTGCAAAGCAAAGTGTTTTCTGAGTTGATAAATCCAAGATGAAAAAAATGAGTTTTACCTTGGACATATTTTTGAGTTATTGTATACTCCTTACAGATTTTATTTGTGACATCCCCTCCCAATTTTATGGGAAAAGACTCAGTTGTTTGTCAGGAGAGAGGTTTTTGTTTTTATTTTCAACAAAAATTTGTATTCATCCTCTACGGCCACCTCTCTGTTGTCAACACATGAATTACAAGAAATGTTTTAGTTTCAGGACTTATATTTTGCTGACCTACGGCAGTGTTTATCCACGAAACCGATTTTTCAAACGAGGTTAATCTTTAACATTTACTTTACAGTTTCCAGTAGCATTATTCACTCATCAGAAGAGGTTCAGTATTTTATACTGAATAAGATTGACCCTAGATGAAAAATATGCAAATGAGCTTATGGTGCACTTTATCTTCTTGAATCTGACTTCTTCAGTATTTTTCTGGTCATGAATTTTCTTAGCTCAATAAAATCTCAGATTTGTTTATTATGCATTGATCAACTTTTACATTAATCAGTTTTTGCACCCATCATTCTATCATGTGTTTTATAATATTCCTTTTATTTCATAATATTCGTTTCCGTCTGGTAAAGTGTTTGTAATAATTTACCCTCTTATATGGTAGCTTTTTATTATATAAACGTGTAATCACATGTATTCCTGCTCAACGAATTAATAATAATGGTTTTCCATCGTAAAATATCATTCCATCTATAGGGACAGAAGTGTGGATCAGGGAAAAGTTACAGAAGTGATGAAGTGCAATGCCTGATACTGATGAAAGAAGTTATTATAATAGATATGTGTTAACAAGTATT
>NC_089791.1:17578375-17581599 GCF_040412425.1 Macrobrachium rosenbergii
TTATAAATGAAACTTTTCTAAGCCTTTTTATATAATTAGTTATGGAACTCCATTATGTATTTACTTTAACCAATTTAGTCTGGTGATAAGACTCACAGACAATATGATAATTCGGTCATGAACAGTGTTCATGATCCTTCAATATCCAACAACTGCAGATGAATATATCATCTTCCAGATAATGAACCAATTTCAAGGACTGAGGTTTGCAATTAAACTTTTATGAAACATTTACGAAATTAAATTTTTCCCAAACCTGTACTTTTGGCGAAAAATTAATAGGGTACGAAAGGTGTTTTACAATAAAATAAAATTTCCAATTAATTCCTGCACTCCTCAACTGTGCTAAATAATTTCCTATTTTTTTTTTTTAGTTACTAACGGAATCTGTTAAGAAAAGTCTTGAAAAAATTTGGATATGAGGTCTTTTATTTTAATTTTTTGTTATGGACATTCAAAAGAACGTTTTCATTTAAAAAAATGATGTTTTTTATAATAACGTTTTTGGACAGAAATCATATTTGGTAAGGCCTTTAGTGAGTTTGGATTACGGTCTTTTAACCAAAGACAGTATCAAAATGCTATAAAAAGATTAAAATTGTTCAGTTTCTGTGAAACATTATTCAAAAACTCAAATCTTTAATTATTAGCCTATTAAAACAACAATGTGTTTGAATTATAACATATTCCTTCCGTGTTGAACTTTGACACAAACTATCCATAAATGACTTAGTCCAAAACATTCTGTTGTTTTTTCAAAGCAAATTTCTAATGACCTTCATGTACAAGGGACTTTTCGTAGGTTGTGATTATCGGACTTCCATAAAAACAAGTCTTGTATTTTATTTGCACAACAGCTCCACATTTACCTCCTATTTATGGTTGTGTATATATGAAGATGATATATATATATCTTACGAATAACTTTGATGTTTCTTCTTACGTTATTTTCCATGTTTTGAGGAGAAGCTGACTCACAGGTTGAATGAGGTAGTGTTAGAAATGAAATGAGGTCTGTGTGAGGATTTTCTTAAATGAAGTTACAATGCGGTAAACAGTTAGCATTAAATGTGATAACTAAAACGAAAACCCTCAAACTTGAAAAAGTTTTACCTTTTTTAAAATCTTATAATTTAAGAGACATTTAAACAAAGTCGATTGAGAGAGAGAGAGAAGAGAGATAGAGAGAGAGAGAGAGAGAGAGAGAGAGAGAGAGTATGTAGATGGATGAATAAGGAGCATTTTTTATATCACCTCTCTTTTTGAGGTTGAATTATTAGCATTTTTTTATTAGAAAGTCTGAAATGTACACGAATGTGGTAATAATTTACTGTATTTGAAACTAGGCACCAGATATTTCCAATGATTTTTTCAAAAGCTGTCGTTCATTTTTATGATTTCAGATGAATCAGAAATATTTTACTCGTCCTAAGAGTATTAGATGAACATTGTTGTGAATTTAAATCGATGAGGAAAAGTGACGGAGATTTTGAAGTTAATCAAATACTGGGGCATTGAAGGGTTGTTGAAAAGAGGGGGAATGATTTTGCCACTATAAAAATGCACTTCTTTACGATTTAGCCAGCCGTATTGACTGTAGACTCTATTTACTCAGCCCCAATCCCCCACCAAAAGTTGAAGTTTGAATTTCAGTAGAATTTCAAGTTTTTTCTGTGTCGACTAAAAGCGCCATTTTCCTTATTCTAAATGAAATATGCTCTTTTCCTGGCTTTATTAAAAATTACAAGATAGTCTTTTTCCAGAGCTTCCTCTAAATGAAGTTTGCATAATTTTGTTCCTCTTCCATCTGTTGGATACGTTCCATAACAAAATACATTTTGTTCGTTGGTCAGGATTACCTGTGGCTTCCAGGATGTTTGTTAATTTGATAGTCAGTTCTGATGTGGACACGTGAAATATAGTTCATGTTAATCATCTATTTTTTATCATTTTCCAGAGGATTTTTCTTGATGCAATATCCTAAAACCATCTTTTTTTTTTAGGCAACACAAAGATTTGAATCCTCTTACACTGTCCCTAGAATAAGTTTAACGTAACATGAAAAGATATTTGGTTCTCTGCAGAAATAAAATTTAGTTATATTTTCACCCCACCACCCACCCACCCATCCCCAGAAAAACAAAAAGAATTTGATGGAAGAGACAGCAAGAGAAAAGCTCAATAATATCTGGAAAAACACTCCATTATGAGTCTCCCTTTATGTTCACAAACGGTGGATGAAGAAAGGATACATATTTTTCTAAAGCACAGGGTTTTGCTTCAAAGCCTTCAAAATGTTTAATCCTCACAGGCTCTAAGAAAACATTTACTGTGTTTTTATGGATATACATCTTCAGGACTTTGTCGCTAATATTATGAGATATAACAAACAAAGAATTGGAAGGAGCATATTACAGCCACAGTATATCAGTATGTAGTTGGAATTCAACATATTGTTATCTCTCATAAAAATGGTAATTGAGAGAATAAACAAATAATAAATTCTTCTATAAATCTCACGACTCAAATCAGTGTTAATATCTCCAGTTTCATCAAAAGCGATATGGAATGCGAAATGAGTATATATATATATATATATATACCACTTTATAAGACATTCGGTCTTTCATCTTTTGCTTTGCCTTTCTTGCATTTACAGCAAAATGCAGAAAGGGCCTAACAAAATCCCACGGGAGTCACAAACGATGAAATATATTTTGGGAAAAAGACGGCAGTTTCTGATTTTGCCTGCGCCATTTTCAGCACGTTTTCCCACATTAATAATTTTTCACGTTTTAACTAACTGTCATTGAACGTACATATTTTATTGAATCATTGGCAAGTTCTTATTAAATTTTTAATGTTTTAATCATATTTTATATTTATCTTGTTTTCTGAATCTCTCAAATAAAGGACTTTTTATCTCTGAAATTAATGGTTTAATATATATATATATTATATATATATATTATATATATATATATATACAGTATATATATATATATATATATATATATATATATATATATATATATATATATATATATATATATACATATACACATATATATATAACATATATAATATATAATATATACTGTATGTATGTATATATATATATATATATATATGCTTATATATATATATATATATATATATATATATATATATATAATATATATATATATATATATATATATATATATATATATATATATATATAC